>NC_056732.1:632051769-632369231 GCF_019279795.1 Protopterus annectens | reverse complement strand
AGGTAGTCACCGATGACCAGTAGGTCTTCAACATTCTGTGGCAGAGATTCAAGAGAGAGAGAGAGAAAGAGAGAGAGATTTAAGAGAGAGAGAGAGAGAGATTTAAGAGAGAGGTTTAAGAGTGAGAGAGAGAGACTTTCCATGTCAAAGCTGCGTAGCATTTCTAATATTTGAAGAACTGGGAACTTACTACCTGTTTACCTCCTTGCCACTTTGCTTATCTACTGCAGCAAGGGTATTTCTAAAATACCTGGTTCCAGTAATTGCCTATTGTAAGGGCATTTGCATCCACCCCTATCTAAACAACTTCCTGATTCTGGTAGCTTCTTTAAAAGAGATACAGAAGGCTCTACAATTTGTTCTACAATTCACCTTATAGGGTCACTGATTTGCACTAGGCTAATGAGCACTAAGGCCTCTTTAAGCCTAGCCATTTATCCCAAATGTATTACAAGTTCTGCTACCCTTGATAAGCATAAGCAGGGGCTTGGGAGATGAAGCACTTATAAGCAGGGGCCTGGGAAATGAATGATTTACAGCCTGCTAGTGTCCATTAGACATATAGGTGCCAAACCAGGGATGCATTTCTTGTTCCCTAAGCAGTTGTCCAAGTTACACTTGCATTGGGTTAGGGAGGAACTCTGCTTCACATGGATGGGGGATACTATTTCAGAGAAAGAGTAGTCTCTGGGATAAATACCTGTCTCTCCAGCAGGTCCTATTATATCACAGGCAGGGCTTAAGTCTTTAGAATGGGTAAATCTGGTGCTGTTTGTTTTGCATATATGCAAGAGGTCCATCAGAGTGGGGTCTGAAAATGCCTTGTATGCCAGCCATAGATCTCTCCTCAACAGCTTGTAGGAGACAGAATATAAAGATAGGGCTTTGAGTTGATCTGTATAGGACACTCCATTTATGCCCTGTATTCTTTTACTGGGGAACCTCTGTAGATGTTCCAGTTGTTGGATGTGCCTGGCTAGGTACATATCAAACAAGGCATTGTACTCATTGATAGGTTTGATGACTGCTGAATACAGTGAAACAATGACATCCTTTGACCGAGATGCCATGCTTTTGTTTTTAAGTTGCATAACATGGAATGGCTTTCTCACTATGGTAGACACGGGATGGTCAAAGGCTAGATTACAATCTATGCATATCCCCAAGTCCCTGATTACTGGGTCAGATCTTAGGAGTGTATTGTCAGTATGATAGTTATCGGGGGTGGATGACTTCCTGAAGGATACTATTATACATTTCTTGGCATTTAGTTTTATTCAATGGTAGTTCCACAATTTGTCCTTGCCAGCCCTTCCTGGAGAATATTAGCATTGGTGGGGAATTCTATGACTGCTCTTAATTTGCAATCATGTGCAAATTTGGTAAGCCTGTGGCTCTTAACATTGGTCTTGGCCTTGGCCTCAGAGAACTTAATGCCAAAAAAGGAGTTGCCCCGAGACCAGTCCCTGAGGGACTCTGCTCATGCTCATGACTGGTCTTTTTGTACAGGTGAATTCCCTGAGTCTACCTTCCTGGGTCCCGTCTGTGAAGGAGCTGGCTATCCACTGGGTGACATAAGGGTTATACGTTACCTCTTGAGTTTGTCAACGGTGCTCGAGTAGAGTATTGTGTCAAATGTTTTGGCTAGGTGAAGGTAGGCAGTGTGAACTATTTTGCACTTATACATTGCTTTGGTGATAGTAGGCATGAGATGCTTGTGATGAAACCAAATTGGATTGGGTCCAGTCTCTGGAGTTTTCCTATGTCATTATTGATCATTCCCATGAATAATTCTTTCTATGGCTTTGCATATGAGACTAGTGAGAATTATACGTCTATAGTTTCCAGGGTCTGTAGATGGCCCACCATTGTGCAGGGAGGTGATGTTGCTGTTCTCCATTTGTTAGACACAAATCCTGTTTGGAGGCTATAGTTAAATGGTGATTTCAGAGGGCCTGATAGGTCATGTTTCATGATACTTAGCCGGCATCCTGGGCTATTGTCTGGGCCCATCAATGCAGTGTTCTTGGCCTTAGAGCATTGGGGACCTGTTCTCTAGTGATAGTAGGGGAGGGTATATTTGATGTTATTTCCTGAGGAGAGGTTGAGGAGGTCAGATGGGTAAAGTTAGAGTGACTTTGTCTGCCAGTAGGTTTGCTATATCTTTAATCTAAGTATAGGTGGATCCATTAACAATAAGCTCTATACACAATTGTGTATTGCCTTTGAAGTTGTAGACATCGCTAAAAAAAATCCATGTGGTTGCCCTTGGTGTGGGAGGCCAAATTTACCACAAATGTGGCTTTGGTAGACTTTTTGTCCTCTGAGTTGTTTGTTTAGTTTGATGAGAGTATTTTTATCCTGCTGGGTGCTGCACCTCCCAATTTTTGCCATGATTTTCTTCCTTCAGTTATAGAACCTATTGATGTTGAGATCCTACCAGGGTGCATAACTCTCAACTGTCCAGATTTTCACAGAATGTCCAGATTTTTGCCTCATATTGTTAGTTTGTTCCTCATAAAATTTGAGGTTTTCTGGCAAATCACTGGCATAAGCAGAGCAGTGAAGATGCTAAATAACATATATTTGAGTTTTAGACTTCAAATCCTTCAGAAAATGCATGCTAACAATAACCCTTTTATGTTAGCAACTTTCTACATTTATAAGGGCAATATTTAAAATCTGTCCCTATTTTTGGGCCTTTGTCTCCCCATTATGTCAGGCTTTGTCTAGATTTCTAACACTAACAAGTTGAGAGGTATGCCAGGGTGGCTTGTTTTTTGAGTTAGTTCTGTACTTCTCCTTGGTGGGTACAGCTGCCTCTATGCAGCAATTAACATGCTTGTACAGGGTTCCCGTGAACAGTTCTGCATAGGCAACAGTGTTCTCAGGGTTTATGGGGCCTGACATTTTGCCAGGTTATCACTTGATAGTAGGAAGTTAGCCTTGTAGTAGCTCCTGAACAGTACAGGATTAGCTGGGGTTCTGGGTTTTATTTTTACTTCAAAAGGAGCCCGTTTTGTGGTCTGACCTTACCAGGGAGGACATTACACTCTGGGGTGTGCAGCACTCTCCTATATTAGTGAAGACCAGATCCAGTACGTTTATGCCCCTGGTCAGCATATTGACATTCTGCTCTAGGGAGTTTGTATTTACAAAATCCAGGAATCTTTGTGCCTGTATGTCTGATGTCATATATGATTCCTAGTTAATAGTGGAATAATTAAAGTCACCCATGAATATGATAAGTGCTTCCAATAAGCTTAAATACATGTTATAGGTTTCCTGAGTCATACTGGGGGCTTATAGCTTGCAAGGAAGTTGTATGGACATTTGCCTATAGTGATTTGAACATGGAGAAGCTCAAGCGCATTATCCTGTTTAACCAGCCTTGAGGTATGTTTATTTTTTATGCAGACTGAGAGACCTCCACCTTTAGTTCCTGTCTGTTTCATAGCTGGTCTAAATGTGTGGAAAGTACTATAGCCATGCACTGCCGGTGTGCTCTCTGTGGCTTTAGGGAGGTACATCTCAGGTCATTTACATCCACATGGGCTATGACTGAGTTATACTGGTACTTGTGGTCCAATGACCTGAGTGCATGAGTAATGTGGTGGATATATCCCCTGATAAGCAACTGACCATGACTTTCTCCTAACTCAGCCTGATGATGGGGACATCAGTGTGTCTCATAATGGAGTTCCTAATTACCAGAATGTTGGATTGTGTTGTGGATTGCCTTATGGGCTTAGCAGTAGAGGCTCCATGAGATGTGGCTGCATGTGTTGATGTGGGTGATGTTTTGAAAGAATGCATTCAGGGCTGCTGATAGTATTTATTATGTGTACTTCGTCTAGGAGGTCTTTGGGGTTTAGGAAGGTTACATTTAAGTGCCTCAGCATATGTGGGTATCTGTGCCTGCTTTGTACTGTTTGTGATGGGTACAGCGTATGTAATACTGACAACTTGATTGACATTAGGAGTGCTGCCTCCAATGATATTGTGAAAATACAGTTATCACATACCTTATCGGTTTGTTGGAGAATTATCTGGTGGTCAGTAAACATGAGGCAATTTCTGCATTTTCTCAGGAAGCCCATATCCACCAATCTGGTAATGGAGATAGTGGGAAAGTTCATATCCATGGTAACAGAACCTTTTTTATTAAGTGGACAGTTGTGGTGAGAATATAAAGTAATGTCAGGAGTATCTGGTTTGCAACTCTGGGGACAATATTTATCACTGTAAACTAGATGGCCTCTGTGCAATAAGGTATTGGTGAAATTTCAAGGATGCTTTTACAGGAAAGATGTCAGCTCAAGGTGCCTGTGTCTATACAGGGCATTGCCAAACACTTGAGGGGAAATTACTAAAGATGATCCTCTTGATTTATGGAGGAAATATTTAGGGAGATATTCTGAAATTAGGTTAGACAGCAGCTAATTAAGCAGTGCTTAATATGATTAGAAAGCCTAGTCCAATCTCTTAACCTGCAAAAAGTCCCATGTCACCCCAGTAAGGCACATGTTGTTTCTAAGAACATTATTGGACACAGAAGGGGGGGGGAGCTTTCATCCCCAAGGCAATGCGCATTCATTGTCCTAATACCTTCAGGCAGTCTTAGAGCAGAACACCATCATGGTGAGGGAAGTAAAGTCCCTCTGGGAAGATTACACACGAGGAAGCTACAATTGTACCTCAGGAACAGGTGGTGTCAGCACATCCAGGCTATGTAGTACCCTACCCCTATTACTTTGCAGAAGGAAAAAAGTACTCATGGTGGATAACCCTAGTATATTTCAACTTGGAGATACCCTTCAAATTGGCCCAGGAGATTCAGAGTCTCATCATGGACTAATCCATCAGAGAACATGGGACAAAAGTGTCAGGAAAACACATATCAGTGTCAAAGAAATGATTGCATACTAGCCCTCAAGGCATTCAAACAGACTTGGGTATTCTACGCGAAATTGTCTAGTAATGGTAATATGCATATTTGATATGTGAGCAAGCATTTGTAACTATCTTCCTGTCATTGATGTCTTCTCATGTTGATGTGTAACGTCTTGCTGTTTCCTCTCTTTGAGAATGGAAGTGAAACTGTAGACAAGCATTAAGAAGCAGTACAACACATCCTGGTACAGACATCACAGTGGTAAAGTGTGAGGTGTGAAAGTGAAAAACTACTGAAAATCTGTAAAAAGAACAGAACCTGAGGGGGTAGTGCAACACGAGTAACCAGAGGCTACAGACATAAAACTATTTTTTAATAGTTAAATGGAAAATTGGAGTACGTATGTTAACAGACTACAGTAGTACTTGATTGCAAATAGTACTCCTAATGGCAAACTTGTTCCTGTGCTTTTGAGTGCAAAAGAATGTAACCTTTAGCATAGTTTAACCATCCCAGACAGGCCTACTGATAAAGGATTTGATGATTTGGTGAGAAGGATGCAAGACCACTTATTCTCAGATTTATTGATAATCACTGAACATTTTAGATTTTACAAGTGGAATCAAACTATGGAATAGACAATTGCATATACGTGGCAGAATTAAAAAAAAAGTATACCATTATCAATTTGGTAATGGCTTGAATGATACTGTATATGATTATTTGTTGAGTGAAATGTTGCAAATAAGAATTAAAAGAGATTGTTTACTGTAGCAGATTTAACAGTTAAATGAGCAGTGAAAATTGCATTTTCTATGGAAACTGCAGCAACAGGTTTGCTGGAGTTGTAAACTTGAGTTAAATGTGGTAATGTAAACAAAATGACAGGAGTAAAACAGTACAGATCAGCAGCCATGCTATTGTTGTGGGCATAGATCCTATCTTATTTCTTAGTGTAAATTCAAAAACAAAGAGTGCAAACAGTACTATAAGGCCATATGCAAATAATTTGTCACAGTGGTAAGGCAAAAGATAAAATCTTTCACACTGAAATCAAAAATGTGCATAATGTTGTAGAAGTTTCTGATAATACCAATGAAAACATATTGGGCAGCCTATATTTCTTTTGTTTCAGTAATTTCTTAAAATGACTATAACACATTTTTCAGTAAAGAAAAGTTGAACCCATCTTCTGTACAGTGTACGGTCAATACATACATTGGTGAAAAAGATGTGTATGTTGGACTGTTGTCTGTGACAGTGATGTTAGACAAAATTGTGAGGCACCCTTGTGGGTCATGAGGGCTATGAAGGCTGAGACTTGATTGGAAAGAGATAAAAGAGCCTGTAGGCATGGCTGTAAACTATTGAGAAGAATTAGAACCGATATTGAAAGATGCTGCTTCATTATTTAAAAGTGGTATGGGTACTCGCCAATGAATGGTAAAATTATACTTAAATGAAATGTGTTTTCATGTTTTCTTAAAGGCACCTTATGCTATCCATCTGCTGTTTGCAAAGGAGATGGACCATCTGGAAGCACACAACATACATTTAAGAGTGGTCTGAAGTCTATGGGCAATGCCAGACATCCCTGTAGTAAAATTGTGAAAATTCTGACTCTTTTGGGACTTTAAGGTCACAATTAACCTGGTACCACTAGCTGAACAGTATTCTTTACCAATAATTGAGAACATGTTTGCCAGACTGTTAGGTAGGTAACATCTTTCTAAGGTGGAATTAGCTGATGTCTACCTCCTTATAGAGAAGGAAGAAGATTCAAAGACACTCCTGGCAATTAAAACCATCACAGGTTTTTCATTTCAACAGGCTGGTGTTTGGAGTAGGTTCTGCCCAGCTATTTAGTAGTGGGCAATGGATCAAGTCTTTCAGGGAGTCCCTAGAGTCCAGTATTACCTTGATATCATTATCACTGGAGCTACAAATGAGGGACACTTAGACAATCTCAAAAAGGCTAGAAGACTATGGGCTAAGATCCAGATGGGACAAATGTGAGCTCTTAAAGCTTTTGCATACTGTGGCAAGTTATAAAGAACTGCATAAGCGTCAAGACAAAATTCAGGCTGTACTAAAGGCTCTATGAACACAAGATGTTTCACAGGTCAGATCATTCTTGGTATTTTTGAAGTATTATGGCAGATCTTTCACCAAATCTGATAAATGGGCTGTGGTTTCTAAATGGGCTATTTATTGCAAGCTGGTATACCATGAAAGTGGACTAAAGAATGTCAACATTCATTTCATGAGGTCATAATGTTGGTTAGATCTGGTGCTGTCTTGATGTACTTTACCCTATCCCTTCCAATAAAGCTGATATTGGAGCATTGATATAATGTGATATCAGATAGCTGTGAAAGGCCTATAGAATTTGTTTCCTGCTTCTTATCCAATGCTAAGAAAAATGATGCCCAAACTGATAGACAAGCACAAAGTCTTGTGAGGGATGCCAAGATGTTTAACCAGTACATGTTTGGTAGAGAATCTATGTTTGTTGTACATCACCAGTCATTTGTCTCAATTTTTAGCCCACAGATGAGAATTTGCACCACAGCAGCTGTCTAAATGTAATGATAGGCATTGTTTTTGAGTAAACATCAGAACAAAATTGAATAAATGTATTACATTTCATGCAATTGCTAATGGGTTGCCCCAATTATTTTGTATTATTTATTTATTTTAACATTTGTTGATCAGGCTAGTCTAGCTGAATATATGTCCATTTTCAGTAGAGACCCGGGGAGAAAAGCTCCACAAAGAACAGACAAGTTTAAAAACAAATTACAGTTACAAAGCATTTAACTTCAGTGACAGATATATTAAAGTTTAGATAGATAAAATACCACATCCCTTATTTTCGAGTTTGAATCTATTTTTTTTTTCATAGAAGGAAAGTAACAAGAAGGAAGAGGGAAATTATTAGAATAGGGTCTTAGTAAGGAGTTGGGAAAGGGACAAGTAATAGAAGAGAATATAAAGAGGGATAGGAGAGAGAAGGAAAGTGAAGCTGAGCTTCAAGTAGAGCAGGAAGCAGGAGGTGCATCTATTAAGTCTAGCTGGGAAAACTAAGTCCAACTTTCAGGTAAAGTGACCTTTAAAATATGATGAATATAATTACTATTAGGAAATAAAAGTGATAAACCTGAAAAAGATGGGAAGCATTGGATATGGTTTCTTTCAGTCAAACTGAGTGCTTGCTCATTACAGTAATC
This sequence comes from Protopterus annectens, assembly GCF_019279795.1. NCBI lineage: Eukaryota > Metazoa > Chordata > Ceratodontiformes > Protopteridae > Protopterus > Protopterus annectens. The sequence continues at coordinate 632,361,107 of NC_056732.1, read as the reverse complement.
ATGGTAAAAGCAAAAAAAAATAAAAAATAAAAATAATAATAATGACAAAACTTTGCCACAAGTGTATACTGTGACATGAAGCGTGGCTTAACAGCCCAACCTAAAGCCTCACAAGCTGGCTATTGTCAAAAATGATATGAACTTAACTTAAAGCTGGATGTGTAATGTGAAAGTTAAGGATTATCATAACCACTACTTTACAATACCTCTCAACTGTACAGATTTTTGCAGAATGTCCAGATTTTTGCCTCATATATTTGGTTTATTTTTCATAAAACTGTGGTTTTCTGGCAAATTAGTGGCAAATCATTAAAGCAGGAACATACAAACTAATGACAGACATTTGAGTTTCAGACTTCATACCCTTCAGAAAATTCATGGTAATGCAAAACCTGTTATTCTATCAACTTTCTAAGTTTTTAAGAGCAGTATTTCAAATTGTCCCTGTTTTGGGCCTTTGCCCTACTTTTATAAATGGCTTTGTCCAGATTTTTGCTCTAAGAGGTTGAGAGGTATGTTTCCAATCCAGAGTGTTAGAAAAACTTAATTAAGTTAATCTTGGAGTAACAAAAATGGAGGCACTGGTTAGAAGTTATTTGTGATGGCCAAGAACTGATTAAGAAGTTAGTTTTGCTAGGCCATTTATGGGGAACAACATTTTTCTTGAATGCTGTGAATCACCAGAGGAATTTAATATAAATTCTGCTACTTCTGGTAGTGATCCAGTTAATCTGCTGAACTTATTTACTCCAAATGCTGTTTATCAGATACTAACAACTAGAAACCACTTTCAGAATGACTGATTTTGCACTTTTCCCCAATGTTGTTTGACTGAGGAGTTGGTATATGTAGGTTTGGGGTTGTGGGTTCTCCCTCCACATGGGGAGTGCTGCAAAAAATGATTTCCTAAATGCTGAAAGTGGTTTTCAGCAATTAATGTTGAAAAGAATGGCATTCAGAGTAAATGTATTTGATATATGGACATAATTCCTTTGGTCACACAATTAATGACCTAAAAGACTTCTTTGCCAAACCAGGAGTGCCACTGTAACTAGTAAATTATAAGAGCCCCCAGCTTATGGCATTTGGCTTCCAGACATTCCTTTGCAAATTTGGCATTTGACATATTACATTTGCCTGCTGGCTTCTAAAAAACTAATGTTCTTGCTGATAGGTGAGTGTAAAGTTGTACACAAGCACTTCACGCTATGGTAAATGACAGTTTGCAGTTCATAAACAGTGGCAATTTCTTTTTCACATATTGGAGTGCTGCCACTAACCAGACCCTAGTCATGTTCATGTGGCCTTCATCAGATTATACATGAATGACAAATCAAATAAGACCAAAACACTATGCAAAAGACAACTCATAGCTTTATCACTGGATAGTCAATCCTTACCTGGAGGCACAGAGGAAATTGTAATGGATAGCCCTGAGGCTAAGTAAACAATGACTATGAATGAAAAGAAAGTGCTCTGAAACATCTTGGACTGAAGTAAGTCACTATTTCTTGGCAGAATATCTAAGTATGGATATAATACTGCTGCCAGAATGTATCATTCTCATTGGCACAATGGTTCTGTTTTTTTTTTCTCTTCTTCAAAGAGCTTATTTTAAATAGTGGGGAACAGAGTCATTTTTTCTGTTTGCTATGCCATTAACTTTGTTTTGAATGTTCTAGATGAGAAATTATCATTTATTTCATCATCAGTACATTTTTGAGCAAATGTGTCTGGTCTTATCATTCTCTTAAAATTCTTGTCTATTTTCTTGTCATTGTCTAATACTGTATCCCTTAAAGTGACATCCAATGGCTAGTTTTAGCATATGCAATATAGGTGGACTTGTTTTCACATAGAATTCCAAAAATCTATAAAGGCAACGAATCCAAGAAGCAAGGAACAGGCAGGATGTCAAATAACCCTTTAATACATGAGCGCTTTCGGCAAGGAAGTTTTCCCCACCTTCTTCAGACAAAATTGAAACAACAATGAACTTTCATTACCATGTTAAATAGTTAAATTGGCAATGACATCACAATGATTTTCCAACATTTAAAGAGATACTTAGTATTTACTTTAAAACCTTATTTACATGGAAACGTTGGCTCAATGACAAAAGCCAATCAATGTTTTGAAAAAACACACGCAATTCTATACTAAGATCCCCTCGTTGATTAAAAATATGTTATAAGCCTATTAACTTAATAAAAAATAATCATAAGACAAAGGGACAAAAAGACAAGGCAAGCAGGAATCAAAATTAAATATAAGTGCAAATATAAAAAAAGCAAACATATATAAAATGCACATGTATACAGTACAATACTCTAGACCATACATAGAACATAATGTGCTCTGTACATATAATGATAATCAGATTGACAGATGTTATGTCAAAACTATATAATGCTTGCTCATAAAAAATTGGTTCCAAAATTGGTGACCATACTAGGTGGTACAAAACTCATGACCATACAAATAAATGGCAGGAACAGATTTTTTGTATATATGTATATATATAAATTTAAATATACCAAATATACATATAAATAGATAGTTAAATAAGTAGAATGATACTTTTCATCTATTTAGTGCCATCAATTTCAAGAAACATTTGATGGACAATATCTCATTAAGCCCAGGAGGTATATAGGCTGCAGTACGTATCTGCCAAAAGGCTTCTTGCTCTTCCAATCTTAACTGCCAAGGCCCTCCTCTAATGTGTGGTTGAACCTGATGTATTACTGCGAAATGAAAACAATGCTCTGAGTTGTTATGTATGTGTTTTGCAAGAGCATTGTTCAAATCACCTCTGCTCATAGCATATATATGTTCATATATTCGTTTCTTTAGTGGTCTATCGGTTTTACCTATGTAAAAAGCTGAACACTTTTTACATATTGCTGCATAGACCACTCTATTAGAATTACAGTTAAAGGAGCCCTGGATGATATACTTTTTACCAGCCATTTCTACAACAGGACTGACCAAAATGTGTTTACAAAAATGACATGTGCCACATCTTCTCATGCCTAACCCCTTCTTATTTGTTTTAGTTCTTTCTAACAGTTGTTTAAGATTTGGACCACGCCTATACGTGATCTTCGGTTTCTCTCCCAGAAGTTTAATCAGCTGTTGATCTTCTAAAATGATTTTCCAGTTCTTAAACATGATGTTATTAATAACATGAGCATCAATGCTATAAGTGAAAAGAAAACTAGTATTGAACCCTGTGTCGTGATTACGACTTTTCACAACCATGTTGCCCCCACAAAGTAATGGTCTAAAATGACCAGATTCTCTTTTGGTGTAAACTTCTTGTTTGATGTCATCTACAAAAGAGTATGGATAGCCTCTTGTTAGGAACATGGACTGGATGTTATCACATTCATTTCTAAAATCAATTAAATTAGACACCATTCGGGCAGCCCGTACAAATTGTCCCTTCACTACGCTCCTTTTTTGATGTATTGGGTGGGAACTATTAAAGTGAAGGTAGTTGTTCGAGAAAGTGGGTTTTCTAAAAATACATGATTTGAACTGTCCCGAATTTAGATCTTTAGTTATTTTTACATCAAGAAATGAAATTTCACTCAAACCAATAGTGTGAGTGAATTCCAAAAATTCAGTCATGTTTGACATATTCTCGACAAAAGATGGAATAATGTCCACAGAACTTTTCCACAAGAAAAACATGTCATCTTGGTACCTAGTGTACCAAGTGACATTTTCCTGGTACAATTCACTTTGAAACAAAAACTCATGTTCCCAATATGCTAGAACACTATTTGCAAATGTGCATCCACAGGGGGAACCCATGACAATACCTGATGTCTGTAAATAATATTCATTTTTGAACATAAGATAGTTGTTGCCAAGGATGATGTCTAATAGTGTTTCCACTAGGTACATCTGCTCACTTGGCGCTCCTTTCCTAAGCATAAAATCGATTGTCCATTGGATTCCTACTCTGTGTGGGATAACCGTGTAGAGGTCTTTGATATCAACCACTAAAAACGTTAGGGTAGGATCAAATTCGATTTTTCCAATGTTTTCGAGAAAGCTCCAAGAATCTCTACAGATTTGAACTTCTTGTTTTAACAAAGGTTTAAGGATATTATCAACCAGTTTGGCACACGCATACATAACTGACCCTCTACCATCCACAATAGGTCTAAAGGGAGGGTCAGTGAGATTTTTGTGTATTTTAGGTGTGCCAAACAAAGTTGGAGTCCTTGGAGCTGTCATTGTCAGATATTGAAATAGATTAGAATCTATGGTACCTTCAAGAAATAAATCATCTAATGTTTCTTTAATTTTCTTGTTTACCATGTTAACCTCATTAAAACTATATGTTTGCTTTTTTTATATTTGCACTTATATTTAATTTTGATTCCTGCTTGCCTTGTCTTTTTGTCCCTTTGTCTTATGATTATTTTTTATTAAGTTAATAGGCTTATAACATATTTTTAATCAACGAGGGGATCTTAGTATAGAATTGTGTGTGTTTTTTCAAAACATTGATTGGCTTTTGTCATTGAGCCAACATTTCCATGTAAATAAGGTTTTAAAGTAAATACTAAGTATCTCTTTAAATGTTGGAAAATCATTGCGATGTCATTGCCAATTTAACTATTTAACATGGTAATGAAAGTTCATTGTTGTTTCAATTTTGTCTGAAGAAGGTGGGGAAAACTTCTTTGCCGAAAGCGCTCACGTATTAAAGGGTTATTTGACATCCTGCCTGTTCCTTGCTTCTTGGATTCGTTGCCTTTACAGGTTTTTTCACTTGTTTGCTTGGTTTTTGTGGTTCAATTGTTTGTTATGCCGAAGGCAAATGAACCAGCTGAGCAAAGGAACGAGTGGATCAGAATGGAAAGTCAGCCCTTACCATTCACTCAAAATGAAGATTTTCCTTCTGGTACAGAAGGACAGCAGCAAGCAGGTTTAAATAGTTCCGGACTAAGAATTATACAAGCGACTAACTCTATGTCGCAAAATGACTTGACCATTTTGATAAATCTTCTCTTAACTAAGGTAGACAATCTGTCTCAAAGGATTTTAAATCCTAGCGGCAATTCTGTCAACGTTGGTGCGCAAGCGCCAACTCTGCCGTTAAACAACAGCTCTCGCACTACTCCCTCAATGGAAAGGAGAAACACAATCGTCGGTGCTGACAATATCGAAAGAACTTCTTTGGTCAATCAACAGCTGAATATCAGCGGACTTAATCAACAACAAAGTGTTGCTCCTAATGGGAATGGTAGCGGTTTGTACCAACAACAGAGCGGAGTTCTTAATGGCAAGACCGGAGTGGAGAACAATAATTTAAATGGGGCAGACAGGACTTCTAATGCCATTATCTTGCCAAGGCTGTCTTCCTTCTTGGCCAACAACGACTTTTTTTCAAATGGGAATAACAGTGGTGCACATGGACAGGATGAGAGGGTGAGTTCGTTTCTTAACGAATTAAACCTTTTTGACTTAAAATTGTTTCGCTGCAGGAAACTGCAGCTTGAGATTTCATATTTCCGTGAATGTGTAAATAGACACATTGTGCCTAAAGGGTTGCGACAATGGCGGTACCCAGCAGGTACAATAAAGAATTCTGAACTTCACAAGGAACTTATTAATATGTTTGACAAGCAGGGCATTGATTTTATGGAATGTCTCATTAAACATTATGTGCTTGAAGTTAATGTGTTACAGGAAGATTTGATCAAGCTTGAAACGTTTTTACAAGGACACACTGATTTTAGTCGATATAAGTTTGACTACCAAAGAGTGTTATCTAGTATAGAAGTTGCCATTGAAAAAATGGTAAAAAATAAAAAACGAAAAATTGATAGAGATGTGACAGAATACCAAAATAACATTGCATACCCCCCACCCCCACTTGGCCAGATTGCTACCTGGAGACAATCTTTTGAAGGAGGGGTAGATGAATCTAGTACTAACAATATTACCCCTGGGGAAGATAATGAATTACAGCCAGTTCGGAGAAGTGAACGTATTAGAAACCAGGGAGTTAATAATGATCACCAGGGGAGAAATGTTAACAATACTGTTAATCAAGGGTCTGACATGGATGGCAATGTAACCAATAACAATCAGGGTTTTCAGAGAGGGACTACTTCCAGGAACACCACAATGAACAACAATTATCGGGGACGCAATTATCAAAAAAAAAAAAGGGGCAACCAATGCAGGCGTTAACCCCAAGACAAGGTGTCATTAATAATGTAGTGAATATTGAACAAAAGCCAACCATTTTATTTAATAACAATGGGGACTTTAAAGTTTACAATTACACTATTTTAACAATTGATGCAAATATCATTGAATTTTTATCCAAGGGCCTGTCGTTTGTCCCCGATAAAAATTGCAATCTTGTCAGTACCATTGTTGATTTAAAATTGTATGTCCGCAAATTAAACCTCATGGCACTTTTAGGAAACACCCCTTCTTTGCTCGATACATATAGAGTATCCAGTGTTTTTAATCCACCACTTAATAATACTCTTAACATGTTTGAGAGAATGTGTGAGCTGGATCCTCGAGCAATGAATAAACAGCACTACATGTTTGGTAACAGGACAAAAACTAGTTTGAACATCAATGATGTCGAGTTGGCATTCATTGATTTACTCAATGAGTGCCACATTAGAGTCATGGCACCTGATAAAGGGGGCGGCCTTATTTTTATGGACAATTTTGAATATGAAAATAAAATGTTAGAATATCTACATACAGGCCCTTACGCTCCCTTTAGTCTTAATGAGGTTAACATGGTAAACAAGAAAATTAAAGAAACATTAGATGATTTATTTCTTGAAGGTACCATAGATTCTAATCTATTTCAATATCTGACAATGACAGCTCCAAGGACTCCAACTTTGTTTGGCACACCTAAAATACACAAAAATCTCACTGACCCTCCCTTTAGACCTATTGTGGATGGTAGAGGGTCAGTTACGTATGCGTGTGCCAAACTGGTTGATAATATCCTTAAACCCTTGTTAAAACAAGAAGTTCAAATCTGTAGAGATTCTTGGAGCTTTCTCGAAAACATTGGAAAAATCGAATTTGATCCTACCCTAACGTTTTTAGTGGTTGATATCAAAGACCTCTACACGGTTATCCCACACAGAGTAGGAATCCAATGGACAATTGATTTTATGCTTAGGAAAGGAGCACCAAGTGAGCAGATGTACCTAGTGGAAACACTATTAGACATCATCCTTGGCAACAACTATCTTATGTTCAAAAATGAATATTATTTACAGACATCAGGTATTGCCATGGGTTCCCCCTGTGGATGCACATTTGCAAACAGTGTTCTAGCATATTGGGAACATGAGTTTTTGTTTCAAAGTGAACTGTACCAGGAAAATGTCACTTGGTACACTAGGTACCAAGATGACATGTTTTTCTTGTGGAAAAGTTCTGTGGACATTATTCCATCTTTTGTCGAGAATATGTCAAACATGACTGAATTTTTGGAATTCACTCACACTATTGGTTTGAGTGAAATTTCATTTCTCAATGTAAAAATAACTAAAGATCTAAATTCGGGACAGTTCAAATCATGTATTTTTAGAAAACCCACTTTCTCAAACAACTACCTTCACTTTAATAGTTCCCACCCAATACATCAAAAAAGGAGCGTAGTGAAGGGACAATTTGTACGGGCTGCCCGAATGGTGTCTAATTTAATTGATTTTAGAAATGAATGTGATAACATCCAGTCCATGTTCCTAGCAAGAGGCTATCCATACTCTTTTGTAGATGACATCAAACAAGAAGTTTACACCAAAAGAGAATCTGGTCATTTTAGACCATTACTTTGTGGGGGCAACATGGTTGTGAAAAGTCGTAATCACGACACAGGGTTCAATACTAGTTTTCTTTTCACTTATAGCATTGATGCTCATGTTATTAATAACATCATGTTTAAGAATTGGAAAATCATTTTAGAAGATCAACAGCTGATTAAACTTCTGGGAGAGAAACCGAAGATCACGTATAGGCGTGGTCCAAATCTTAAACAACTGTTAGAAAGAACTAAAACAAATAAGAAGGGGTTAGGCATGAGAAGATGTGGCACATGTCATTTTTGTAAACACATTTTGGTCAGTCCTGTTGTAGAAATGGCTGGTAAAAAGTATATCATCCAGGGCTCCTTTAACTGTAATTCTAATGGAGTGGTCTATGCGGCAATATGTAAAATGTGTTCAGCTTTTTACATAGGTAAAACCGATAGACCACTAAAGAAACGAATATATGAACATATATATGCTATGAGCAGAGGTGATTTGAACAATGCTCTTGCAAAACACATACATAACTCAGAGCATTGTTTTCATTTCACAGTAATACATCAGGTTCAACCACACATTAGAGGAGGGCCTTGGCAGTTAAGATTGGAAGAGCAAGAAGCCTTTTGGCAGATACGTACTGCAGCCTATATACCTCCTGGGCTTAATGAGATATTGTCCATCAAATGTTTCTTGAAATTGATGGCACTAAATAGATGAAAAGTATCATTCTACTTATTTAACTATCTATTTATATGTATATTTGGTATATTTAAATTTATATATATACATATATACAAAAAATCTGTTCCTGCCATTTATTTGTATGGTCATGAGTTTTGTACCACCTTGTATGGTCACCAATTTTGGAACCAATTTTTTATGAGCAAGCATTATATAGTTTTGACATAACATCTGTCAATCAGATTATCATTATATGTACAGAGCACATTATGTTGTATGTATCGCCTAGAGTATTGTACTGTATACATGTGCATTTTATATATGTTTGCTTTTTTTATATTTGCACTTATATTTAATTTTGATTCCTGCTTGCCTTGTCTTTTTGTCCCTTTGTCTTATGATTATTTTTTATTAAGTTAATAGGCTTATAACATATTTTTAATCAACGAGGGGATCTTAGTATAGAATTGTGTGTGTTTTTTCAAAACATTGATTGGCTTTTGTTATTGAGCCAACGTTTCCATGTAAATAAGGTTTTAAAGTAAATACTAAGTATCTCTTTAAATGTTGGAAAATCATTGTGATGTCATTGCCAATTTAACTATTTAACATGGTAATGAAAGTTCATTGTTGTTTCAATTTTGTCTGAAGAAGGTGGGGAAAACTTCCTTGCCGAAAGCGCTCACGTATTAAAGGGTTATTTGACATCCTGCCTGTTCCTTGCTTCTTGGATTCATTGCCTTTACAGGTTTTTTCACTTGTTTGCTTGGTTTTTGTGGTAGAATTCCAAAAATGTTTCATATGAGCTGGGTTTATATATCTATATCTATATGTATATCCTTATCTATATCATCTATCTATAAATATAAACTTAATGAAAATGCTGACAGAAGAGTATCTGTTGTCTGTCATGTCCATTCAAGGCATCTTCGCAGGTGTTTATTATGCTATTGACACAAGAACCATTTTAAGCCTCGACAAATTTACCCCAAAATATTGTTGATGTATCAATACTGTAAGGAATTTTATGGTTAAAATATAGGCTTGTACAGATCTAAAGTTCACAGGCTACCCCTGTCCATTAGGGACATATGTGATAAACCAGGGCTAAATTTGTGATATTCAGTCCTTTGGTCCATGTAACATTCAAATATGATTAAGGATCAGCTTTACTTCATATGGATTGGAAGCCTGTTCCAGAGAAGGGGTAATCTTTGGGACATATGCCTATCCCTCCCCTGTTTATGTTGCAGACAAGGTTTAGGCCCTTAGAATATATATTTCGATGTTATTTGTCTTGCAAATGTGCAACAAATCCATGAGTGTGGGATCAGAGGATGTCTTGTAGGCTATATGTAGATCGCCCTGCAGCAGTCTGTAAAAAACTGAGTATACAGACAGGGCTTAGAGATGGTCTGCATAAAACCTGTTGGTTACTCCTTGTATTCTTTTTATGAGGAACTTCTGTGATCTCTCAAGTTGTTTTCAAGTGCCTGGTCAGGTACATGCTGATGGGTACATTGTACTCAATGATTGGTCTGATAAGGACCAAGTAAAATGGAACAATGACCTCCTTGGACCTGAAAGCCATGCTTTTACTTATAAATTGTTCAACACAGAATAATTTGTTTATCAATGTAGATGTGTGATGGTCATATTTCATATTATTGTCAAAATGAGTTTTCAGATACTCAGTGGTCAGTAATTTTTAGGGGTGTATTAACAATGTGGCAATTTCCAGGGATGGTCATTTTCCCAAAAGGTGCTACTGGGTATTTTTTCACAATGAATTTCAGTCCATGCCTCTGACACCTGTTGTTTGTCTGCATCAGGCTCTTCTGAAGGGTATCTGTGTCTTTAGAGGATGCAGTGACCACTCCTTCTTTGCAAACTTAGTCAGACAGATGAATTTGATGTTTACATTGATTTCAGAGAAGTACAGTAAACTCTCAGTTAACCAGCATCCATGGGGATTGGTAGATGTCGGATAACTGTAGTTTCTGGTTGCCTGAACATTACTATTAAAAACAGGCCTGACTAATACAGTACCCTATACTATTTGTTTGGTTTGACTTGTTCTTAGGTTGGAGAGAGAGACTGAATTTATTCCTATCTTCCCTTTTGAAACTCTAAAACTCTAAAAACATAAGGTATGTTTCTGCTGGGGGAACAGAAAGTGCAACACATGAAAATTGTATTGTATTTCTTCAATTTTGTTTTCTGGTTGCTTGAGATTTCTGGTTGCTTGAGTTCCTGTTAACTGAGAGTTTACTGTAGATGGCAAAAAGGAGATGCTGTAGCACTGATCCTTGTGGGACTCTGATAGTGACTGGCCTCTTTGTGAAGGTGAATTCCTCTGTCTGAATGTATTGTGTCCTATCAGTGAGGCAGATAGCTATCCATTGGGTGACATATGAGTTTATGCCTAATTCTGTAAATTTATCTACAATGCCCAAGTAAAGTATTGTGTTGAATGCCTTGGCCAGGGTGAGGTAGACAGTGTGCACTGTTTTTCCCTAGTCCATAGCTTTAGTGACCTTCTTGAAGAAGTCCTCTAGGTGAGGTAAGCATAGCCTGCATTTGACAAAACCAAACTGGGTAGGATCCTGTGTCTGTAGGTTTCCTGTGTCATTGTTTATCAGATCCATAATAATGCTTTTTCATGGCCTTGCATATAGAACTTATAGGACTGTAATTCCTTTGGTCTGTGGAAGATACCCCTTTGTGTACAGAAATAACTGTTGTAGATTTTCATTCATGTCACATGAAACCTGTCTGGAGGCTATGATTAAATAAAGATTGTATTGGGCCTGACAGTTCATGTTTCATGCTACTCAGAAGACATCACAGATATTATCAAGATCCATTGAAGCTGTGCTGATAGCCTTAGAGAGCTCAGTGAGGACTTGATCCCTAGTGACAGTTGGTGGAGAAATGGGGGCATTTCCTTGGGCAGTGACTGGAGATCCTGTGGGATAAGCAACCTACATGAACCCTCCCATCTCTCCAACCTTATTTCTCATCCTTTAACTCACTTAACTTCCTCTCTAATAAATTTATGGCTACTTTTCTTGGAATCTTCCATTATAAGTAGCTTTACTCAAATAGTGTGAATACTATGTATCCACTACAACTACTAATGATGTAACTATGTATTGTATTTTATTTTATTTTTGTAGTTACTGACAGTTTTATAGTTCATTGACTCCACTCTGCCTCTATATTGTACATTCCATTTGCAAATGCATACTGTGCATATTCAAAATTGCCAGATTCTGTTAATTTAATCTCATTCTATTTGTTTACTGTAACTATATTTTTGCTTATCTTTTTTTGTATATTCCTTGTTTTACTTTTTAATCTTACTATTCTGTATGACTTAAAATATATTTTTCTATGTTCTATGAATATATGTATGTAATTTCCTGGAGCTTTTCTCTTCGGGTCTCCACTGAAAATGGGCTTCTAGCTCAGATGGACCAACCCGGTTAACAAATGTCAAATAAATAAAATAAATAAATAAATGAATCTGGAGCTAAATTTATCAGTCAACAAATCTGCTCCATATAAGTGGTTCCATTCGCCATTAGCTTGGCATATTGTTGGGTGCTGCCTTTAAGGTTGTAGACATAACTGAAGAAAGGCTTATGGTTGTCCTTAGCTTGGGAGGATATTTTTATCTCAAATTTAGCTTTGGTGAATTTGATTAGTCCCTGAGTTACTTGCTCAGATTGATGAGGGAGTTTTTACTCTGCTGGGCAATTATCTTCCAGTTTTTTAACACAATTTCCTTTTTTTGGCATATAGCCTATTTATACTGGGATTCCACCAGTGTGGCTTGATTTTGGAGGCTGTCCTATGTTTATTTTTGGTAGCTACAGCTGCTTCTGTACAGCTGTTTACAGCTGTTTACATGATTGTACAGAGTTTCAGTAAACAAATCCACTGTGTTGTCAGGGCTTGGGAGGCTTGGAATTTTACTAGACTGTCACATATTAGGAGGTAGTTAGCCTTGGAAGAAATATTTTTTTAAATATTCTAGGGTTAGCTGAGGTCCCATAATTTATATTTATTTCAAAGTAGACAGCTTTGTGGCCTGACCTGATGAATGATGACATTACACTAGAGAGAGTGCATTGTTCCCCTATATTTGTGATGAACAGGTCAATGATACTTGTTACCCTGGTGGGCATACTGGCTGGCTGTTCCAGGCTGTTTGTGCTAACAAAGTCCAAGAATTTATGAGTGTGCATGTTTGAGGTCAGGTATGATTGCCAGTTAATACTAGGGTAGTTGAAGTTACCCATGAATATTGTATTGAGTTGAAAGGGGAGTGTCTCCTATTTGTTCAAGTATGGGCTTTCTGGGTCATGGATGGGGACCTGCAGCTTGAAAGGATATGGTATAGGACTTGACTTATGGTAAGCTGGACACACGAAAGGTCAAGTGTGTCATACTGTTTGACCAGACCTGAGATGTGTTCAAGTTTGATGTAAATTGAGACTCCTCCAGCTTTAGACCCTACCTGTGCAGTAGTTTGTTTAAAGTGGGTGCTCTCTGCAGCTGTAAACCAAGTCTTGACAACTGCACAGATGTCTATATTCTCCAAGATGAAGAGAGCTTGCAGGGAATGGAGTTTCCTGTTTAGAGTCCTAGCATTAAGCAGTGATACCTTTAGACTATTCTGAATAGGTTTAGCTATGTTGGTAGGTTTATCAGGTTGATGTGCCTAAAAAAGGAGCTACAAGGGTGGGCAAGGTTTTAGCCAATATTCTAAATCTTGGGGGGACAGGTGGAGACCATCTGTGGCAAAGCAGTGTGGTCTATGTACCATATCCTCCCAGACAAATATTTTACCCCCACCCCCCTTGCAGTAACACCAAAAACTAAACCAGTTAATGAAGTCAATAATTTTTTTCCTGGAACTGTGGCATCATCTTTGGAGAAGGTAGAATGCTGCTTTGTGCTAGGCTGATACTGGCCTGGGAAACATAGTTAGAGAGCTCTATCATGTCTTTCTTCATATAGTCCAGGGAAGTGTGTCTCACGTTATTTACACCTGCATGGACTATGATGGAGTCATGCTGGTGTTTGTGGTGCAGTAACTTGAGTGCACACATGATCTGGTGAATCTTGGCCCCTGACAGTCAGCTGACTGTGACACTGTCCTTGCTCAGCCTAGTGAGTGGGAAATGTAAACAAATAAACCTGGACTCAATATTTTACTACTGAAAACAGTGCAAATACTATAATTGCATTCAATAATAAAGAACTTTATCAAAGGTCTCAGCTTGGTGCATAGCTTAAAGATCATGTTTAAAATGGCAAAACAATGTTTTATTTTTATATAAAAATACTTTCATACAAACACTCTTTTATGTAAAAATAAATTTTCGTTTCAAACCATATTTTTAGAAAATTAACATTTAAATAACCTTCCAAACATAGAAGTGGAAAGTAGTCATTACATATTTACAGCATTAATATTAATATGGTGAGAGGAGGTGTGTTCGTCACTTTGGGAGCTGGTATAATTAGGAGTGGATTACCATTAGATCTGATGTTGCTCCTTCATTCACCCTCACTATAGGGTCTCAGATCCGACCCTCAGATCTCGCTCGGCCATTTTCCACAGACTTGGATCCGACTCTTAAGCTCCTCCCTCATACCCACAATACCCTGCATCCACCCAACTGCCTCAGATCTCATTTGCCGCTCAGACAGCTCAGACGTGGAATCCATCCTCTCAAACTTTCGCTAGTTTATTGGGTTTTGTAAGTGCTTTGGCAATTACAAATTTGGCAATTTGTAATTTGGCAATTCCTCCCTCTGTTTCTAGTGTGTGTGTGTTTGCGCATGTGCGCTGTTTCTAACTTTCTTGTTCTTTAAAAAAAAGTTTTCTTAGTTCTGTTTTCTTAAGTTAACTTTATAGTTAGAGTTAATCTTAGTGGAGTTAAAGTTGAAGTTAAAGTTAATCTCCTTATCCTTCTTTCTGGGACTTTTGGCTCATCAGTTATTTTTGGTGGGTTCTCTCTTATGGCTGACAAACTGGTTCTTGGCTTTAAACTCTGCACTTCTTGTGGACATAAGATCCACAATCAGGATGCCCACAAGGAGTGCATGTATTTCCTGGGAGCTGACCATCTTAATGCTGACTGTTCCATCTATTTGGCTTTCAAACCTCAGACTTTAGCTGAATGATGTAACTAACTTATCTTAAGGGGCCTTATTTCTTCCTCAGCTGAGGCTCAGACCCCTTCCCAGGCTTTTACCTCCTTGACTTCTGTTACGAAGGCAAAAAAACAGGTCCCTCCCTGCTTCCCCGAGGGATGCTCCTGATTCTAAGAAGCCAAGGAAATCATCGGAGTCGTCTTTCCTCTTCGGATCCACCTAAATCTGCTCCCCTCTTCGATCCTAAAGCTTCCTCGATCCGGGGGAGATTATCACTATCTCTCCAACTCCATCATTGGCCCCAACCTCAACCCCTACTGCTATGGACCAGTGGGCCTCAATGAAGTCACTGACTCTGTCTTCTAGGTGCAAACAGTCAAGATCACCATCACCGGCTTCATCCAGGTCCTCCAGAAGCTTGTCTGAGGTGGATGTGGACAGGTTGATGAGGAGGTATCTTAAGGCTCAGATTCAGAGGGCGTAGTCTCAGCTCTGTCCCCCATCAGATCTGTGAGCTACCCTAGTAACCCCATCAGGACTCCTTCTCCAATCTGTCGCCCGGCTTTGGAGCTTAGGGATTCAAGATGGATGTACAAGTCAGACTCGGCGCGGAGGAACATTTTTTCCTCAATGCCAAGTATGCCCTTGACTAGCCCCATTCCAGCCTTGTTGGAGTAGAGTGAGTCTCAGAGTCATGGTGCTGGTGTTGGGTCCAGAGATCTGAGCTCAGTTCTGTCCATGTTGGAGTTGT
Organism: Protopterus annectens; assembly: GCF_019279795.1. Taxonomy (NCBI): domain Eukaryota; kingdom Metazoa; phylum Chordata; order Ceratodontiformes; family Protopteridae; genus Protopterus; species Protopterus annectens. The sequence goes on along the minus strand of NC_056732.1, from coordinate 632,345,681 downwards.
CCCTTCCCTTGGAGGCTTCAGCACTCGATAGCTTAGATCTGATCCTGTCTGCAGGCCATGGATCCGGTGTAAGTCCTATCCATTTATCTTCAGTAGTTTCAGCTCTGGGAGATCTGGGTAGGGCTTTGCCTGGTCCTGCAGCCTTTCATGTAGTGGAGAGGGTCTTCTCCCAGGTTGGAGATTCAACTGTACAAGTTCCTCAGTCCACCCTTGTACCGCCATTGTATCCAGGCCTTCCTCTCTGTCATCCTGCCACAAGTCTTCTCATCCCAAGCGTCCTTCTAACTCCCCAGAATACCCCACTGAGGAGGTTCCTCAGAAGAGGATGTGTAAAAGGAGGCACATGGACTCTGCCCTGAAGACCTTAACCGAGGATACTGATTTCGATATGGGGGAAGGATTCCCCTGATTCCCACATGAGGATGTTCTGCTTAGGAGACATTTGGAAATTCTGAAGTAGAAAGGTGGGTGGTCTGCCCAACCTCCTTTCTCTGAGGAGTCAGTTCTCTTGGAGGTGTTCAGGACAGGCCCATTTACATTCTGTATGACCCCCTCCCCAGCGGATTCCCTAGTGGATTTAATATCTCACCGTGCATGGAAGGAACTGGTCTCCATCGAGCCTGTGCCCATATGGACAGGAAACACTGGAATAAGGGTCCCATGGTCAATGCTATCATGGTGGTGGTGGCCACCAAGAAAGAGCTGGCAGAGGAGACTGCCAGTGTCCATCTGCCAAACAAGGAGTCCAGAGCGCTGGACAGAATTGGGAAGCACATTTACAACTCAGCAATCTTTGCACTGAGGTCATTAAATTATCTATCCCATTTTACACAGCTCCAGAGGGATCTGATCAAAGAACTGACAGCTTCTCTCTCTGAGTCCATGTCTAAGGAGGAGTTTAAGAAAGTTTTTCCCAAGCTGGCCACTCTTTCATCCATCGCCAATTCTTCAATGAGGTTCATTTCCCATACTACAGAGGGCAACTTGTGTGCAGCTGGTTCAGGACTTTCCCTAAGGAGGCATGTCTAGATGAGGCTATGTTATTTCGAGGAGCTCTTTAAGATGCCATTTGTCAATGTACCTTATGATGGCTCCTCCCTTTTTTGGGCCTTCAGTTAGAGACACCTTGACCCACAGCAAAAAGGGCAGGCAGACCCTTTCTGCTGTTGAAATCAAATTTTCTACCCCCCAGAGGTCCTTTTCCAGAAGCCAGCATGGGGAGAAGAAATATGGTTCCTCAAGTCTCAAGGGCTTTTCCTGGACCTCCGCTGAGATCCTAGAGGCAGAGGAGGAGAGTTTAATGGTAGTCATCACCCTATAGGCAGAGGGGGTCCACAGATCCAGGGCTTTAGGGAACACCCTTCTGATAAGCCCTACCAGTGCTCCTGAGGTGCTACCTGGCTTATGTCTCTGGAGGCAGTTTGGGGATGATTAGCTTTGCACCTGGAAGCCTGGACACAGTTGACTGAAAACCATTGGGTGCTAAGCGTGATATCCAGAGGTTATTATATTACCTTTTCCCTTCCCCCTCCTAATTCAAGAAGCTACATGGACATGCCATCTGGTCAATGGGAGCAGGCAGCACAGGAAATTTAACAACTGCTGCAAAAAAAAGTCATCTAGGAGGTCCCAAATGAACAAAGAGGATTCTGTACCTACTCCCATTTGTTTTTAGTGCTGAAAAAGACAAAGGACTTAAGACCCATTCTGGATCTCAGCACATTAAACTAATATGTAAAGAAAGCAAGATTCTGAATAGTTACAGTTCATTCCATTCTGACATTGTTGCACAAGGATGACTGGATGCGCTCGATAGATCTCAAGGATGGGTATATCATATCAAAATAGGTGTTCACCAAATGCACGGTGGTGGTAGCCACTCACCTGAGGCTCAAGGGAGGGACTCCAGGTGTTTCCATATTTAGAAGATTGTCTCCTAACCTCTCCCATGAAGACTGATTCAAACCAGGGACTACTTACTCCAGTTAGCTCAGTCTCTGGGCATCACCATAAACATGGACAAGTCCAATTTTACTTCAGTTCAGAACTTAGAGAGTTCATAGGGTCACAGTTCAATACCAGGCATCATATAGCTTCCCTTCTCTACACCATGTAATCATTCTGAAAAATCAAGTCCAGCAGTTATTAGCAAATCAAGCCCCCTCCACTCATCTGATCTTGCAGGCCCTGGGGTCCATGTCTGCAGCCATCCTATTAGTTTCCCTGGCCAGGTTCTTCATGCATGTTCTACAGTGGACACTAGCCAATCAATGGTCCATTCTGTCTCAGACATTGTCCCTTCGCATCAAATTGACTCCAATCTGCAAACATCATGTTAGTTGATGAATTCATTCTGACAATGTTACTCTTGGCAGACCATTTGTCAGCGATCCTCCAATAGCTACCGTGACCACAGATGCTTCCCAGTTTGGGTGGGGGGTGGGGCATTACAATGAGAAGATGGTTCAAGGCACATGATCGATTCCTGAGACCAGTTTGCATATCAATGTGCTAGAGATGAGAGTGATCCTTCTAACTTTACAAGCCTTTCAGAACATTCTCCTTCTTGGGACTATAGCAGTACACACTGACAACATGTCTGTTGTATGGTACATCATCAAGCCAGGAGGAACCCGTTCTTACTCCCTATGCAGGAAGGCCATGAGGGTATGGGAGTGAGCAATCTCTTCAGACTGCTTTCTAATTGCATTGCACATTCTGGGGAAAACCAGCAATCTAGTGGACAGATTCAGCAGGTCACTTCTAGTTCCACATGAGTGGTTCATCAACCAATCAGTAACAAACATGATCTTCAGCAGTTGGGGTCATCTTGCTGTGACCTCTTTGCCTCTCCCCTCAACAACAAATGCAAAAGTTTTTCCTCTCTAATCCCTCCTCCAGGGGAGTCCCCAAGGGATGCTCTAGTCCACAATTGACCCCCAGGTCTCCTGTATGATTACCCTCATCTCCCACTCATCCCCAAATTTCTTCAGAAGGCAAGCAGATTAAAGAGTTCGGTCATCCTCATTGCCCCCTTCTAGCCTTGCTAAGTGTGGTTCCCCTTCCTGTGGTCTCACCTAAAATATCCTCCCAGGATACTGGAACCCACTTGGGACCTCCTGTCTCACCTTTCAGGGATTCGACACCCAACTCTTCAAATTCTGAAACTGACCGCTTGGTTTCCCCAATTTTGACCTTGATTAGATAGTCCAGGCTTCAGTCCCCAGTCCAAAAGATTCTTCTAGCATCACAAAAGACTTTCACTAAGAAGGTTTACAATAACAAGTGGAAGAGATTTGGGTTTACAATAGCAAGTGGAAGAGATTTGTTGTTTGGGCCACCAACAGGAACATTGATCAGCACCTGTGTCAGACATGTCACTGTTTCTCTCTACCCTTTTCAATGAGGGTGCTAGCTTTTCCACTATTAAGCTACAGTCAGATTTCTAATTTTCACATTCAGATTATGTAAGTCCTTCATGAAGCGTATTTTCTTATTAAAGGTCTCATTGGGGATCCATCTCCTCCTTGAGACCTTATGCTGGTGCTATAGGCATTAAGACGGGGCCCCTTTAAACTTGCAGCAATTTGCAACATGAAGTTTCTATCCTGGAAAACAGCTCTCTTGGTGGCTGTCACTTCTGCCAAGAGGATTTCTGAGCTTCAAGCTCTATCTTCTAAACCTACTTACATTTTATTCCATAAGGATAGCGTGTCCTTACTCACTAACCCATCCTTTATGCCTAAAGTGGCTACAGAGAGTAATATCAATCAGTCCATTCAACTTCCAGTGTTCTTTCCCAAGTTTTCAAACATATTTTAGATGTTCAGAGACCGCTGCATTTGTATTTACATAGGACCGAGCAATACAGAAAGTCTGATCAGCATTTTATAGCCTTTTCTTTGAATAGACTTGGACAAGCAGCATCGAAAGTTACCCTAGCAAAATGGATCTCAGATTGCATCTCCTTCATTTATTCTTCCAGAGGGTTGCAGTTACCTGGAAATGCCTTAATGCAAACCAAAGTCCTGAACTAGCCTGACACACAGACTACATAAGGAAAAATAGGGTTTAAAGCCAACAGTCCACTTAATAGCAAAATGCAAAATGCAGTACAGCTGTGTACTGAAATTTCTAATTATAGGCATAAAACCCTTAGCTAAAGCAGAATACAGAGTGTTAAAATGAACTTAAACACAGATCAAAAAATTAAAAATCTTCAATTATCTTTTTTGCTTTATGTAATGTAGCTCTTGCATGGCTTCCCCTCCTTTATTTGTGTTGTCTCTCTCTGTAAGGCTGTTTTCCTATCAAATTAAAGGTGTACCACACCCACAGACTCAAAAAACATGTTTAATTCATCATGGCATGATGTTTCCTACACTTTAACAGCACTCTGGGATTATTTCCAGGATTTTAAATATTTTATATGTAATTCCAGACTCTGACCACATGGAGGCTAGCATCTTGACATGGTTTGTATAAATCAGGTTGCCATTCAGTATCCCAGAAATCATTGTTTGGCTCAAAAATGTTACATCATGCAGGCCTCAGTTTGCCTAAAGCTCCTGTCATTTCATAGATGTTGCATGCGTACAGAGTACTGGGTAAAACAGAACAGTGTAAGTAACATTCCCTGCTGCTGAATGACTACTTAAAACAGAAACAGTGCAAATGTCACAGAACACACTCAAAGTGCTGTTTACTGCTGCCTTTTTTTTTAATTTAGTTCCAATGGCACTAATTTGTGAGACAATGAATTCCAGTCCATTTACTTCTCCCCTCCCCCGTAACACTTAGCTTCCCTAGCTGTCAAAGTCCTGAGGGTAATTTGACCTGGTAATTCTATTGACTGGCAGATCTCAGCAGGGTGCCTGACTCATGTAATTTAATCTTTGCGCCAGCATTTCCTTTGTTAGAGGGGACATTTTTTTTTTTTTTTTTGCTGCACTATAGCCATGGTCTTACTTGACTGCATTCACATCCAGTTTATGTAGCAACTCCTGTAAGGTCTTAGGGTTACCACCTGTCCCACTTTGCGAGGGACAATCCCTCTTTAGGCAGTTGTGTCCTGCAAAAAAATCTAAAAAATTGCAAATGTCTTGAGATTTTAGGACAAAAATATTATATAATATAAGTTTTCTTTCATAGTTGCATACAACAATTGTTTTTTTTATCTGAAACACCTAAATGTTATATGAAATAGTATAAACAACTCAAATGCTACAAGAGTAAGCTTCTAATTTGGCAAAAAAGTGAAGTTCTATCCCTTGTACTGGTCATAGGTATTTTGTCCTGCAAAATCTGATATTTCTACAAAAAATGTCCCACTTTGGGCATTTGAAAAGGTGGCAACCCTATAAGGTCTTGCACTAAGGAGCTAAAGAATAAAACATTTAGACTGTGAACCAGTTTAGATCCATATTAATTTAAGTGCTAAGGTATCACTTCATGCTTCCACCTTGTTAAAAATTGAGATTTACATGTGCAAAGTGTGTTGGTATGCAATGTTTGCCTACATATGTTTTTACTCCACTGGTTGGTTTGCAAAAAAAACTGTTGCAGTGTCCCTGGATTTGTCTTTGTACATACAAACCACATTGCTATATTTTCTCCTTCCTTTTTCTTGTGTCCAGAAGTCACTTATCACAAAGTATTTTTTTTATTTTTTTTTTAAATAAAGGACATCAAGGTTAATTTACCTTGAATCAGATAATGGACGCCACTGCAAAGAATCACTTTTGAAATATTTGTGCACTGACAAAATCCCTTACTAAATCTATTTGCCAGCCTCCCGTGTAATTGATGCTATGGCTGTAATATACTGGTGTGTTTGCATATGCCTTTCAAATATACCCACCATTACATACCAGTTTTGCAGTGTAGTAATCACCCGACATGCCCATACACCTTTAACCATCAATATGCAGCTACTCCTGTTCATGTGAGTATGTGAATTCATTTCTAGACTTAAGGTATGGAAGCTGCAATTAATTATTCTAGGTGCTTGTTCAGCTTTCATATGGTGCTTGCTTAGAGCTACTCTCGTGTTAAGCCACTACAAATATGTTGCACTGCCACCTCTGATATCGGGTAATGTTTTAATATTTCTATTCTCACAGTGCACACTAACAGTATCTGGTGCAAATATGCAAGCGATACACCACTTAAGCATCATTTGCCGTGCAGAATGTACAAGTATGCAAACCAAATTTCTGTGTTTCCAAACCGGTGTTACTACACTAGTACTGAACATAATGAACATATTGAAATGTAACATGACCTGTTACCAGATGTAATTAATAAAGATTTTTTCCTGTATAAACAAATTTCCATGCTTCTCTGACTGTTTGGTTTGATTCACTTTACTGGCTACCTGTAGAGGTTTGCTCTTTCTTAACAAGTTACAGTAAATATTTTATTATCCGGTTGTTTACCTGGTTAGTTTCACTGGGCACACTATGAACGTTTCCAGCAGCGTCCCGGGGTAAAAGCTCAAAATGGTGCCATCTCAATAGTCTGACCTTGTACTGTAGTCCCTTAAGTGCTGCCTTACATATCTTGCATAAGGCAGATCTGAATTATCTATTGCAATGTCCAATTCTTCTATCAGGCAGTATCAAACTGTTTGACTAGATGAACCATCTGTTTGCACAACAGTCTGACTTAAAAAGTTTCTTACCTTAATCACAATCAGGCCATGTATTTCTCAAGCATATCAAGGTGAAATTCTAATAGTATTTTTGGGATAGTAATCCAATCTCTTCACACCCTAAAAAATACAGCAGCCACCACTCGTTTGTCATTTTCATCCATTCTTTAGCCAGCATTATCCACATCACATAGTGCCAATTGACATCCCAGCCTGCCTGTTATTGTCCAATACCTGTCAATACAAGAGAAGATTAAGACATATACCTAACTATATAGCAGCAATCAAAAGGCAGTACTTAAATGATGTATCCACAAGCTGGCTTTTGGTTACAATGTGCATATGCAGAAACTACTGCATACTGCACTATTTTGACAAGCCTCTGTACCACTTCACAGTTGCCAGCCTCACAGAGGTTCACTCACACCACAACAGTACTTGCAGCTGCAGCCAGATCCACTCATCTCACCACTATCATAACACTCCTGCAGCTACGCTGGCTACCTCAAACATGCATCCTCTTGCCAATTATACATTCTATATATCTCACTCCTGTTCTCAAAGACCAGTCTGTAAAACTGCAGCTGCCAAACAACAACAAGTGCCACTACACTGCTGCATCATTCACTCGAACACAGTTTGTAATGGTGCCACACAACAATCCCACTTTCAATACACATTTACATTCTCTATTGATGGATGCATGCAAATTTTAAGATTGCTCTTAGCCATGGCATTAACTGAAATTCAACCACCTGACTTTCCTAATGCCTGTATACTTACCCCATTGTATAAGAATGACCTGCTCTATATTCTAAGAGCTCTGATATGCATTCCAATTTGAAAGCCTGTGCTGTTGTCAATGTTGCACACTGCGACCCTATACACATTCCTAGAGAGATGTTTACAGAGTTGTTAAATTGTATGACATGTCTTGTCAGTCATGGCAGTTTGACCAGTTGTTCAATACCAGGATTGTGAACTGGCCAGCACCCAATCTCCACACACCATTTATCAATGCACACATGGTCCACCACAGTTAATGTGATATTACTTCTGAGCAACAGTTTAGCATAGTTTCTCCAAATGATGACCTCAGTACAACACAACCACCAGGTCTATACCAATACAACTATTCACAAGTCATGAAAAAGTAGTGCGTTTAGGGACTTAGTGACATATGCTTCACTAACTGTTCGTCTGCTCTTTCAGCACTTATAGTACATCTTAACTGCAACCCATTGTTCCACTTATGTCAAAGCTAATATCTTTCTGTTGTGACCATCACTTGCTAAGGCCCCAGTGTAAGGAAAAGGGCAGACATGCAATTCCTAGTCTGGGCCCTGCCCAAAACAAGCATTTCCATGTTGCTGCTTTTAACAATGTCCACCAAGTTCATAAGACAGGATTAATACAATGAGGCATTTCACTGGTCTCATTTTTTGCAATTACAAATAACACTTTGCATGGTATTATACTAATGTACAAATAATCAACAATGGTAACTGAAATATCACAATGCATCATAATACATAAGCAGATTAGAATTAACGTGACAGTAAATGACTCCATAGCGATATGTCAGCTACCAATCATCCAGACAAAGGATGGCAAAATTGCATGAGGCCAGAAACTATTTATTAATTTAATTATGTTACATTGTCTACTGGGATAGTCACACTGGATTTGTGTCCTTTGTCAGCAGAGGGCCAGGGTGAAAATCTCCAACAGAAGAAATTACATAGATTACTCACGTTAGATTACATTACATGGATTGCACAAGTTACAGAACATTAGAAAATATAAGACAATGTGTTTAGTACAATGGATTAGTAATGTTCCCAAATAGGGAGTCACAGTTCTCATGGTCCGGCACAAGACAATGCGTTTTGTACAATGGTTTAGTAATGTTCCCAAATAGGGACTCACAGTTCTCACGGTCTGACTCAAGACAAGGTGTTTTGTACAATGGTTTAGTAATCTTCCCAAATAGGGACTTACAGTTCTCATGGTCAGACACAATTACAATTGAGGCACATCTGATTGGAAGCAGAGCTTGGTTAAATAATTGCATATTATATTATTTACAGATTATGCTTTCAGTTTAAACTTAATCAGGGTTGGTACATGGGCAAAGCCAGTTCACTTTGAAATACTGTTCGATTTTGTTGATGTACTGTTTTTTTTTTTGTTTTTTTTTTTGAGGAGACTTCTGGAGGATTGTAGGGGTTTATATAGTTTGGCAGTGAATTCCAGGTTTTGCCAACAAAGTTGGCAAACAGGGATTCACCAGCAGAGTTATTAGCCTTGTGGGTTTGGACCAGTAGTTTGTTGTCTGATCGTAGGGATCTCAAGTTGCTAAATGGCTTAATATTTATAAGCGAGGGGGTAATTTCAGGGTGGTATAGTATTTTGTGCACTATTAAGAGTTGATTGAGGGACACCGTGTGAAAGGTAGCTGGCTGAATAGTTTGCCCTGCCATAAAACTGCCTGTTGTCTACCAGTCAGGTAGAGCTGGAACCACTGGATTGCGTGCTTGAGGGAATTTGACTTTTGTGAAAGAATGAAAAGTTCATGGTTGGCCATGTCAAAGGCTTTTGACAGATCAAGAAAGAGGGCGGATGATTGCCTATTCTCATTCCTGTTTGGGTTTATGGTGTTAGTAAAGGAAAGGAGGGCAGAGGTGGTGCTGTGATATGGCCTGAAACCATGTTAGGAGTCTGATAGTAAGTTATTCTGTGTAAGGTATAGCATTAGTTGCTTGTGTACACATTTCTCCATTTTATTTGTAAGTGGGGAAAGAATGGCAATGGGTCGATAGTTGGATAGTTCTGTAAAACTTACTCCTTCATGGAGTGTGATGATGTGGGATATTTTCCAGAGGGAGGGGATAGCGCTTACGGATAATCTTCTGTTGATCAGGATAGATATGGGATATGCAATGGTATCTGCAGCTATTTGTAGGAACTCTGCAGGGAGGAGGTCTGCAGAGAGTGTGGTAAGTTTCATTTTTTTTGATGAGTGTTTTGACAAAACTAGTGGACATGGGTTTTAAGGTAAATTGGGATAAATAGAGTGGATAGATTAGTGATAACAGGAAATCATCAACCCACTGTTGCCATCACATTTATCACCTGACATCCATACCTGTCCCCTAACTTGCATCTCTAAAGAATGGCAAATGGTAATTTGAACTTTGATTGATCCATCAATGCCTGTTGGACAGGGACAATCGGTTTTGACTGCAAAAAATGACTTGGCCACAGTTGGGGATTCGACTGACCCCAAGGACTACAGCCATTTCTGGATGATTCGCTTTATTTGCAAGCCTATGTAGCAAATCATGGACCTCACTGGGTACAGCGTACATACTGTTGTATAGCATTAGCATACACTCTGGCATCGCAAACTTACCCAGGCATGTAAGGCTGCAGTAGTGTGGGAGGTCACTCTCTGGCAAATGCATATAACACCGTTAAGTGCAAGCATGGAAACCCACTGTCTCTAGCAGACCACTAAGCAGTGTTGTTCCACAGGGAGCAGGTCTGGGACCAATTCTGCTTGCTGCCATTGCTTGTTAAGGAATAGCCAAAAACTATTGTCTGTGGCTGACAGACTTTGCAGAAGACAACCAGTGTGAATCAAGCTTTTCATCTGTCCTGTATGGATGGAAAGAAATCACTGGCACTTCTGTTTCACACTGACCCGTCCTACTCAAGCTCTGCCATGCCTCTAAGTGAGAAGGCTCATGGTCTTCATGTTGTGCTGAGCTTCCCTTGCTAGGTGAAGGTACTATAACCTTCCCAATGGACTTTACTAGTAGCCAATTTCTACACCACATATCCGAGTCCGGTCTCAGCACCACAAAGGATTGGTTTGCATGTGACATGTACCGTTGGAGGTGTAATGGTAATTTAAACTTGGGGTGATCCACCCATGTCTCCTGGACAGAGACCTTAGGTTGATTGCGATAAGACTAACACATGACTATGCTTGTAAGGCCATGATGGACATTACATCGGATCATAGTAAGTCAGTACTCTACACTGCTAATGAACCCTGCTATCACTGTTTAATGTCAACTGACGAGTCAACGGATCCTGGAAACTATCGCCCCATAAGCCTGACTAGCTTGGTCTGCAAAGCTATGGAAAGGATCATCATGGGCCTCATAAATAAAGATATTGGGGACCTACAGACACTGGATCCTACCCAGTTCGGCTTTGTTAAGGGCAGATCCTGCCTCTTAAACCTGGTTGATTTCTTTGAAACAGTCACCAAGGCCATTGACGAGGGGAAGGTGGTCCACACAGCCTACCTGGACCTCGCAAAAGCCTTTGATACAATACCCCACTCGGGCATTATAGATAAGCTCACCAGCTTAAATATAAACCCCTATGTCACTAGATGGATTGCAAACTGGCTCAAGGACAGAACCCACATGGTTAGAATTGCTGAAGCCATGTCAGACTCCAAACCAGTTACAAGTGGTGTCCCACAAGGCTCAGTCCTGGGACCTCTCTTGTTCAGTATATATTTCTCGGAGGTATAGGCCAACACGGAAGGACTGTGGCTGACCAAGTTCGCAGATGACTGCAAACTGGGCACCATAATCGACTCTCCAGCCGACACAAGCATCCTCCAAAAGGGCCTCATAGAAACAGACAACTGGTGCCAGAGCCATGGCCTCAAGCTAAATGCCAAAAAGTGTATAGTCATCCCTTTGTCAAAACAAAGTGCCCACAAATTACCACATAGGTGGTAATCCATTAAGTACAGAAGAATTAATTAGGGACCTGGGGACCCAAGTTGATAGCAATCTCTCATTTGACAACCACGTGGCCAAAGTGGTTAGAAAAACATTTTATATAGCCCACCTAATCATGAAGGGATTCACATCTAGATCAGGGGAGGTCATCGTGCCTCTTTACTAATCCCTCATCAGGCCCATAATTGAGTACAATGCCTCTTTTGGGATGTACCTTACCAGACACCTGCAGCAACTGGAAAGACCCCAAAAGTACCTCACCAAGAGGATCAAAGGGCTCAAACAGATGCCATATGCTGCCCGTTTAAAGAAACTCCAGCTCTACTCAGTGGCATACCACCTGTTCAGAGGCGATCTGTGGCTGACGTATAAAGCCATGTCCAACCCGGAATTAATGGACATGCTGCACCTCAGAAAATCCAAATCCCATCGAGCTACGCGCTCGAGAGACTTGAACCTCAACACTGAAATAAATAGGACATGCTGGAGGGACAGATTCATAACCCAGAGGCTCCCTTTACTCTGGAATAAAATCCCAGTCCAGGTTAGGCAGAGTCCCTCATTGACTCTCTTCAAGAGGAATCTTGATGAGTGGATGGGAGATCATAGGTTTACCCCAGGTATCACTTCTGTGTCACTGTTAGACAGAGGCACAGTATACTAACCTCGAAAAAGGGCATAGCAAAATAAATTTAAAATGGGTGGCGAAAGCCAAACACATTCTGGCTAGGCTTATAAATGCCCTAGGGCAGATAGCCTAGTATGAACCTATGAACCTATACACACTTACATATACATAATATGAATATCAATATGCATTTATAAACCAGATCAGTAAGAGAAAACAAGTAAAATTGATGCATGGTATGAAGAATTCTGATTCAAAAGGTACTTACCAGCATGTGGTTATCTTTACTATATTAACTTGGGTTCTCTTTATTTTTTCCCAACCTAGAAATATGTCTTTCAATTACCAGTGCCTTCTCAGGGCATTCACACTGAGCTATCATCATCATCATCTTCTTTCAGCTGTTCCCATTAGGGGTCACCACAGCAGATCATCTGTTTCCATTTCTTCCTGTCCTCTGCATCTTGCTCTGTCACACCAACCACCTGCATGTCCTCTCTCGCCACATCCATAAACCTTATCTTAGGCCTTCTTCTTTTCCTGTTACCTGGTAGCTTCATCCTTAGCATCTTTTTCCCAATATACTCAGCTTCCCTCCTCAGCACATGTCCAAACCAACGTAATCTTGCCTCTCTGGCTTTGTCTCCAAACCTTCCAACCTGGGCTGACCCTCTAATATATTTATTCCTAATCCTGTCCACCCTCGTCACACCTAGTGCAAATCTTAACATCTTTAACTCTGCCACATCCAGCTCAATCTCCTGCCTTTTTGTCAATGCCACTGTCTCCAACCCATATAACAGAGCTGGTCTCACTACCCTCTTGTAGGCCTTCCCTTTTACTCTTACAGGTACTCGTCTGTCACAAAATCACTCCTGACACTCTTCTCCACCCACTCCATCCTGCCTGTACTCTCTTCTTCACCTCTCTTCCACACTCACCGTTACTCTGAACTATTGACCCAAAGTATTTAAACTCATCCACCTTCGCCACCTCTACTCCTTGCATCCTCACCATTCCTCTATCTTCCCTCTCATTCACACACATATATTCTGTCTTAGTCCTGCTGACCTTCATTCCTCTTCTCTCTAGAGCATATCTCCATCTCTCCAGGGTCTCCTCCACCTGTTTCCTACTCTTACTACAGATCACAATGTCATCTGCAAACATCATAGTCCATGGGGACTCTTGTCTGATCTCATCTGTCAAGCTGTCCATCACCATTGCAAATAAGAAAGGGCTCAGAGCTGATCCTTGATGTAACCCCACCTCCACCTTAAATGCATCCGTCACTCCCACCGCAGACCTCACCACTGTCACACTAACCTTGTACATATCCTGTACCACTCTTACATACTTCTCTGACACTCCTGACTTCCTCATACTATACCACAAATCCTCTCTAGGCACCCTGTCATATGCTTTCTCTAAGTCTACAAAAACACAATGCAACTCCTCCATCAACACTCTCAGAGCAAACATCACATCTGTAGTGCTCTTTCCTGACATGAAACCACACTGCCGTTCACTAATCATCACGTCCCTTTTTAACCTAGCTTCCACTACTCTTTCCCATAACTTTCATTTGCACCGAGCTATATTCTTTGGAATTGTGGGTACTGACATGGGCTGAATTTCCAATATGCCTCTTTTGGCTTTTATGACGTCCATCATCAGGTCATAGATTTAGCCAAACCTTCGTTTGCTACCCACTCCTGCTTTGCCTTCGGATACACCATGTTGTATCTAAGTTCTCCCTTTGCTGCTGAGTTTCGAGTAGAGAATTGGATGACTGCTTGTTCACGATTCAGGTTTTCGTTGTGATCAAGGATGGCCAAAATTATTCGTGCCTTCATTCCTGCAAAACTGAAATGCTAAAACTTTTGGCAGTATTTGCACAGTAATGCATGGAACACCTCTGGGTTTCTGGTGTGGCAGAACTTGGTAACCTGCTTTAAATCTTTAATAAAAACTCGATTCGCAACTATCCTCTTCAGTGCACTGTAGCATGCATCATCTTCATCCATCCACTTCTTCTCATCTCCTTCGTCCACTGTCATCTCATGACCACTACATGAAACCTTCGTTGCACCACTCCAGCTGTGTTGGTTTGTTACATGGTAAAGCAATGACAACCACTTCTCCTGTAGTACAACTTCATTGCCTTTGCACGTTTCATCAAACTGCCACAGGTGATTGGAAACAATGTGGCACCACTGTAGCAACTCTCTGTTTGCTCTCATTTTGCCAGATTCTGTAATTTCCTTTGTCAAGCTTTTGGCCATATGCTACACATCAAACTGGTGATCCACTGCTGGGAATTCCTTGCGCATCACAAATCGGATCCTCGGATGTCGGTCGGTTGGCTAAATTCACTACATACCATTATAGCCAGTGTGTAATAACAGTGGACAAGTGATCCACAATTACTAAATTACAAAAAGTTGCTTCTTTTCTGTCCTGAATCAGTCCAATGTTAACGTCCAAGTTTAAAACAGTGTACAGTATGCCTCCAAAAACACACTACCCAGACTCAAATGCTGGATATACACACACACACACACATACACATACACATACACACACACACACACACACACACACGCACACACACACACACACACACACACACACACACACACACACACACACACACACACACACACACGCACACACACGCACACACACGCACACACACACGCACATACATACATGCACATATATTCATAGCTTCTGTGTGATATAAAAAAGTTACACAAGCTCTAACCATACTTAACAGGACAAGGTCAGCAACTTGAAAAGCTATTCTACTCCATGACATGACCTTGTTTGACCCAGACTACACACACATTTACAGCAAATAACAGAAGCAAAACATAATGCTACCTTGTATGACAGACGCTAAAATGGTTAGGAAGTATAACATACGCCAATTCCACTCAGGTTGCAGTGATGCACGTTGTCCTATACAAACATAAATACCCCCAAAAAATATGATAATTCATCAAGGCCACTAAGGATTGCAACAACCCAAAATACCATCAAATTAAATAATCACTAGAGTGACTCCAACGTTTAACAAAAAGAATCAAATTAGAAAACACACACACTAATAGTAACATGGAATTTGCCTATGTGTTAACATTCTGAACAATCATCCCACCTCATACAAATGACAATGCTACTCCATCACTTGTGGTAAAACATTTAGCTAGATATAAAATAACTACCACTTCAAAGCCTATAATATTCAACGTCTTTCCAACACAAAGTCTCAAGCCTAGCATCTTTATTATAAATATATAATAAATATATATTTAACTAAGGATCCAACAGTAACTTCCCCCACTATCTCTTTCTGTACCACCACAGTACAGTATATTTCAACACAAAATAAAACAACGCTCAAACTAATATAAACTATGTACACCTGTAAACACAAAGCTGATCTGCAATCACAATGCTGCAAAGGTTTGCTTGTGTTATCTAGAGGTGGGGTCCTGTCGACATTTCTGGTGACTTACACAATGCAAATTGGGAAAGAAACTCAGATCAACTCATCTCATTTGCACACCAGCTTTTCTGTATCAGGATACTAAAAACATGCTGTTGCCTCAGTGCTGGTCGGTTTATCACTATTGGGGAAGACAGCATCTGTTACGGTAGCTGTACTACTCCAACATTAGCATATAAGGATCTCATTCCATATGGCTGTACCACACATTTACACATACACTCTCTTCTGAGTTTGTGCACATATTCACTCACACACACACACACACACACACACACACACACACACACACACACACACACACACACACACACACACACACACACACACACCATACCTCTCAACCTGGAATCATCAAAAATCTGGACAAGGCCCATGAAAAATAGGTACAAATCTGTACGCTGATTAACATAATATTTGCATACATAATTACATAACCCCTCCCACTCCAAATGGAATTGTGGGATAACAACTTTCAAATGCAAACTGAAGAACAGACAACCAGAATATGGCACCAGAATCCCCCTGCAGCCATTCCAATGTCCCATTACCTGGTTATTTCACCCAATTTACCATAAACACTAATGTGTATATACTGCTTTACTTCCACAATGATTATTTGGATTTTATTTTTACATTTTATAGCACAATGCACAAACACAAATAGGTATCTGCTAAACAAAGCAATACTGTCTCACAGTGAAAACAGACTTGGCATTAAGACTTCTCTACCCTTGAAACTCACATTCATTGAAACAACATTGAAACCCACACCACATCCAAAGAAAATGCATCTGGCCAGTGGTAATAAAGATTACCTTTGGGCCATTTTCAAATCATAGGCCCCTTGCACACAAAACAAGAAACATACATGCATTCTTTAATGCACCTTCCTGACTTTATCAAATTATATTCCTTGTATAATACAGCATACTTGTTAGACTTAAGTTATAGTGCATTTTAAATTTATAGTTTGAACATTTTTCCAGTAAGCAATGAAACAAAATGCATGAACCAATAATGACAAAACTGCCCAATTCAGAACATTTCCATGGTAAAAGTCTACTTCCACACACACAATCACATTTTAAATGTACTGTTTGAACATTTTCCAGTAGGCAATGAAACAAAATGCATGAACCAATATGACAAAACTGCCCAATTCAGAACATTTCCATCATAAAAGTCTACTTACACACACACACACACACACACCTCAGTTACTGTACAGAGCAATAACAGTGATATCCTACAGGCCTATGCAAGCTTGTGAAGCTTACCAAAGGGCTGTGTTCTACACAAATGAGTCATGACATTATGCCAATAATACCTGATTCAAGTACTACTAGTAGCTCTTAGGAATAGAATCAAATATAAAGCTTATGTAGCATTAAGAATTTAGAGCAACATAATGGGTCGATAACGTTGTAAAATAATGGACATTTCACACTTGTTCCTGAGTCATGATATTTTAATCTTCTTCTTCTTTCGGCTTTTCCCAGTTAGGGATCACCACAGCAGATCACCTGTCCGCTCATGACTGGCAGTGGAGTTTTATGGTGTTGAGTTGCCAGCCCTGCACCCAACCTTCCACAGAAGGCACACACACATGCACACACTCACATCTATTGCCAATTTGGAGTGTCCAATCCACCTACAGCATATCTTTGGGATAGTCATGATAGTTTAATAAAGTGATTAAAAATGAGTATTTACCCATTTCTTACAACTGAAGTAGTCTCAATAGAGTCAAATTCCAACTAACTGTCAGTTCTGGATGAAAATCAGGGATTAGACCAAAAACAAGCATAACAAAAAGTTAAGACTGAAACACTATTTTTAATATTCAATGGCTATAACTTCAAAATTAACTAAATGCAAATATAAAGTTAACAATCAGGTAGAATGAAGTCTAATACAGAAAAAAGTCATATCAGTCAGACAAATGCCAAAGACAAGCACTACAAAAAGTTCCTAGAAATGATGCAGTATCTTACAAAGTGTGTATCCAATATGCCAGAGATAACTATGTCACTAAGAAACATGTTACATCAAGCTGTAGCCTAGGAATGGAGCTATAAGCAGAAAAAGAGTTCTGAAATACTGAAGAAGCACCAATGTTGAACTATAACAAGACACTTTTGTATCTTTCTAGGTAGCATCTAGCTAGAAAGACAGGGGTGACATACATTTAGAATTACCCTGTGCTAATTTTTATTGCCATTTTAGGCATGATACTGCAAGGTCAGTGCATCATTACTGTATTAATCAACTGAAAAAAAGAAATAACTGGACTATATTTCCTCAGTGTTTATGCAGGCTGACAATACAATCTAAAAGTGAAACACACGAGCTTTACTTCTTGGAGAATCGTTCACCAAACCATGACTTATTCGGGTACCCACATGGTACAGAAAGCAAAACAGCTAATGCATTGCATGAGAGCATTGATCTTACTAGGTATTGGAGAGCCTGTATTAACTGACAGTCCTGTGAGTGACTCTAGCATTATTAGAAGGGGGATGTTTCTATACACCCCCCCTTCCCACCAATACAAAAGGTCTCCTGAAACTCAAGAAGGACCAACCAAAAATCATGCTGGTGGCTTATTATTGGCTACAATAAAACCGGTTTCCCCTATTTCACTCTCTAGCCAAGGCCAATCATCATAAGCTAACCCACAAGGTGGACCTACTCATGCAGCATCCACCTCAGCCTACACTGCAGCCATTACAGTGTCCATTACTTGGCTGAGTATTCTAATTTAACATAAGCAATGTAGAAAGCTTTAAATCATAAATGATTTGAGATTTATAAGATGTATTTCAAATTTTGTAGCAGAAACACAGGCAGACATTTACTAAACAAAGCAATATGGACGCACAATGAAAACAGACTTTGCATGAACAGTAAACCTCTCTACCATTGAAACGGCATTGATATGTCCATTCAAATACAATGCATCCGGTCTGTGGTGGCTTAAGTCTACCATTGGGCTTAATTCAAACTATTGGTCCCTTGCACAAATTTTTCGGACCATGCATACATGCGTTTGTTCTTTGATGCACCATCTTGATTGTTTTCAGTTATATTCCTTGTATAGCACAGCATCAGTTGTTAGTGTGTTTTAAATTTGTAGTTTTGAACATTTGTCCAATAAGCAATGAAACATAGCGTATGCATCAGTAATAAAAACTGTTCATTTCAGAAAATTTCAACCAAAACAGGCTACTCAGTTAATAAGCACAATTTGTGGAGCAGTAAAATTAATCTGAATAATTCCACATTAAAGAAAACTGTAACTAATGAATAGGTTGCTGCAAACAAACAACTTAATATTTCAGTGTTTCATCTACAGATTCAGTGCCTGCTGCCTTAGAAGAAAACATTGCCCATGTGACTTAACAAATAATGGTAAGCTGCTAACATTGCAATGGAATGGACGTCAAACCAAAAAAACGACGACACACTCTAGGTACTGCAGCACCCCCCCAATAAAGATAAATATAATATTACCAATCCATCTACAAGTTGCGGTAGTAGAACCCACAGGCATCTGCAGCAAAAGCAAATATATTCCCCTGATGTGATACTAACACTGCTTTCAAGTTCTGTAGCACAATCAGCGATGACCATTTGCAAAACGAAACCATTGCAAATTGAAAATAGTTTTCACATCACTACATTGACCAACCGACTGACACTGCAAATAAAATCAGAAGGAATTTAAGGTGTTACTGCTCCATGCTAATAACCTTAAGAAACTCCACAACCTACAATCTCTGCAGGGAATACAAACATTGCATTTCTGCCCTTACAGAGATATGGTTTAAAGCCACAGAATGTACAATGTGCCAATGTGCCTTTCACATATGTAGACCATCAGTCACAAGAGACGGACAAAAGGTGGAAGTGTCTCAGTCTTCATTAGTAGCAAGTAATCTTCAATGTTTTTTAAACAGGATGACACACGGAATTTACCCACATGCAAATAACCGGGATAGAGTCCTTTACCATATCTTAGCAAACTATAGATAATCAGTCATGTGACAAAAATGTTACATTTCTCACCTAGACCGACTCGAGGCACTCCCTATCCAACAAAACACTCTATTCAAGGGAGATTAATATAGTCTAGGAAGTAATGCAGCCACTATGGAAAAACAAGCTGCTATCAATATTAGCTTTGAAAAAAAATCTCCTTCTGAAAACGTAAACAGTAGTTGATAGAAATCTGATCTAAAGTCCAAATGCCTGGGGTTTTATGCAATTCTCAAAGCGAAAAGCTGAAAAAAAATTGTCTGCCTTTAAATCATGCACATAGATAGCACAGCATCAGAAAACATTCATTACAGAAAGAAAAAGTACTAGAGCATCCTATAAATGTAGAAATATAAACCCATCAACCACTCCCATACCTGTATTATATACCTTCCTCCTGTGCTGGGTACACTACCAATATCTGAATCCATGCCTGCTGGATGCACTGAAGTCTTATCCACTAAATAAGACACAGGGAGGAATAAAAGTAGCCCAAAGAGCTCCAAAGCCCAGTTGAAAATGATCACCAAGTTCGCACACACTCTAATTTGAGAAAATATAGCTAGGCTACCCTCGCTTGTCTTTTACAACTACGTGCTTAGTTACTTCCTAGTTATCGACCACCAGCAACTCGTGTTTTTGTGTGCACATGGTCTTGGTCGGTAATAGCAACCGCAAACAGCAAACCTACTAAAGGCTTTTTTGGCACTAAGCCTTAAATGAAAGCCAGAATTGAATAGGTCTTGCAATACTTTTTTAAACTTAAATCACCATTGCCCATTACTTAAATGTAAATTACTTTTGAAGGATGGTAAAGGCTGACTTGTGTGATTTTTAAGGAGAAGCTTATTCCATACTCTTGCAAGACACTGCAAAGGCAGTGTACAATATGTCTGCCATTTTTTATATTACTGATATTTACTTTTCACTGCCTCTTTTTGATATTACATTCTAAAGTAATGTGTTCCAGCACAGAGTTCAAATAGAACTGATACGAGTGATATTGCCTAGAGGTCACCACAAAGTTACTTATATGACACAAGTATTGACAGTTTCTGTAGTCTTTATCAAAAACTCAAGTCTTCAAGCATTTGCCTTTTTTAGTAAGGAATCGTACATTTCAAGTAGTTTCAGGCTGCTATCTTGGATCTAAAGCACGACATTCTGTATAATAAAGCAGCTTAGTGAAGCATACTCTGTTGCAGTGAACTGCATGGAGTGATTAGACATGCATTTTAAAATGGGGCAGGTGAAGGAATATGATGTTATTTCTAGAGGTAGATGCGGTCAAAATGTAAATTATTTTTGTATATCAGAAATCTACCAAACAAATTCTGTATCCCCAAATTGAAACTTTGGCTTTATATTATGTAATAACTTTAAATTTTTTGTCTAGCATTGGTCAGTAATGTTTAATGAAGGTGTCAGCTCTAATGATTTGCTCATTTATTTTACGTTTATACCTCATGGCCTTTTTGCCATGTCTGCTAGTGCTGCGTTTACTGCCATCAAAGGTGAAGTCATTATTACTGCCCACACATATGTTTTTTGGAGGCAACCAAAAGAGCTTATGCAGCATTTACTGGTGTAATTATGTTACCCACTTTGAGATCATCAAAAATATTTATCTTTTTGAGCCATATCTTACTTTTATATCTGAGAATAGTACTCCAAAAGGAAACAAAATAACCCCTGTGGAATACAAATAATAACTCATATCAGAATTGCCGGGTATCCTCACATTTTTTGTCCTTTGGCTTAGCTAATGTTTTACGTACAAAATTTTTATCATGGGCATTAAATGTTTTCCATTTTCAATTATTCCCGAATGTCAAATAGTACTGATTAAAAGACAACATGGCTATACCCCTTTCTGGATACTTTCTTATGTTCCATAGAAGATAAACCATTTTCATGTAGAAGTTCCAGGTTGTAGGCTAACATCTTCAACCAATTAAATACTCAAGTTCTTTTATTAACTAGGCTGTTGAACCCACTGACATTCAGCAATAAAATCTGCACAGTTATTATCTCTTGGTGTTCAAAGGTTAGCTCTCACTGGCCCAACAAGAATGTCAGTGAATGCAGCTTCACTCAATGTACAACACGACAAATTCACTACATATGCATCAACAGTGTTTGCTTGGTTATTATTATTACACATTACAGTCTTTAAGCAAGCAAACACTGTTGATGCAGGAATGTCAGTGAAGCTGGATCAGGATGTCTTGCTGTAGTTAGTTCAAATTCCCACACCCCACCCTCCACAATGGAACACCTCCAGTACAGGATACGTGTATGTTACACCAAAAAAAAAAAGTAGTTAGCAGATAGTGTCAAATCCCATACAGACACATTAGGAGAAAATCATTCTAATTCAAAAAAATATTTTCAGTGTAGCAGTCTCCCAAATCTGGATAAGTAGACAACTCCCACTGCATATCCTGAGGTAGAAGCATGGGAAGGATCCAAAGCCTTCTCCAGAGAGATGGGAGAAATACAGATTTGTACTGAGCATTGAATTATTCTCCAGCAATTTTAAGTTACATTTTCTCCTGCAATTGCACTTGGAAAGTTCCAGACATTTGGAGTTGGATGTGACATTTTCATACCAGATTATTCCATGCATCCGATTCTCCCATTCTAGCATTACTGTTTATAAATAATGTCTCATTCAGTGGACTTATGTACTTACTATGTTCTTCATCAGGTAAAATTAGGCTGCAATGATGTCGATCAGAATGCCAGGCTGGAGTAGTAAACATCTACTATTTCACCTACGGCATGTAATATTAATCACTACAAACACATTGTTCTTTTTTTAAAGTAGCACAAAAAGTGGTTCAGAAATCAGTCATTAGGGCACATGGACGATATGTTTATATGTGGTTGACCCCAACATTGTTAAGCCATGGGCTATTCAAATGCAAACAACAACCCCTTTGAGTAATCTTACATGCTTAGCTGTTGTAACATAAATCTGTGTGGTAAACAAAGCTTTTAAACATGCTTCTGTTACTATATGCTGAGTTACATAATAGCATGACACTGCAGCTTTGCTGATAGCGTGCCAGGGAGTAAGATATGTGAACTGTCCCACTGCAACAGCTGAAGTCCATTGAAATTATTAGTGACCTAAAACTGCATTCCTAGTTATCGACCACCAGCAACTTGTGTTTTTGTGTGCACATGGTCTTGGTCGGTAATAGCAACCGATTTGTTTTTATTGCTAATTTTTGAATTGGTGTATGCGTTTTTGAGAGCAGAACTGTGCGATCATGATCTAGCTAACCCTTCTGTTACACTCATTAAGCCATTTAGTGAGTGTTTCATACAAAAAAAAAATAAACAGCTGAGCGAGTGTAAAAAAAAAAAGGGATAGCTAGATCGTGATCGCACAATTATGCTCACAAAAACAAATACACCAACTGAAAAAAAAAACATTAGCAATAAAAGAAAATCATTTGCCATTCAAGGCCAAAACCACGTGCACACTAGGAATCGAACTACAGCAGCAAAAACACAATAGCGACAAGTTGTATTAACAGAACCAAACGGAGACAAGCATCAAGAAACAAAGCTGTAACTTTTACTTTTTTTGATTTAGACAACTGGTTTTCTAAAAACACACCAATTAAGCAGGCCAAGAAGTAAAATTGATGAAGGCAGAGAATCGCACAACAGGTTCCACTAGCAAAATACTGCATACTGGAAACACCAAAAGGAAAAAAGAACGTCCCTACTTGCAGCTGTATTTCACACTCCAAGGCTGGGGGAAGGACAGAGCAGCTGTGACATCACAGAATGGGTGGTCTTCATTGTTGGACTGAGAATCAGAGGCCGGCCGTGATGATGTCAATTTGGGGGAGGGAACTGTAAAAAAAAAAAAAAAAAAAAAACCTCCACTGACTGGCCGCGATGACGTCAGTAATTGGGGGACTCCAACAAGCTTTTGTGAAACGCGAGAGAATGTTTTTACTACTGAAACCATCTCTGTATGCTAAGGTAAGCTTCTATTAGAGAAGTAAGGTAAATTTCTATTTTCTAAACGCTGCATTGTTGTCTGATTATACAGGGGAGCTATAAATAGGGAAAAAGGGCACAGAAGTTGAGGAATATATTTGCGAAACCCGTTGCACTCCTTTAAATCAAATCCAGACTTCCTTTATAACTTACAGTGTAACAATGCTTTCTGTGAAGCATTATCTTCTCAAAACTTTCTTAAGCAAACCCTTTCCAGTTGTCACTCATGTACCATTCTATCTTCATTGTTACTACTCCCATTTGCTCACCCAGTGCAGTGTAATGCATACCCTCCTTTAACATATGTGCTTTAATATATCCGTGCACAGCATTTTAAGTCTAGCACTATACAACAAAGCCCTCCATTCCATTCTTATGTTGATATCTTTATGTTTCACACTTTCTACCAACATAATTTCCCTTTTCTTTGTACATCGACATCTAGGATTGCCTCCTATCTAGGACTGCTGTAACAGTCTTATTATCATCAGCAGGTAAGCCAACTGTGGTTTCAAAACTCAGTGTTCCCCTTGTCCCCCAGTAATGACCACTTATTAGATGTAGATCAAGCTGGATTGGCAAACCATTGTCCAGAGAATTAATACTGATGTACAGAACAATCCTGCCACATGGAGTCATTTTCATTACCTTCCCTAGGAATTAAAATGAAAAAAAAAAAGTCTGTAATTACCCGGTTCTATCCATGGTCTGCACTTATGCAAAATAACTACCATCACCAGCCCCCTGTGTTACAGGATCATTCTGGTTGCAGAGCTGCTAGTGCTTCTACAAGTACCAGTACTGACTCAACGTCATGGGAGGCATCTAATTCAGACCAAGAGTCCATTCTATATCAGGGCACTTTCTAGCACCTATCTTACTAGAAGCTTCTGAGGGAAGAAAAAAATGTTCCATCTACAGTTAGAAAGAATATATCATACATGAAAGTACTGCCATTTGAAGAGTTGCCTGATTGCGGAGTTGGTAATACCCAGGGACAAATAGAGTGACTTAGTAGTATGTTTTAACATATGACTTTCAGTATAGTGAATCTTCCTCTGACATACATCAGAATATCTTCAGCTTGTTTTGAAAAAATAATATCTTCAGCTTTAATTTCTGATATCCTAGACAGCAGGTTTACCTCAACATTCATCGTCATGGAAAAAAATACTAAGAAAACTGTAGAAAAGACATTTTATATATTCTTAAGTTTAGAGTTTATTGTAAGCAAATTACATTAGATATACAGTGCTTCATATAATGATGCAGGCAGTTTTGTTTTAAAGGGGGAAAGCAGCACTGTGTCATAGACAGAGAAAGCCCTGAGGATGACCCAAAGTATTCAAGATCAGTTAGTGATCCTGGGGCTGCAGGAACTGGCAAGGGGATGATGGAATTAGCAGCCAATGGCAACTCACCTATTACGGGGTGTGGATGTAATCTAGCCCACTGCAGTGCTAGCACCTGCTGGAGAGAGAGAAAGAGAGAGAGAGAGAGAGAGAGAGAGAGAAAGAGAGAGAGAGACAGGTGCATGGGTCAGGGACATGTGCTTGGCTGTGGCAAGCTGCATTCATGCAATAGCAATTATTATACGTTTGTAGCAGAGTACAATAAGACACGGTATGGCATAGGTAGACCATCACCTGTGAGTATACACTTCAGCTGTCATTGATGGGATTACTTATTTACGTTTCTCTGAGAAAACACCTTGCAGATACCTGGATATTAGCTGTAATATAGCTGGTTCTGATAGGAGAACTGATAGGCATGATTATAACAGCAGGGCCACATAGTCAGCAGAGACAAGGGGATAGACAAGTACTAAAAAATTATTAATATTTTTTCTATTGCACTCTGAAATGTATTAAATGTGTATACATTTTCTTATAGCTTAAGTCATATTTAAAAAATACTGAAATCCATGTAAGGTAATTGTAAAATAATGTCTATTTATGTTGTATAAATGCATAGTTATGCAAATCACAATCACATTAAAGGAAAAAGCTTATTTATAACAGGCACATCCATCGAATTATCAGATAAATTAACATTCATTCATTCTGTATTATAAACTCATCTGTGTCTTGATTTTATGATGATGTTGTTATCATTGCCTTATTCCTTTTATTTATAATCATAGTCTGTTGAATAGCATGAAGGCACCCACTGAACTTTCCATAATTTTATTTATCTGTTAATAAAAATATTTACACAATAAGATTTTTAAAATTGAGTCTGCAGGTGTGGTCCACTGGCACCTCCTTCCTGCACCCAATCAGCCATTTTTTTCAGCTTTGGGAGCAAGAGCTAGACTTCATTGTTTCAGGAGAGAGCCCTTTTTCACTATTTGTTTTTTTTTTTGGACAGTTGAGCCTTATTAGCTTGTTCATTCTGTGATGGATGTAAGAGTCAGTTAGTAGATAGTCAGTCTGTATATTCTATGGACTCCCCTAACTGCTCCCCCAGTAGCTTATGTGCTACACTGTAGGGCTTCCAGGATGTGCATGTATAGTACCACACATGCTGAGTCTCCTGGCTGAGCTCACATCTGTTGCAGTGTGTGCATGTTAAGCTCCTTACTGTGGGTGATACACCTATACTCTTGCAGGTGATGTTAATGCAGTGACCTGCACTGCCACCCTTCCCCTAGGATGAGCAAAGCAATGACAGGCCATTCACTCCCATACTGTCCCACCCAGTTCCTCCAGCAACCATGCTGCTAGCCATACTTGGGTTTTCTGAGTTGCAGTCAGGCCATGCATTGCAGACTTTACATGAACTGTACAAATTCAGATTTGCCAAAAATGTTATCACTGATCACATCATCAGTCTTTTGAATGATTAAATTTACAATTTAGTCAAAAAATGCATCATTAAAATATATTTTTGTAGAGGTACAAGCTCCCTGTACCCCTATGTTGGAGACTTCACTCTATATCCCAAATGTATAAATAAGTCCAAGGGTGTACAATTTCAGGGAAACATAAATAAGTAGTCCCTTTTTTCTGCATCTGTGCAATCTCAGTGCTGTAATATGAAAGTACAGTGATGTATGTATGTTTTTATTTATTTATTTAATTTTGTTACTGGGAATGTCCAGCCGGGTACAAAACCCCTTTTCAGTGGAGGCTTGGGAAGAAACGCACCACATATACTACTTAGAATAACAGAAATTACAATATAGTATCAGCAGTTACAATGCAATATGTATTCCAGTTACAGAACATAGTTACATCTATGCATGTGAGGGATATAAGGGGGTTAGCTCAAGTAAAAACAGTATTGTTAGATATTATGAATATAAAGCTGAAATTAATTCTGTTGTAAATATGCTGAAAGAAAAAGTTTGCTTGAATATATGTATAGAGTTTACAATGTGCATTCATACTATATGTATAACAGACAGGCTTCTCTTCACAGCATCAGAAAATGCCTAAGAAAGCAATACTGGAAAACAAGCATTACATGATTTTCTCATGTTTGTAGAACAAATATCAATTAACAGATATCCTTTTTTATAAATTCAGCAATGCGTGATGTTTTTTCCAGTAGGAACAGCTTATACAGATGTTTCCTTTCAGAATGGCATCCTCACATCAGCAAAAGTGCTTAAATCACAAAAGGACAATAGAAAAGTCTATAAACAGACATTATGTGACTTCCCATAGAAGGCCAGAAAAATATACCAGTTGGAAATAACAATCTCTTGTGTGCGTGACTAGCTCTGTATATAGCTATTGTAGTAATTCAGTTATGTGAGAGAAGGACAGAGAGAGGTATTTTGTAGAAGTCATCATTCATATCTGTAATGAAGGAAAACTTTGTAAATATATGCTACAAATCTGACAGACTACGTGTGGTTTGTTATAAAATAAGTTATCTGTAACTGTGCTTATAGCTGCAAAATATATTTCTTTATCAGTGTGCAATTTGAAAGGCTTGGTGCTTTAAACAGACTACAGATGGAGTCATGCAGAGCTATGTGTCTCTGATTCAGCAGTAAACAGCACAGCAAGACTGTGTGTCTTAAGAAGACTTCAAATCCCACAGCAAGCAAGCAAGCAAGCAGCAAGTAAGCAGAGCTCAATAAAATTTTTCAATGGTGACCCTTTGACAACGTTCCTAGCCTGTATCCAAAAACAGGGGGAGTGAATGGGTAATGTCACTCCTGTAAAAGCACAGTAATGTTTATGTGAAGTACTTCAGATTTCTACAGTTTTCAACAGTTTGTAGCAATACAGTTTAATAGACGTCTAAATCCGGTGAGACTGCATTGCAGGAAGGTGGAGCAGTTCCATAAATTCTCCAGAAAAGGTACAAGATGAAGTTGTAAGACTGAATCTGCCAGTTTTGCTGTACCAACTTCACAAGTGACTACAGAAACTTTTCAACCATCTACAGTAAAGCAGCTTGGCCATCTGCCTGTCTGTTGACTGGTAAGAAAATTATTCTGTGTTACATACAGTATGAATGACATAGAGGTAATAATAATAACAGAATAAATGTATATACAGCATATTAGCAAATGTAAAACCTTATTAGGGCAAGTTAATAGTAAGGCATTATGCAAATGGATTGCAATTTGATAGTAAGGCATTATGCAAATGGATTATAATATTTGACTGGTATCTGAAATAAAATCATGTGTAGTATAAAAATGTTATTGTGTATACAATATCATAAAAATATAATGCATGACATTATCCAAAGGTTAGACTGTACAGACAAAAATTGTAAAGGTAAAGAACCAAGAAAAGTTAATATGTTGACATTATATTCAAATGTTAGACAGTTATGTTCTGTCACCAGATGTAAAAGGTTTATTTCAGAGTTGCAATAACAGTCAAATCAGTTACTGATAGAAACTCTAGTACATTTTGTTACAAAGAAATGTAATAAACTTCTAAAAGACAGACACAATGAGTTCAGGAAGCTTAGACAAGTTATACACACATCTTTTCAAAAGTGCATAGGAGTTTCAAATTCAGCAGAACAGCTTACTAAAGAATATCAGAAAGACCATGCAACATCACAGGAAATTCAACAACAGTTGCAGGATAAAGGAAATAAATTAGCTCAACTGGCAAAGACTGGGAATTTCCTGCATACACAGTTAATCTGTGCAAAAGAAATATATTTTATAATATGTTTATGTTTTGAAAATGGTTAAGCATGCATGCTAGGATGGTAGGGACATGACATGCTTGTATAAAGATATGCATATACAAGACAGACATGCATGTGTGTTCTTTTCATCTAGAGTACATTTGTTTACAATGCACAAAAGCAGAAGGCAGACAACAGCAAATATAAACATATGTTATAATTGTATAGTAACACCAAACAGTTAAAGTTCTGAATTTTAAAAATAAATAAAATCACAGGTGGTATTAGTCAAACAGTTTTTGTAAAATTAATGGCAGGACAGTTAAATAGATAAATAAATAAAAAATACTGAAATCCATGTAAGGTAATTGTAAAATAATGTCTATTTATGCTGTATAAATGCATAGTTATGCAAATCACAATCACATTAAAGGAAAAATGCCAAAAGAATTAATTATAGTTTATAGAGTATAAAATGTGAGCTCAGACCTTCCTAGACTGAATGAATAGTTACAGGAAATGTTGGAAAGATCAGATAAACAACCAGACTGATTGCCAGACAAGTAGCTTGAGTTTTTCTAAAGCATCATTATTATTAAAACATACTTGTTAAAATGTTTACAGGAAACACTATTTAGTAATTGCCATAAAATGCCACAATTGTGCATAGATGTCACTGATAATCTGTTTGCAAGTAAATGTTAAAAGAGAAGAAAAGAACCTCAGTTGCATCAAGTACAGTCAGCAAATGGGCTACAGTATACATACAGTTCAAAACAATTGTGCAGGAGGGTGTAAATGCCTACTAGTGGTAGTAAATAGCAAAAGCTTTATAAAAAATTATCAAATCAGACAAAAGTCCATAATTTAATAAAATAAATGTATAACCATAGTGTTAGGCTGACATACATTCTATTCTCACAGCATAGGGCAGGTAAACAGTGCTGAAGTACTACAGGGGGAGGGGTACTTTCTCAGTTTTACACTGACTGTATAAGGGGGAGGGGCACTTTCTCAGTTTTACACTGACCGTATAAGCAGTACTGCACAAGGGTCTGAAATAAAGCTACAGAAAAAATAAACAACAAGGGTCTGAAATAAAGCTACAGAAAAAATAAACAACAAGGGTCTGAAATAAAGCTACAGAAAAAATAAACAACAAGGGTCTGAAATAAAGCTACAGAAAAAATAAACAACAAGGGTCTGAAATAAAGCTACAGAAAAAATAAACAACAAGGATCTGAAATAAAACTACAGAAAAAATAAACAACAAGGGTCTGAAATAAAGCTATAGAAAAAATAAACAACAAGGGTCTGAAATAAAGCTACAGAAAAAAATAAACAACAAGGGTCTAAAATAAAGCTACAGGAAAAAATATATCATTCCTTCTTGACAATACACTTTTATGGGGTGAAAACAGGTATTAGTAATACTGGTAAACTGGATTAAACCTGACAGGATAAGATATTTTACAAGTTGTTAATAGCTATCATAATGGTTATTATTGTATTGTTTAGAATTAAATTGTATTCACAATCTGTTAAATTGTAAAGCTATGCAAGAGATGGTTTAAAAAACAAGAGATGATTTAAAATTGCTTTATTAAAGCTATACAAGAGAGAATAAAGATATGCAAAATGCATAAATGTTTCTAATAGCAAGAATGGTCACTATTTCAATATGTTTTTGACAAAACAATGTTGGTATAAAAAAGCATGAATATTTTTAATTGCTGAGTATGTAGTTTAAAATAACAGGACATATGGATATGGTATCAATTCCACTAGATATTTCTAAAGAGACATAAACATTTTCCAAGATTTTGCTTAATATTAATGTTATTAAATTTGTAAGATTAGACTAAATGTACTTTACAGTCTTTGTATATACAAATGTAGAAAATTTCAGTACAAATGATAGTCTTTGTATGTACAAATGCAGAAACATTCAGTACAAATGAAATTAATGTCTAGTAATGAATATGTGTGAAAAAAACATATTTAAAGAAAACAATGGGTCCAGGGTACCTACTAGATTGAAATGCATAAATAGAAAACAGTCTGTGTAAATACATACTGATCAGGATACATTGTGATAAGTTCAAAATAATTTGTCAAGTTGTAATATCACTGGTTTTACCCCAGTAAAATAATTGCTTTCAAATATTTATTATCTAAGACCAGTTCAGTATTTTACCAAGATGTTATTGAGCAGTTCAGAGACATGAACACAATGTGATGGTTAAAATGACATTAAAACTGTATATTTTCAGCAGTGTATAAATGCTTGCAGTAGCACATAGTTATTGTCTCTTATAGTTAATTCAACAGTTGCAAAGAGTTAATGAAACAATTCTAAGTCATAAATTAAATTCTGTGATTGCAAAATAATAAATTAATCAAGTAAAATTAAAACAGACACAGCTCATAACTGATAAAATATTTTCACAGAATGGTCTGCAAAAGAAAAAGTTGTTAAATACATTCAGGTTTGGTAGTAATACATGTTTTCATTGTATTAACTATGTAAAATTGCATTTTGACTTGTATCAAAAAAGACTAAAGGTTTTATATAAAATAATGTGTTTTTTATATAGAATGTTTTGAGTATGTTTAAAAACAGAGGAAATTGTTAGATATTATGAATATAAAGCTGAAAGTAATTATGTTGTAAATATGCTGAAAGAAAAAGTTTGCTTGAATATATGTATAGAGTTTACAATGTGCATTCATACTATATGTATAACAGACAGGCTTCTCTTCACAGCATCAGAAAATGCCTAAGAAAGCAATACTGGAAAACAAGCATTACATGATTTTCTCATGTTTGTAGAACAAATATCAATTAACAGATATCCTTTTTTATAAATTCAGCAATACATGATGTTTTTTCCAGTAGGAACAGCTTATACAGATGTTTCCTTTCAGAATGGCATCCTCACATCAGCAAAAGTGCTTAAATCACAAAAGGACAATAGAAAAGTCTATAAACAGACATTATGTGACTTCCCATAGAAGGCCAGAAAAATATACCAGGAGGAAATAACAATCTCTTGTGTGCGTGACTAGCTCTGTATATAGTTATTGTAGTAATTCAGTTATGTGAGAGAAGGACAGAAAGAGGTATTTTGTAGAAGTCATCATTCATATCTGTAATGAAGGAAAACTTTGTAAATATATGCTACAAATCTGACAGACTATGTGTGGTTTGTTATAAAATAAGTTATCTGTAACTGTGCTTATAGCTGCAAAATATATTTCTTTATCAGTGTGCAATTTGAAAGGCTTGGTGCTTTAAACAGACTACAGATGGAGTCATGCAGAGCTACGTGTCTCTGATTCAGCAGTAAACAGCACAGCAACACTGTGTATCTTAAGAAGACTTCAAATCCCACAGCAAGCAAGCAAGCAGCAAGTAAGCAGAGCATCTATATAATTTTTCAAGTATTGCAGATTTTGTACTTTTATTGCTCTGCCTCAGTCAACTTTCAGATCCTTCTATGGGATGGGATCAGTGTTCTGCTTTTCTATCAGTATGGATTTAGAAAACACATGTTAATTCATATCATATAGCCAAGAAAATGTGCATGCTATACTACAGATATTTCAGGGCTTGCTTCATTCAATAACATTTTTAGGCATCGAGCTTAAAAATCTTGAAACCTTATTTCTACAAGCAAAATTCTGCAGAGGTACATTTACAGACAGTTAAAGAATGGAAAAAGTAAACAAAAAAAAACATATTTTTCCCCACACCAAATCCATTTGCCAACAGAAATGTTTTTACTCTTCATACAATAAACAACACCATTTTTATGAGCTACCACCACAAGATGATAATATGAAAATGCATAATGGAATAAAACTTCCATAGTTATTCAAAACACACACAAGTACATGACTATAACATCACCTTCATTCTTTGCAAATGATGTAGCTTAATTTCTGTAGTGGTTAGAAGCTTATTGTGAGGGGAAATTATACATTTAATTTCTGCTGTATAATACATAGCAGATATCTCAGTGTTTGCCTATTTGCATATTCACAGCATAGTGCTACTCTTTACTGTTGTCTATAACTAATCTTAGAGGGCTACTCTAATTATAGCCTCCCTTTATTAAACTAAGAAAAACTTTACTTAGCCTTAAGAAAACATGGCAGATGATGAGGATGGTGCTCCATTTAGAGTCCAAAGGTGGTGTCAGTAGGAGTCCCAGATTTTTGTTGGGTTGCTTGTAAAGTGCTACAGCCATAGCCTTTTGCATCAGGACTGTACTGGGTCACAGTAGAAGGC
Organism: Protopterus annectens; assembly: GCF_019279795.1. Taxonomy (NCBI): domain Eukaryota; kingdom Metazoa; phylum Chordata; order Ceratodontiformes; family Protopteridae; genus Protopterus; species Protopterus annectens. The sequence continues at coordinate 632,312,651 of NC_056732.1, read as the reverse complement.
TGATGTTTGGATTAGCTTGGCCAAGGCTGTCACCAGTGGAATTGGCAGTCCATGCACTGGTGAACAGTGTCCTCACCATAAGGTGCAAGGAGGGCCTCCTTTGATGATTGGAGGAAAAGTTTGCTGACACCCCTGAGTTGTGTAAGTGTAGTGGCCCATTACCAGCCAATACAATACAATGGCTTGCCAACACAGAAATGTTGACATTGATTATCTTTTTTTCTGTTTTATTTCCTCTACAGCTTCTGATGAGATCAGAAAGAATAACAAGGTGCATCAGGAGAGATTGGCACATCTCAGAGAGTCATGGGATAAGTATGACTGAGGTATGAATTTAAGTAATACCATCTTACATCAGAATTGTGAATTCGCTTTATCAATTTGGAAGGTATAGCATACATGTCTCCTCAAATAGCTCTTGAGCATTGCATTAATTTATTTTATTTTATTTATTTTACATTTGTTGACTGGGCTAGTCTAACTGGATTTATATCCATTTTCAGTAGAGGCCCGGGGAGAAAAGCTCCAAGCATGAACAGTAAAATACAGTTAACAATATATAACAATATATAACTAGGACATGTAAGAAAACAGTACAGTGGTAGCATTGGTTAAAAGCAAAAATATAGTAATGTAATTACAGAATATAGACATTATGCTAAAAGTTTATTTTAAGTAAAGAATGGCAGCTGTCCTAAACAAAAAGTGGGCATGAGCACAACAGAGTAAAGTCCTTATAATTTTTCCTCTTACTATGAAAAAAAGAAGTACGATTAGGAGGCCTAGTTTAGAGGCCTAAGATAAAGGGGTGGGGAAAAGGGTAGGAGTAGGAGGGGAAATAGATTTCAGTCTGGGTTAGCACAGGGACAAAGCCACTGAGTTTTAAGATGTTCTTTAATATGTTTTTTTGAATAGAGAAGTAGAAGGTAGGTTAGATAGTTCAGGAGGGAGCTGATTCCAGTTTTTGCCTGTAGTGTTTGTGAAAAGTGAGCCACCAGCTTTATTATTAGATTTAATTGAGGAGACCAGGAGTTTATTAGCAGAACATAGGGTAGCTAGATTTTTGTATGGTGAAATCAGATTAGTGAGGATAGGGGTATTATTGAGGTGGTGTAGGATCTTTTGAGTGATAAGTAACTGTTGATAGAATATGTGGTTCTGCAATTCTAGCCATCCTAGTTGTTTGAGGTTAAGACAGTGGTGGGTTTTAAAGGGTGTGCGTGTAATGAATCTTGCTATGCTATTATAACAGGTAGAAAGTTTGGAGATGTTATTCTTAGATAGGTTAGTATATATAGCAGAGGCATAGTAAAGGGTAGAAATGAGGTGGGTCTGGGCAATAGATTTCCTGGAATAATCAATGTAGCTGTATGTGGGTCCAAATCCAAGCAGTAGCAATTAACTTTTTTTACATAATATAAAATTAATGTTCTGCAATCATTAAGTAGTAATACAATTGCAATATTTGTAAATGAGAACCTCTTTAATTGGAATGGATATGTCATATATGCAATAGTGACAAATCTGCTTAATGTCTATAATAACAATGAGATTGAGATGTCTGTCAAGACACATATATGATGTGACATTCATATCTGCACAAGCCAAAGGTTAACACAGTTATGAGTAAATTTGAAGTAAATGCAAAATGTTAAAATGGCATGGCATTGATGATATTTTGCATGCTTTCTCTCCCCACCTTATTTCTCTATTTTTTTTAATTTGCAACAACATTCCTGCTGCAACACAAATGACCATTAAGGGAGATAGAATGTCACTGGTGTTTGGACAAACATACCTCCACAGGTGGCTGTGGTAGCACCACCACAGGCAGCATTAATACCCAGCACTTCTGGATTCCTACTTGTCAGCTTTGTCTCCACAGCTCCTACACTATTTACTCTAATCAATCAAGTACCTCTGCCCCTGGAGGCTGGTGCAGTGGTACCCAATGGCAGTAGTGCTAGTGGAGGTGGTGATTATGTCACCCATCAGGAGCTGACAGGGCTGGAGGAAGACATTATGGAGAAGGACCTCATGCATTGAATAGCCAAGTCAGTGCCCCATCTAACACTGGCCCAGCTGTCTGCAACAAGAGACAGTGATGACAGTTCTGAGGGTGAGGGACAGATTCTTACTGTACTCAAGCTGGACAAGGATGCTCCTCCAATGTCCCCTACCTATCCCCAAGCATGGTGTCCCCAAATATGTTGTGTCCATCACCCTCCATGTCTGTTTTCCATGTCCTGTATGTCTGCACCTGCTACCCAACCTGCCCTATCTACCTAACCCCCTAATTCCTAACCATCTTGTCCATCTTGTCCAACATTCCTCTCTCTCCAATAAAAAAAAAAAAAAAACAAAATGAGCTCCTGTCCCACAAAAATAAATGCCTCATACATAGCTCTCCACTTCACCTATGTGTGTGTTTTTCTGACATGCTTGATTTGGTCTAATTGGGCTCATAATATTATTATGTTGCCATACACACTTGATGTGATGACAATGCAAATTTCCCAAATTATTTATAGAACAATGCTGTTATTTTGTAAAGAAGTGGATAGCTAAAGTGACTTCCCACCACCATCCTGCACCTTCCTTTATTCTTCTCCCTGTGTCCTACCTTCTGCTTGCCAATTTTCACCACTGTCCTAACAACCCATCTTCACACATTTAATCTGGCCAAAAATTAAAAATCACATACAACACACATGGCCAGAGATGGTCCATAAAACAAACCCTCAGTTTTGGTCCTCAGCATTTGCATGATACTTGGCATCAAGCACAATTGGTAACTGACAGTAAATGACAGTTCACATATCATGGCAAACACTGGTGAGTTTTGCCTTTGGCTGCATTAGCCTGGTGCCTCTTGTGCTACTGTGCTTAGCCTCACTATGCTATGGAAAGACATACTGATAGCACTATGAGGAGACAGGTATTCTCATATGTTGTACAGGCTGCAGGGTTGAATTTACACCATATGGGGTGTTTCAGTTATCATTGCTGTTAAGATGTATGATGCATGCATACTCCCTTGCTTCACACTGTTTTCATTGTCCTTTTAAATTTGTGTGTGTTTTAGCACCTGATATTTGCCTTGCTTTATGGTGTGATCAGCTAATGCTCATATCTATAGACTGTTGATGCAGATTGGTAGGTGTTCAATTGCAGCAGCAGGTAAAACATTATGGATATTTTAATTTCTAATAAAAGTTTACCTTGTGAAGTTATGGATTCATATATTGTTACCCCAGCAGTACCCTACTTGGTCCTTTTTGTAGTTCACAATTATCCCAACCCTTAAAGGGGGGTCAAATTGTTAAGCACTAGGCACAGGCTAAAAAAATCTACCTACATGCTTAGAAGGTTCTAAGATTAAATATTTAGCATTAGTATGGATTTTCTTAAAACTATGAAGTCTGACACATACTGTAGGTGTATGTTATCATATAATGACTTTAGTACTCAGTGATGTAATAGAAACAAAAAAAATTGCATAAGGAACACTACAAAGTGGCAAAAACAGAGTGCTTTAAATATGGACAACCAGCAAATATGAGACAGTAACTGTATCCCTCTACAGTACCCATAAAATTAATACTTTATTGCTATGATAATGATACATGTTTAAATGATAACACAGAAAACATTAACATTACACACGTCTGTTCTGAAATGTCTCACAATCAGAACAGTGTTTATGTCTGTACCTCCTTATTTGTGCAAAGCTTGGCATGGAGCAGCAGGCACCACTACTAATTCCCATTCTAAGTTCAAAACCTCAAAAAATAATTAGGCATGCACTGAAACTCTGACATTATACATGCAAATGTGCTTTACAGTGGTGTACTTCAGTAAGTGTTTTTGGCATAAAGTAATGCCAATGCATTGTATTACTTGTAAACTTGTGCAGGCTTTAATGCTGTCTAACCACTTCATACTGTGAATTATGTTTGCACTCCAGCACATTAGTATTGCAAATGGTGTATGGTGGTGTGCGACCTTTGGACACATACTTTGAGTGGTATGAATTAGAGTACTTTCATATGTCTGATATGTATGTTTGTATGTACATTACACATTGTACAAACATTAGGATATATTAACAATGACACACCAAATAATGAAGATTTGCATACAGTGATCCTGAGCTGGAAAGGCAGGAATGCTAGGGTGTTAATCCACTGTTTGACAACTGTAATTGCTATCTGTCATATACATGGTCAATACACAGTAATGTGAAACAGCTAGATTTTATTCATGCTACCATAATGTCCATGAATGAAATTATATATATAAGTTATCTGTGCAATATATAATGAAGTGTGATCACACATTGTTTTGCCTGCCTGTCAAGACACATTAATTTTTAGCCAAACATGTCACGTGCACTACATATAAATGCCATCTCACACTTGTAGTCAGGCTACTGCAGTTGTTGCAATGTACTGTAGCTTGTGTACTTAGATTAGCAGGTGTTTGAATCCAGAAGTGACTGACTAGTATAAATGTCTATAATGCTAGGACTAGGTAGGAATGGCTTCACCTACAGATCTGCGGTATACACTTCCACTCAGGAGAAACATTTACATTGGGAGAGGGCTCCCCATCAGTGTCATTCCCTTTAAGGCTAAACATCTGCTCTACTTCACAGTAATGAGGTCATCCATTCAAATGTGCTCTATTTCACACTTGTAGTAAGACTTCTCCTGTGCTGGTGGTTGATACAATGTACTCTAACTTGTGCACTTTGATAGGTAGGCATTCAAATCTAGTGGTGAAAGACTGATATGAGTGTGTGACACTAGTGCTAAGTAGTAAGTGACTATACCCACAGATTTGATATGTTCACTTCCACACTCAGAAGAAAAACTTACACTGGGAGAGGGCTGTATCATCAGTTTCATTCCCTTTTAGGGAAAACATCTGCTCTGCAATATACTGATGAGGTCATCAGTTCAAATATGCTGTATCTCACATTTTTAGTAAGATTTTACTGTGATGCTGACACTTGAAACAATGTACTCAGCTTGTATATTTAGATAGGTAGGTGTTTGAATGCAACAGCAACTGACTCGCATGAGTGTGTGTGTGTGTGTGTGTGTGTGTGTGTGTGTGTGTGTGTGTGTGTGTGAGTCTAGAGATAGGTAAGACTGCCTTCAGCCACAATTCTGAAGTTTACATTTACACTGGGGCCATTAATTTTAATCCCTTTTAGCCCAAACATGTGCTATACAGCACAATGTTGAGGTCATCCATTCAAATGTGTTCTAGCTGGCACTTGCAGTAAGACTTTTTCTGTGGCACTGGTGTTGATGCAATGTACTCTAGCTGGTTTATTTAGATGTTCAACTGTGGCAGTCTGTAAGCATTGTAAGTATGTGTTACTACAGTGACAGGAATGACTGGATTATCCAACATGAGGTGTGTACACCTCCATTCAGGCAAGCCACTGACATGGGTAGAGGCTTCACACTACTCTTTCAACCAATGCTACACATGTGCCATGCAACACAATGATGGTGGCATGTCTTCAGATATGTTACACACTTGTAGTAATACCTTGGCTTTGGTGTATACAATTAATACGCACTTCTCCAGATTGTGGACTTAGGTAGATAGTTGTTCAAATCCAGCAAGGTCAACATAATACATGTGAGTGTAGTGTCATGAAACATTTCATGATATATCAGATATAATTACTTCTGTGGTATCAATGGTTGATATACAGCTCTGTAAATTACAGCATCAGGCAGGTGTTCAAGTCTGGCAAGGTCTTACAGTCATGATTTCCTTCCCCAAAAGGAATGCTATTTATTATATGACTTAATGGAAACATTTACATATGTCTTTCATTATTTTGGTCACGATATGGTGGTTAAAGGCAAGAATGGCTTAATCATCAGTTTTGATGTATGTCATGCTGCTAAATGATCGCAGATTGTGATTGGATCTGTGATATGATACTTTCTACTTTCTTATGGTTTTGGGGTGTGTAGATGATGTTAATGCATTTATTGCTGTAATTCCTTATCAGCATGCCCAGTATAATGCTGTAGTAGGTGCATGCCATTTAACACAAAGCAGATTAAGTAATCAATGATGTGAGATAGCTATTGTCATTTATTTGTCAAAACATAATAGAATTATCCTCTGTTTTTTTTTATTTCTCCAAATCTTTTGGGTTTCTACAAAGTATGATTAAAGTTCATGAATTAGTATTGTTTCAATCTCTAATGTTAGCCTGAAGTGTTCTTTGCAGCACCCGCAATGTGCCCAGTAATGACTCCTTCTGCAATGCATACAAAGTTAAACATATCGGTAACATATCTAAGTATGATTGCAAATTCTTTTTTGTAAGACCCATTGCTTTTACTAACATTGGAACTGTCTGGGTATCCTTCTTCCACATTGCCTTGCTTTTTGCTTGCAAATTCTGATATTTTATGACTTTGTGTCTCTCTGTATGTGAGACACTGTAGTCACTGGGTGTAGCAATTTCAATGATCAATGCTACTTTTGTCTTCTTTTCATGGACCACTATATCTGGTTTTCTATTCTTTGAACTGTTGGTAATGGATGATCCCATGTGATATAAACTTCATCATTTTCTATGATACATTGTAGCTCATGTTTCCAGTTTCTTAAATGTTATAATGTTTGCACAATCCCCAATGGAACAGTCTTGCCACATTATTAAGCCTTTCAGTATACATTCCTTCTCCATTAGTATATCATAAGTGGCAACAAGATTTGTGATTGTTTCCAATTCTGTGTTACAAAACATACATTTGTCTGTTCTCCCACATGTTCAAAGGACTTTTTAAAGCAATGTGTACGTAGTCCACTATTTTGGGCCAACAATATTAACCCTTTTGTCTTTTGGTTTAAATTCACCTCACCTTAACCATTCCTGCCTTCGATCCTGATCAACATGATGTTGTTCCAAGAGTTTTCTATACTTGCAACTATATTTATGCATTTTCCATATTTCTGCCTTCTCATCTAATCCTTCACCTTATATTCTTTCTTTTGTTTTTTGGCACATTCAGTTGCTGCCTGATTTCTATCTACTTCTGGTTTGATCTCCATTCCCACTTGACACAGATATGCTTCTGCTAAACTAAGCAAGGAAGACACCTTAGACTTATTTTCCTCATATTTTAAAATATTCACTATGTTTGGGTCTTGTGAATTCAGTAAATATGTATGCAGTCCTACAATTGCAGTTCTATACATGTAATCAATTTTGAGGAGGCCCATACCACATTCAGAACACGGAATATATAATCTTGGTATACATTTTTTTTTATAAATCATCTGATGAGCATGAAGCATCCTTCTTTTTCCTGTCCAACTGATCCAACACCTTCTGGGGCCAGTCAATCACTCCAAAATTGTAAGTTAGGATAGGAAGAGCAAACTGATTTATAGCTTGTTCTTTGTTGTTAGATGTCAACACTGTTTTCAGTATTAATTTTAGTCTTCTAAACTATTCCTTACTGAGTTTTATTCACATTTGTTCATGTTTTATTGCTGATCTTTCATCAGTTCCCAAATATTTATACACTCCCTCTAGCTCAAGTTCTTTTATATCACATTCCTCTCCCAAGCTGATGTTTTCTTGGTGCTGCAGCTTTCCTGCTTTAAAGGTTGCTTTGCACATTTATCTAGACCAAATGACATTCTTAGATCATCTGAAAAGGGTTTGACAACTTGCAGTTGTGCTTTCAGTTCCTCATCTGATGAACTATACAATTTTAAATCACCCACAAAAAGAAGACAAGAAGTCTTTATACTTTGCTGTTTTCTGGGGGCCAAATTGTAAGCATGACCTAATCTGTTAAACTCTCACCCTTTAAAACTTCACTACATAACCATTTTACATCTGTAACTGCACTTTAACTTTCACCTCTGACTCCTAAATTCCTCATTTGTACTCGCTATCACCATACATACTACTCAATTCATTTTATTCCTAAATTCCTCAATTCTACTCATTTTCATTATGCATTCTACACAGGTGCTACTTTTAACTTTCTTTCTGCTGTTATATTGAATAACTACTTGACTTACCTTCTTTTTTACTTCTTTCAGTACTCTATACTGTAATCCAACCTAATTTCTCAGTAAATCTCCAACTTCACTTTCCCATTCTCATCTGACTTCAATTTACAAAAAAAATCTTCATCTTAAATTGAACATTTGTCTTACTATACAAAATGCCTCTACAGTTATATATATTCATTTTTATTATGTACTCTATTGCGCTAACAATTTTTATATATATTCATGTACTTTTTTATTTACTTGTATTTTATTTTGCCTTTGCTTTTTGTGGAGCTGTTTGATCTATTTGTACTCTATTCCTCTAACAAATATTATATTTTGTACTCTATTACTCTAACAAGTATTATATTTTGTACTCTATTCCTCTAATAAATATTATATTTTGTACTCTATTCCTCTAACAAATATTATATGATATTCATGTATGTTTAATCCACTTATATCTTATTTGTTTTGTATCTCTTGGAGCTTTTCTCCCTGGGCCTACACTGAAAATGGGCTTTTCAGGCCCAATGGACTGTCCCTGTAAACAAATGCCAATAAATAAATAAATAAATGGACAGCTTAATGGATTAAGAGCAAGACAAAAGATCAGAGGGGTCAAACAGTCACCCTGGAATATCCCCCTTTGAATTGTTAATCACAGAATAATAATTTGTCCTTTATCATGGCTTAACTGCAAACTGGTTTGCCACTGTTTCATGGTTGCTGTAATGTAATCAGTCAGCATAGGGTATATTTTATACCTTATGTTTTAAGCACACTTTTATCCATGAATGTGGGATACTGTCAAATTCTTTTTTTATAGTCTATCCATGCCATACTTAGATTCTTCCCCTTTTTACAGTTTTCCTTTATGATTTTATTTAACACAAAATGATCCTTTGTTCCACATGACTTTCTTTTGTTACCCTTTTGTTACCCTTTTGTTCTATTGCCATGATTGAGTTTTCTTTTAAATGACTATAAGCTCTGTTGGCATCAATTCCAGTGTATAGTTTATCCATCATTGGAAGGCAAGAAGGCAAGTTATTGGTCTATAGTTTTTAGGGTAGCTTTCAGGTTCACTCTTAAGTAGGAGTGTTGTTTTTCCTGTTGTTAACCAGGTTGGTGTCTGTTTGGAGTGTAAAGATGTTAATACATTTAGCCAGAAGTTAGCTACAGGATCTGGGCCTGGTGTTTTCCATTTAGGAGCTTTTCTTAACTTTATTTCAGTCTCTCTGGCTGTTACTTCATCCAATTTCATATCTTGTATATTTGAACTTCGTATTCTTTCTTTTACTTTTTCTATCCATTTAACATCTTTGTTATGTTTCACAGGATCTTCTTAGATAATTTCTCCAAAATGTATGTTTCTTCTTTTTTTGGTGGTGTTTCAATTCCTTTTGTCTTGTTCCAAAATTCTCTACAAAACTTTTTATGGGTCATCAATAGGTTGCTTATTTTCTACTTTTTCTTTATTTTTATCTGCATATCCTCTAGGTTTTTCTGCCCGTCGTGATATTTTTAGTTTATTTGCAATAGTGCATGATAGATCCTGATCTGTTCTGATGCTGCACATTACTTGTGTCACGTCTATCTTTTTCAGTGTTTTTGCTGATCTGTTCCTTCTTCTATACTCTTCTAACAGTGGCACCTCTTGTCTTTATCACGTTATAGTTTTCTCTATTTAATACTTCCATGATGGCATTTGATTTCTCCCCTTCCTCTCCCTTACTGCCCTGTGTTTTTGTGGTAAGACTTTATCGGTTATTAATTTAGCTGCACAGTAATATATCCTATTTACTTCTGTTATATCGCATGAATCTCTATGAACAGTCCTAACTACTGTCTTCATTTGTTTTATCAAACTTCTAACTTTTGGGGTTTTATTGACTTTCTGTAGTCTGTTTCTTTCATTGAGCTTAATATGTCTGTCCATCTCTATTAAATCAAGCAACTCTTCTCTTAGATCATTTTCTTCTAATCTGAGGGCATATTCTTTGTTCTCCATTTCCTGTGGGCATTCTATATAAAGTTTCACAGCATCTTCCTGTGCACATTCTCTTCAGTTTCATCCTGCATCATTTGTTGCTCTGTCATATGGAAACTCATAGGCCTATCACTTCACAACATTGACTGTGTCAGAGTTGTACAGTTTCTTGTTCCTTCCCTTGCTCTGCAACTGCAACTGAACTTATGTACTGGTTTCATGTGGAAAGCTCCAAAGTATCTTTAAATGGCAACTGATCAGATTTTTCCTACTCCACTGGTTTCTCCTTAACTTGGGGATCCATTGCTCTATTCTGCTGTGGTGTTATCAAAGTTAGACATTCTACACTAAATCCTTCACTTCACAGGTAATGCATGACCTCAGTTCCTATTTCCTTAACTTCTGCATTATTAATTCTCCTTTCTACTTTTCCTTTTTGTTTTCTTATTTTTGTATTGTAAAATTATTCATAGCTGGATGCATTTGCCTCTATTTCTCTTCAAATATCTTTGGTATTGCTCTTTTTGTATTGATAAGTTTTGCTTTCTCTTTTTCATAAATATCGTGCCATATTAACACCCTTTCTCTTTCCTATGTCCATATTTCTCCTTCAGATGTCTCCTGCTCCTCCTGTTTCTCCTTACATGGGGGACTCATTGTTCCAACATACTGTGATATAACCTGTGTTAGACTTTCTACACTAAATCCTTCACTTCACAGGTATTCCATAACTTCAGCCTCTATTTTCTTTAACTTCTACTTTACTAATCTTCTGCTCTACATTCCCCCTTTGTGATCTTATTTTTTATATTGTGAAATTTTCCATATCTGGATACCTTTGCCTATATTTCTCTTCAAATATTTCTGAGTCTGCTTTTTTGTATTGATTAGTTTGGCTTTCTCCTTTGCATAAATATTCCTGTATATCAGATCTCTCTTTCTTTTCCGTGTCCATATTTCTTTTTTATACCTTTCAAAAATCTCTAGATTTCGTTCTTTATATTTTCACACTTCCTCAGTTGCTCCTTTATCCAAATGGCCTAAGGATTCTTGGTCTATATAATGTTTTTCATAATTATGTTGTATTAATGAACGCACATTTTTATTTGAAGCTTCTGACAGTTTTTCTTGTGCAAGTGTTTTTCTTTCCTCTAATTTCTCTCTTAATCATTTTGTATATCGTCTGTCTGGAAATTCTGGGCTTTTTGCATAATAGTAATAATACATAATTTCTTTCTTAGCCTTAATACCCTGCTCTATTATCTTTATGGCTCTTTTTGCGCCTATCAGTTTTGATTTTTTTTTTGTGGACTACTACTTCCTTCTATAACAGGGAGGGCACCCTCCCCTGGGCCTGGCCTCACCCCATTGTAGGAATGTTTCCATGTCTTGAGGATTCTACACTGTCATTTTTTTCCATTCCTGGCACTAGTGCACCTACCAGGATTGGGTACCCAGCTATATTTTTTTATTTTTTAACCTACTTCTATTTATGATATATTACCTTACCCACTATTCACCTTCCACATATTCACTTACCCTTCATTACCATACATCCTCCTATTATATCTCCTACTGCTTCCATCACATATTCTACTCCTCTATAATTCATTTTCTCTACTTTCTCCAGACTGTTCTATACATTCAGTAAAATATGCTTGCCACAACAACTATACCCATTTTGAATAAATAGAATTATTTTTACTTTTATCATAGAATTGTAATATCTACCTGCATCATGGCAATCCAATGTATGTAATGTTTTGAAAGTCTGTTCTGATCTATATTTGCATATACTGGTTTTGTCCATTAATGTATATCCCTTGGTCTTTATGATAATTTCTATTTGGCTGTGTAATAAACTATGTTACAATGTAAACAGTATAATTTTGCTACATTTTTTTCCTTTGATCTTTTCTCTCCAGGCCTCCTTTGAAAATGGGCATCCACCCAGTTGGACTTTCTTGGTAAACAAATGTCAAATAAATAAAATAAATAAATAAAACAAAATTAGGCTATATAAAATACAGTCTGTATATCAGTTTAATATTGGTGAGATTTTGTGAAAAACAGGGTACACTTCACCAGGACTTGAGGATAAATTCAATTCCAGCAATACTACTCTCCTTTGCTTGCTGATTTATCATCTCTCCACTTAGCACCAATGTCCATGCAATCGAAGTAGTGACCAATATGCAGAAAATACCAACATTGTTACAGGCCAGTATTCAGCTTTTGTATTTATTTATTTTATTTACATTTGTTTACTGTGAAATTCAAACTGGACACAGGTCCTTTTTCAGCAGAGGCCTGGGGAGAAAAGCACCACAAGTAAAAAATTAGCAAACATAAAAGAGTAATTGAGTATACAGTAAAGAACATGACATAGAATAAAAATAGAGCAAATAGGCCCTTGTAACTGAGTAAATTGAGTTTACAGTTAAGAACCAAACATACAATAAATACAGAGCAATAGGTACTTGTGACAAATTGAAGAATCAATAATAAAGAAACATAAGTAACTAGCTGATGTAGACTAGGAATATCTGACTAGCGATCGAGAGTCAAGGAATGCTGAAAAGCAAGTAGTACTTAAGGTCTAACATGTTCAAGTAGCAGATAATAAAAAAATCAGACCTATGTTATTTGGGATAGGATTTTTTTTTTTCAGTCGGGATTGGGAGCAAGGACAGAGACAGTGCATTTTTAGGTGAGACTTGAGTGCAGTCTTGAAGTGAATGCTGGATGGTAATGTGGTTATAGAGGGGTGGTTGTTCCATAGTTTGGATATGGATAGAGCTTCACCTGCAGAGTTAGATTTTTGCTGTTTGAGCGTATGGGTCTAGAGGAGCAGTATGGTTGGAAAAGGTTTTGAAGTGATGCGATTTTATGAGGATGGCTTACTAGTTTGTGGGAAAATGAGAGTTGATTCAGGTGAAGAAAATGTGGGAGTTCAAGCCAGTCTAGTTGCCTAAGTGTGTTACAGTGGTGGCTGCGGTAGGATGCGCCCATTGCAAATTTTGCAATTTTATTGTAGCAGGTTTCGAGCCTGTTTAGGTCAGACTGTCTAAGGTTGGTAAGTATAGGAGAAGCATAGAGTAAGGTGGAGATTAGTTGGGAATTGGCAACAGAAGTTATGGCTGCCTTGGTTAGGTATTGTTTGTTTCTATATAATGCACCAAGTGTTTGGTGTACTTTTTATGGTAAGAGATATGTGGATGTCAAATTTGAGATTGTTGTCTATCTCCACACCAAGACGTTTGGTGTGATCTGATGGGGATATGATGGTATTGCTTTTGTCAAGAATATTGAAGTGGGTGGAAGTTTGGTTAGATTTGGAGGATTGGAAGATAAGGAGTTAGGTCTTGCTATGACTGAGTAGAAGTTGGGCATTGAATAGCCAGATTTCTCCTGATGAAAATGACTCTTGTGTGATCTTTTGGAGTTCTGATAAAGTGGGAGCAGAGCAGATGAGGGTGGAGTCATCTGCATATTGTATGAGGGAAGCATGCTTGGTGGAGGATTGTAGGTTGTTGGTGAACAGGGAAAATAGTAGAGGGGTAAAAGATGGAGACTTGGGGAACACCAAGAGTAATGGGAAGATGAGGAGATAGGTTATCTTTCCAAACAACTGATTGTTGTCGGCCGGTCAGAGACTGGTCAGAGAGCTGTGTAACCAGTTGGTGGCTGAATGGTAAAAAGAAAGATTAGTGAGAACAGAGAGTAGTATTTTGTGTGATAATGTGTCAAAAGCCTTTGATAGCTCCAGAAATATAGCAGTGGAGAACATGCCATTATTTTTATGATGAAGGATAGTGTTGGTGAAAGAGAGCAAGGCGGTAGTAGTGCTGTGATATGGCCTGAAGCTATGTTGGGTTTTGGAGACGGGATTGTTAGCTAGGAGGTAGTTTAATACCTGCGAGTTAATGCATTTCTCAAGAATCTTGGAGAGTGAGGAAAGGATGGCAATGGGGTGGTAATCGGAAAGGTCAGTGGAGGAGCCTCCTTTGTGGAGGGGAATGATGTGTGATATTTTCCACAGAGAGTGTACATATGGATTCCAATATGGAGTGGTTAATTAATATGGAAATTGGGTAGGTTAGGGTGTCAGCTGCAATTTTTAGGCATTCTGAGGGAAGGTTGTCAGCTGCGAGTTTTGTGGGCTTAAATTTTGTAAGAAGTCTTTTTATATAGGAGGTGGGTACTGAGGAGAAGGTGAAACAGGGGGTGGAGAATTAGTGTTGGGAGTGGGGGGAGTGGATGAGGGGTATTGTTATTTAGCTAAGGATAAAATGGTTTTAGTGAAGTGTTTGTTGCAACAGTCAGCAATACTGCTGGAGGAGGAGGGGATGGTAGGTGGGGGGGTATCTACTTTGCCTGGCTGGAGGATGGAGTTTATTGTGGACCAGAATTTCTTAGGGTTGTGGTGGGAGGAGTTTAGAGTGGTCTGATAATAAAGGGCTTTATCGGTTTTTATTTGCTTATTGACCTTATTGTGCAATTCAAGGAAAGATTGCCTAGCGGAGGGGGGATTTAGTTAGGTGCCAGTGTTCCCAAGTTTTATCTCTGATATTCATTAGTCTCTAGGTGGTTTTTTGAAGCTGGGGGGAGCTTTTAGTTTTGACTCTGGCATATCTTAGGTGAGCATGGGTGTTTAGAATGTTGAGGAAGGTGCTATTGAAGAAGTGGACAGCTTCGTCTAGATTGAATTATTTTAGTGGTGTCCAGTTACATTCATCCCCAAGCAAAGGATTACAAGGTAAGCAGTTATCTTTGTATTTGTTTAAGGTTTAGTTTTTTTCAGGATTTCTGGTAAGGAAGGGCAGGAAGAGTGGAGGAAGGGGAATTTAGAAGAAGGACATAGAGGAGAACTCAGCACTGGCCCACTCGAATGCGTACTACCCTATTAGGTATAAAGTGGAAGTTGTAAAAACATACACTTTGTTTTTTTATTTTAGGTTAGGCAGTAGCACTGTGGTGGAAGCACACAGAGGCAAAAGTCCCCAGGTCTTGGGTGGATGGGGGCCAAGTAAGTCAAGCAGCTGTAGAAGGAAATTGTAGGGAAAGAATAGGGTACAGAGGTTAGGAGTTATGTTTAGCTCAGTCTAGGGTAAATGAGAGTTACAGTACATTCAACAAAACAAACAGTAGCTAGAAGCAACCAAGTTAATTAACAAATGCACTTATTTACAGGCCAACAGTAGCGTAGGATATCATGCTAGCTATCTAAGCAATATTAACACAATGCCAGTCCAACAGCATAGGAACATAAGCACTAGATTACTGTTAATTATGCAGTTACTGTTACAATCACCAGTTCGGGAGTGCAGTGAACTTTCTTGAGAAATGGTTAGAGACACAGATGCTTTTACATCCAATTGACTGGGACCGCCTATCACTAACTGGATTTGCCGATGATCTTAGCCTTAGCATGCACAAGTAACATCTAGTTAGGTTATTTCACTGCAGTATTAATGCATGTTGCTTTAAACAACCTTATGGGCTTGTTTTACACATGCGGTCACTCTGAATCCAAATTTAATCTAATGTGAACTATAAAGTTGCAAATATCACATTATCAGATAAGCAGATACAAAAACAGATAATAGATAAAATCAACTTACATGGGATACGCACTCGATCGAATGACGATTTAAAAATGGCACCTTAAGTGGGGAAGTATATGTAAGCATATTTTATATGTGAAATTAAATGAAAATTCACTTACTAATTAATATTAGTGTTACTTGTTTGTGAATTATGGTTGTGTACTGTCATGCAGGTACTACAAATGTTTTCAACAAGGCTCACTTCAGGGCAAAATGTGATTTACAACATGACGCTATACTGCATTCAGAGGTTTACTTTAACAGACTGTATTTAAATGTGTATTGTGTGACAGGTGCAACAGGAAATATACATGTAATATAATGATTGCACTGCTAAAAATGCTTCATACTTTGATTACACTGAAGTGACAGTTGAAACAGTTTCATGGTAGCAGGTGTCATTACCCACTACTACTAGCATATAAATTGTTTTTGGATTACATCTTCCATGGCTTAACACTCCATGTGTGATCTTTGTGTCTCATATACATAGATCATATATATAGGCATATACTGACATTCCTAAGTACAAAAGCCAGATGTCAAGGGAGTGACTCCCCATAACTTTTGCCTTGAAAAAATCTGCATTTTTAATATATGTCACATGACCATGTCCCTCATTTTGCATCTATGTACTGCTCCCATCTGTTATAGTTAGACACCTGTAACTATGCATCTCAGCATAGTATTCTATTTATATGCTGTTCAAAGTGACCGTTTTGTATATGTGGCAGGTCCTTGGGTATTGTACTACATAGCTATAGGGGATATATTAACAATCTCATGTAGCACCATTGATCTCAAGCAGGTTGCTGACAATGATTGTTTCCCACAGTGAAAGGATTGTACTGGTGTGCACTGATCTTCTCAACAAGTGTGTAACTTGCAAATACATATCCATTTTGGTTTCTTTAATACATGTAATACAAGAAAAAGTTTAAAGATGTTTAACTTTTAGTCTGTTCAAACATCAGCTCATGTCTATGTAAATTACTGATTCATTTAATTTCACAATGTACATGACAATGACAGTGAAATTCTGTAACTATACACTACCTGTAATATATGCAATATCCCCTTTTGTATCAGCTTTCATTGTCAACTGTTATCTTACCTGTCAGCTGCCCCTATTATTTATGAACTTCTCTCATTTTGTTACATTGTACCTCTGTCTCTCTCAATCCTTTCTTAAATGTAATGACCTTGTGGAAAAGATGACTGAAATTAAGTATAATAATTACAGGTGTAACCTTTTCAGATTGAAAAAATGCGTGATAAATTCACATCCATCTCTTTCTGTCAACATTTCAGTTTTAATGTCGTATAAAAGTGTCCCTGAATGGTAGTGATTAGTTCTGTAGTTCTCCCTAATTATGTTAAGGGGTTTTGTACATTAATCTATTTATGGATAGCAACCAAACTGTTAAGCTCCTCTTGTCCCTTAATTATGTACTCCAAGCAGTCCTTGCTAGTACTGTGCTGTTTGTGCACACTTGCTTATTGATGTTAAGCTTATTTACCATCCAGTGTTTATACTATGTGCTCAAACCCAGCTGCACCTTAAAGTGGCCACTTGCAGGTGTTCTGATCAATAGCAGGTGCTGCTTGACATGTAGGATTGTTTAGCGTCTTGCATATTCGATGAGCAAACTTGCTCATCATGCAAAGACAGCTGATTGTATAGGCTTTAGTGCAACATGTACATGCTAGTTAATGAATCTGCATGCACCTCCTTTCCAGTCTGCTGCCTTTTTTTTTTTTCACACTCTCATCAGACACCTCCTGGCCATTCATCCCATTTGTTTCCCATCACTGGGATTATGGTTGACTGTGAGAGTCCATTATTATGACAGCCATCAGGGATAGTTTATGTTTCTTCCTTACTGCCCTGCCTCTCAAGCACAGTTATGTACGCTGAGGAAGAGGGTGCATGCAATGGGCTGATGGAGATGGATGATCCCTCACTTCTGCAAGGGGCACATTCTAGCAAGCATCCTGACCCACCTACCTTAAGCATAGGTAATAGTTTCCCCAGTCTTCACTGAAGAAATTTGACTTTCCTGGGTGCTCTCCATGCACATCTAACCCCCCCAGGACAGAAGCAAACATGCTGCACCCCATAAATCCTCTCCCTCTCTGCCTGGCTCCTGCAGTGCTAGGTCTGATAATCAGACCCCATTTGCCTTTGTCAGGATCAGGGCTCCTTCCCTTTGTACCATGGAGCCAGGCCCAGTCTGTTGTTCTGCTGCATTCTCTGCTCTGAAATATTTTGTTAACCTGCATTATAAAGTCTTATACTATAGTAAAGCACGTTATTTTGAAGGAGTTATTGTGCATCAAAACATTACACAAAATGCACATTTACAAATTAACATACACAAAACAGATATGCAGATAGACTATTTTCTTTGTGTGATAATAGCCTGCAGGGTGGGCAGCACTGGACAATATTGGAGTTTTTAGAGGCAATTAGGCCCTTTGTCTGGAGTGTCTTGCCTTACTTAGAATACCTGTAAGTGACCCAGTATTTTTCAATACTGTTCTCTTTCTCAGGTATTATTACTTGTATTTCTTATTTTATAGATAGTTATATGACTGTTTTAGGTTGTAATTTAAAAGCATTTTTAACTATTCCCACCAATCATCAAACTCATGTTACATATCTAAACCTGTTTCCCTTACATAGTGTATTTTTTAAATATATTTCTCAATTTGGCACACCATCTATAACAATACATATTTCTGGAGTAGATTACCATCTTTATCTAAGTGACTTGCTTAGTTGCCAAGTTGATTCCATGTATCTGTTATCTTTAAGGTCTTTTATTTCCAATTACCTCTTCTAAATTAGGTATTGGTTAGCACTGATGTGATTTAACAGTGTTCTCTTAGAAAAGTTAGCATAAGTATGCACTGTCTTAGAATTGGTTACAAATGGAAATATAAGGAAACAAGCCATAAGATAAACCTACGCATACTGCATGGACACATAGGGACAATTTAAATGTACCACTTCACTTATTGCTTTTCTTTTGGAAGTGAGACAAAACCAGAGTACCCAGATAAATCCCATGCAAACACAGAAAGGATATGCACACTTTATACAGAAGGTACCCAAGCCAAGAACTGAACCAGAGAGCCTCCTGCTATGAGGTGGCATTGCTACTCACCGTGTCTCTCAGATCTTAATATGCTTATCATAAAATCTTTTAAGTAGAACAGGTTTTCTTACTTTGTAATACACTTAAAGTCTCATGTTCAAATTAATCCTTTTTGCTGTAAATAAATATAGTTAGAAAGCATTCCTGATCCTAGATGATTATTTGTAGCATGTTTTAGCCAAACAGCATGCTTTTGTCCTATTCAAGATGTGTGTGTGTGTGTGTGTGTGTGTGTGTGTGTGTGTGTGTGTGTGTGTGTGTGTGTGTGTGTGTATATATATATATATATATATATATATATATATATATATATACACACACACACACACACATATATATATATATATATATATATATATATATATATAAAATATATGACTATATAAATATATATGTATATATATATATTTGTAGCTAATGTATAACTATCTATATAGGTACATAAATAGATATCTAGATATATGTTTATGAATTACAAAACCCTTTGTCTTGTATAGCCAAATTAACAAATTAATTTTCACATCCTACTCTGTATTCACTGTCCATAATTTTCATCAGTGTCCCCAGCGTATGATGCCTTACATGAATTTAAAAAAGCTGATTTCAGTGCTTTCATTTATGAAAGATCTGGTTAACCACTTTATTAAGCATTTTATTACAGTTCTTATTAAATTTCTGCATACTAACTGACACCATTCTCTTTAACTTATACTTTTCCCAGCAGGAATCCAGATAGTAATAATTTTGAAATATGTGTCAGACATTTCATTGCCTGCAGTTCAATTAGGAAGAAAATGTATCTTACTTGAAAACATAATGAACACCTTATTAAATTCTTCACAATAAAAGCCTGTCTACTTCTTTTTCCAGTCCTGCTAGCTATAATAATCTAAACATATTTCTGCAGTGCAGCATGCCAAACCAGCTTCATATTTTATTAGAAACATGCATATTTTTTTCTGGTTGACAGCAATGTTTTGATATTCTATGCTTGATAAGTTGCACTATATTCCTCATATGCTTATGTTATGTAATACGTACTTGCTTGTGATCTTGGTATGCATTTCTTTTGTGGAAAATCTGATTTGTCTGGGATCTTTCTGTACATATCTAAGGTTTACACAGAAGTATGACTCATGTTATTGTTAATATATTCTAAAAGGTTCTATAACTCATTCTCAGAACCATTCCACAGAATAAACACATCATCTAAAAACCTTAAATAAAGTTTCCAATATTTATAATACTCTGATGGAAACACAAAAGTATTTTCCCATGCAAGCATTAATAATTATGCATGTAAAAAGCTGTACTAAATTATAAAGTAGGTTTCAAATCTTTATATACTATATTAACACCACCACAGAATTCTTATTTACATATAACTTTAGTAAAGAACAAATTAACTTTTTAGATACAACAATCAGTATACAAAATTGTGGTTTTACATTAAATATATTTAGGAAGTCAACTTTTAGTAATAGTTATCTGTTTTTTAGTAGTTCACGCCCATTCTCCCTTAAGAAAAAGATACTCAAATGTTAATTTATAAGGCTGTCATGTATGGTATCCAATGATGTTCGCTATTCCTTGGAAGCCAAAAAAACTGGGAGGTATGTTCCTGTATAGGGGTTACCCGAAGAGTATGGCGTTAGATATTAGCCAGGATTTTTTAAGAATAATCATGTTAAATATAAACCTATAAAAAAGAGTGTTTAAATTTGATGGTGTAATGGTTAAAAGTGGTGATAAATATCTTATAAACACTAATATTAGTAATAATAAGAAATTTACTAGGGCCATGGTGGTTCCCTATAGTAGAGAACGTAAGATGGTCAAGGATATTATAAGTAGAAACTGGGTTATTTTTTAAACAAATATGTTTATTCATCAGATTCTAGGTGATAGCCCTTGCTTTGTTTACAAAACTGCCCCCAACATTAAACAAAAACTAAAAAGAGCAAAAATGTGAAACACAAATGGGTGTGGCACCCAAATGGGGAACAGGAAATCTGGTGACTGTAACCAGTGTTGATGTGTGTGTGTGTGTGTGTGTGTGTGTGTGTGTCTGTGTGTGTATTTATATATATATATATATATATATATATATATATATATATATATATACACATGCATACATACATACATACATGCACTATTAAGATATCAGTAAGGAAAACCACAATGTCCACTATAAACATTCTTTATTATGTGAGAATTTTCAGGGATTTAAATTTGGTATCTGGCAGTTATTTCCTTTTAATCTTATGGGAGGAGCATAGGAAGACACTTTTAAATGCAAGGAACTATTGTGGCAGTTAACACTGAATGTGATAATACCTCCAGGTCTTAATGATATGCTAGTATTAAAATTAAGAGCAGTAAAATTATAAAATGTTTAAATTTAAGATAGTAAGCAACTATAGTTTATTGTTTTATGTCTATTTTTTTATGTTCAGTATATTTTGTGTTAAATTTTAAATATTACTAATTTTAGCTTTTTTGCTGACTTCTCCTTTAAATGTGTTAATGTCTAAATATTTGACTTAATTTATAGAATTGAGCATATTTAATGATGTGGTGGCTGAGGTATTTTTGTTCTGTTGAAGACCACTGTATTATAATCAGGATGAAAGCTCTTAACCTTATAACTTGGTGTCAACTGTTGAATAATGAGTGAACGCACAATGGCAGTTTAACAGATAGTTTATTGTACAACTGTTATCACTGCTTCTGCAAGTACATTCTACATCTTACTTGCAACACATGCTCAATTCAAATGTCTTAATACTGCTCCCCAATCTGTAAAGTTCCTTAAACTACAGTGGCTTATAAGGTACAGAAAGCATAGCATAGCACACTGTTGTACATACTCCCTCTTTACTTTGTGCCTATTACAAATACATGCACAAATCTGCATTGACATTTCTTGAGACACTTTCAAGAATTAGATATTGTAGAAACAATTCAACATTGGCTATCTGACTACAAATGCAATTTACTGTACACATCTAGGATTAGGTTTGCAGAGTCTTACCTGCCCTTGTCATATACAAGTTTCAAGTAATATTAGAAACACGGTCTGTCTCAAGAGATTTATTTTCTTCAAAAACATCATTAGGGGCATCAGAATTATATGAACAAGACTTTACATTTTCTGGAACTTAATCAGTTAGTGATTTAGTCAAAGAACTGGAATCACTGGTACACATAGTCTGTTGTGGCTTTGGCTCTGGGACAGGCAAAACGTGCCTATGATTTTTTCTGTAGTCAACACCTTCGGATTGAATTATGTAAGACCTTGGTTTGACCCAAATGTCTTTTACAATTTTCATATGTTATGACCTCTCAAAGTTTGCATTCGGACAACCTTACCTTGCAACAAGTCCAGAACAACAAGTACTGGTGACCGTAACCAGTGTAGATGTGTGTGTGTGTGTGTGTGTGTGTGTGTGTGTGTGTGTGTGTGTGTGTGTGTGTGTGTGTGTGTGTGTGTGTGTGTGTGTGTGTGTGTGTGTGTATTTATAATGGCCGAAGAGGTTTATTGGTTTTGTCATAGCATATCTTTTGTGAATACATTTTTTCGATAGTTGAGCTTTGACTACCTCATTGCTCTTTGTGATCGGCACTAACAGCCATTTGCCAATTGGAAGAGTTGTTCATGTTTGTCTTGACATCAGTTTTGAGCAGGTGAACCAAGTATCTGGTCATGAGGAATGTTTCAAAGATTCAGTAAATTTTGAAATACATTGGATCCTTCCTGTTTGGACTTTTCCATCAAATTCTTTGCATTACAAACTACATACTCAGCTAAATTATTAGCTTATGGATATTCTGGACTAAGATCTAGCAAATTATTTAAAACGTTGACTAGTAACTTGTGCACCGTTACCTGATATAACTTTATGCGGACTTCCATGAACAGAGAAATGTCTCTTTAGTTTTGTAATCACTGGGATAGCTGATAAATGGCTTAATAAGTCAACTCTGAACCAACCAGAGTATGAGTCAACTAGTACCAAGCAGTATTGACCATTCCATTCAAAAATGTCTACAGCAACTGTGGACCATGATAAATCAGGGATTGGGTGCAGTTAAAGAAGTTCCTTCTGCTGATGAGGTTTACTACTGTTGCAAAATGAACAGGAAAGTGTCTCTCTTTCAATATCTTTGGACATCTAGGGCCAAAACATAATACCACTTGCCCTACTTTTAGTTGATTCAGTGCCTGTGTGACTTCTGTGCAGAATTGTTATGTATTCCTTTTGTAATGATTTAGGAACTACCACTTTCAGAGGTTTCATAATGATACCATCTTACACAATGAGTTTATCTCTGTATGGGAAATAGTGTTGAGTTTCCAGTGGCAAACTTGTCTGATATGTTGGCCATCCTTGGTTAAAAACATTATACAGTCTTTGAGAAATTGGATCTTTAACTGTATGATTTCTTAACTCATCAAGCTGTGATGATGAACTGTATTTGACTTCCATAACTTCAAAATCTGCTTTCTCATTTTAATACTGCTTAGATGTCTTTCTGGGTGCTCCAGACAAACCATCTGTGTGATACATTTCTTTGCCATTGTTGTAAATAATACTGAAATTGTATTTTGCAATTTTAACATCATACATTGCAATCTTGCTGGAGCGATGTGTATTGGTTTGTTCAAAATCGTTACCAATGGCTGGTGATCTGTTTCAATCTGAATTTTGAACATGCAAACACAACTGCAAAAAGCTATCTTTCTATTTGGGCATAGTGCATTTCTGTTTGAGTCAAAGTATGAGATGCATATGCAAATGGAATGCCTTCCTGAAGACATGCTGCACCAAGACTATATTGTGAAGCATCAAAAGTGAGAGTCACGGGTTTATGAACATCAGAATATCTCAGTGTAGGCACACTGGAAATTCTCTGTTTCAAAGTATCAAATGCTTCTTGATGCTGCTTATACCAGGACCATGTTACATCTTTGTATGTTAACTCACATAGTTCGCTAAGATTAGGAATGAACTTTTCCAGATAGTTAATCATACCAGGAAACATTGTAGAGATGTAACATTCTCTGGAACTGGCATTTCACTGATTGCCATTACCTTCGATGGATCAGATCGAAGGCCTGAACTTGTGAACATGTGGCCAACATAGGCAACTTCTTAAAATTTGAATTGACATTTTAAAGGATTCAGGTTGAGGATGACCTCACATGCATGATCTAGAACTTTCCTGAGGTTTCTGTTATGTTCTTTTTCTCCATTGCCTCCGACAATAATGTCATCAACTATAATGGCACAAGGATATCCAGCACATATTTGTTCCATGGCATGTTGCAATACTTCGCTGGCAGAACTGATCTCAAATGGCATCCTCAGAAATCTATATCTCTCAAATGTGTGCTAAAAGTCATTAATAAAGATGATTTGTAATCCAATGAAATTTGCCAAAGGGAGTTCTTAGCATCTAGAACTTAGAAAACAGTGGAATTTGGCATTAATGCTGCTACCTCCTCTACTATACTCAATGGGTGATAAGGACATTTAAGAGCTTTATTTAAGTCACAAGGATCAATACATATTCAAATATCATCTGAGCTTTTCGTATGGGTTACTACCATAGACAATACCCATTCAGTAAGTTCTGACACAGTAGTGAGAACGCCAGAATTTACCATTCTGTCTAATTCTGCTTTAACTTTACTTTGCATTGCTAGTGGAATCTTACATGCTGGTTGAACAACTGGGTTTACCTCATGTTTCAGCTTCACGGAATATGTAACTGGAAGCTTACCAAGTTTATCTGTGAAGAGATCAGCATACTCTTTCAAAATATATTATGAGAAACTACCATTTTCATTTGTATTTAAATGATGAAGTTCTTCACTGAGCGAAATCAAACCCATACATAGACTATCTTTGGGTCTAGTAATGGCTGCACATCTCTGCAAACTACATAGAATTGCAAATCATAGCTGTTGCCTGCCAAATGGGAAGAAAAGGCTACAGTTCCATCTGTCTGAATTTCTTCACCACCATAAGCAACCAACTTCGTACACTTCATGGAGTCAAAATACTTTCCAGCTTTTACTTTTGCATAAGCTTTTAATGACATGACATTGCATTTGGATCCGGTAACCACTTTGAGCTCTGTTGGTTTCCCATTAATTTGCACAGTACAAAATATTTTATTATTTGCTAACATGCATGAATTTACTATGTTAACTGTTACACCAACCACAGAGACACCATCAACATAAAAAGATTCATCACTGCCATTTGAGTTTGTCACAGTGTCGATTTGATTCACTGCTTGCTTCCGATTAATCTTACTATAAGCCAGTGCTGATTTGCAACATTTTTGAAATTATTCCACTTTTTGCATTTGTGACACTGCCGACCATAAGCTAAACACTTTTCTCGTATAGACTCATGACTGCCCCCAGAATTGCTACAATTAACAGTAGGAGTTAATGAGGTAAAGCTTTTCGGTTTACACTTATGAGGCTTTGTCATTTGCAATTTCTGTTGCACACTGTCGACATTTGCAGTAACAGTTACAGCAAGCATGTTCCTATGTTTTTTTTTGAGCTCATGTATCTGGCACACTTTAATAGTTTTGCTCAGTGTTAATTCATAGTCACGCAGTAGAACTTTCCTCACTGTATCATTATTTATACTACACACAAGGTGGTCTTTTATTAAATCATCTTACAAATCCCCAAATTTACGTTTTTGCTTTATTTCATAAATCAGTAACATATGCTTCAATTGTTTTACCATGCTTTTGATTCATTGTGTTAAATTTATGCCTTTTCATAGTTATGTTTGTCTGAGGGTTACACAGTTCCCTGAATTTATGCTTTAAACAGTCTGGGTCTTCCTGCATTTCTGCTTTAGCAATAATACGTCAGTTTTCTCCCTCTCTGACATAAACAGCAGGTACATACACAAAAGAATATTCTCACTGAATGGCCTCTGAGCCAGCTATTATGAGAAGTATAAATGCTCAGGTGCATGAATCTTTATCAGAATGTGCAGCCGCTATGAAAATATCATATCCTTGTTCAAATACATGCCAATTCTCTGCAACATTTCCATCCAACACCAAAGGTTCAGGTCTACAAAATCCATCAGACATGCCGTTAAAATAAATATGAACACCTTATACCCTTTTCAGTTTATGAAATTAATTTGATATGCTGTAAAAGTAAATGCAAGTACCTGTGGCACTTTAGACATTCATTGCACCATGGTGTGGCTTATGTGACTTACTGTGTACATTCATTGCAGTTTGAAGAGATTTGTACAAATTCGGATATTTTGTTGCACTTTGAAAGGATTGAAACAGCTTCTGGCACTTTGTTACACTTTGCGAGATGTAAACAACTTCAAATCTGGCTTCTGACACCATGTTGAATGATGAGTGAAGGCATGATGGCAGTTTAACAGATAGTACCTTGTACACCCGACATCGCTGCTTCTGCATGCACATTCTACATCTTACTAGTTACACATGCTCAGTACAGTTAGCTTAATACCACCCCCAAACTGAAAAGTTCCTTAAACTATAGTGGCAGATAAGGTACAGAGGGCATGGCATAGCACACTAATCTACATCAACATTAAAACTTGTTTTTTATATATTTGACATTTTGGTGAGTGTTTATTTGCGGTTTCCATTTTGAGCTCTTCATGCATTTCTTTTTGTTGTGCTCATTTAAAGTTCCCAACACTCGGCTGAACAATATGGAATCTGACCTCTACTGGAGGTCTTTGATTATTTACCTGAGAAGGGTCCTTGTCTCAAAGGCCTTCTCACCAAAGACGCTCTTCAAAAATCCACCCTAAGCACACTGTTTTTTTTTTTTTTTATTTAATTTCTATCTCATTCTTAATTTAGCAAAATTGTCCTTCACACTTTGTGTAGATGACCTCCTGCCCCTGAAATTCAGCACCTTTTTCTCAGAACTTCAGACTACAGTTCAGGAAGACTTCACTTAAATAAGGACATAGTTTGTCTGCACATTGATAATTACCAAGAATAAAACACCATCAGGCTGCATACAACCTTGTAAAACTTAATGGAAACACTATTCTTACAAATCAAAGATGTTCACAGATATATAAGATAAAGCAAGCAAATACATTAAAATACTTTGCTTTTTGCCTAGACACTACTTTCATATTCGCATTTCATACCAGTTGCATTATAAACAAAGTTATTAATTTGCTAAAATATTCTTAAAGATCAAGTCCGGGTGGGCAGGGTGGTGCAGCAGTTAGCATTGTTGCCTCACAGCAAGAGATTCACTGGTTCGATCCTTGGCTGGGCTGCCTTCTGTGTGGAGTCTGCATGCCCTCCCTGTGGTCACATGGGTTTCCTCTGAGTGCTTTGGTTTCCTCCCACATCCCAAAGACATGTTGTAGGTGGATTGGACACTCTAAATTGGCCCTAGGCATGAGTGAGTGTGTGCGTGCGTGTGCCTTCCATGGAAGGTTGGGCACCGGGCTGGCAACTTGACACTGTAAAACTCTACTGCCAGTCATTAGCAGACAGGTGATCCGCTGTGGCAACCCCTAACCGGGAAAAGCCGAAAGAAGAAAATAATTAAAGATCAAGTCCAAAATTGAATCATAGCAGTGTATTCCATTTCAACTGTCCCATGTACTGCATCAGTAAACCATGCAAACCATATTAAGTGTATGCATAATTGAAGCACATTTTAATTAAAAAACAACAAATTAAGAACTCATACTTCACGTACAATATTTTTGCAATGTATGGGGTTACTTTCTGTTCTGCATATTCATGGGCAGAGGGGTGATGCAAATCTGGGTGCTGCACTTGCAGTCCTTATTCACCACCATTACCTTTTTATAAGGGAAATGTATAGAACTGAATGTGTCTTTGTAATCTGCATAGCACACTCTAACCAAAAACAAAGTTCAAATTCACATACACACAAACTAATATCGAAAAAAAGGTGAGACTGTCATAAAAGGCATTAAAGTGGATGAAGTCCAGTTAATTAAAAGAATGGAAGGCCTTAGTTTATTTTACTTTAATGTTTTCTGTGGAGCTCTTGCTGCATTGTTTTTCAATTACAAAGCACATTTTCCCTGAATTTGTCAATGGTACTCCTGCTGCGGGGAGGCTATATTAGAGTATAAAGTCTAGGGAGGATGTATAATCATCACAAACAATCACACTGCACTATTATAGGTTCATAGGGTCATAGGTCAGTACTAGGCTAGCTATCCTTGTGGGTCAAGATCTACCCTTGACAAAACCAAACTGGGTTGGGTCAAGAGTTTGAAGGTCACCTATGTCCTTGTGAATGCATGTATTACAGACTAGCACTACCTTCATGAAGATTATCAATAGCAGTAAAGGGTCAAGTGCTGTTTTTGGCTTTACTGTTAACTGCGGATAAAAGTTACTGAATTTTTAAATCTTGTGTGTACAGAAAACCCACATTTGTTAATTACTGTATTCATTTTACAACTGGACATCATTGAATGTGAAGAATAATGTAGTTAAGGGTCAATGTATTAGACTGTCTAGACTGACTTCAGAGGTGGGCAATTTGTTATCAAATGTAAATACCTGTTGACATGTTTTAGTTACTTCCTTGTGATCCACAAAACATCCTCCTATTTTGATTGTTATATCACATTTGAATGACAAAGATATAGACACTTCTAATTATACTTCTTTTTTATTAAGTATGTCTATTGACAGTTTAAGTATTAAAAATTCAACAGCTGAAACATTATTTTAAGTAACGATTTACATAACGTTGTTGGGGATAGACCAAGATTTCAGTATAAGAGAAGTAAGAATATAAAAACTCTGTTTGAATGTAACCTAGGGTATGCATTAGTTAATCGCTGTTAAAAAGGAACATATAAATGTGGGTCTTTTAAATTGTGAAGTTTTATATGTGAGGGTGCCAATGTTTGTCTAGTTTACACTAGTCTTACTGTACAAATTTGCACTGTACCTGCAATTTGAGGGATATTGTTTATGTAGCAAAGTTTGTCCTGTGTTAGTTATTATTTTGGAAAGACCACTAGAAAATTAAGTAAACGTATTTTCAAACATTTTCTGCTATACACAGAAAAAGATGAAAAGAATACACTATATACACATTCTGTACAATGCTCTAGTTTCAGAATTTTGTTATATACCATATGGTACCAGATGTTAGAGGTGGCAATTTTGACAATGAACTTAAAAGGAAGGTACTTGGGTGGCAAATTATTTTCAGTTCTAATTGTCCACCATGTTTAAATGAGCATGTCAGCATTAAATATGTTTTAGAATCTAATATTTATAGGTATGTGATGACCCACCACTGGACAAGTAATCAAGAAGCCCCAATCCTCACCACTAGCAACAGTGAGGTACATACACTGAGAGGATAACAAGATACACACTCAGTATTTCCAGATGCAGCTCTCTGCATCAAGTGCAGTTTCCCTTAAGAGCACACAGAGACCACAGTCAGTCCGGGACTGATTTCTCTGTCTTTCTCCAGCTCTCCAATAAGGCTGCCCACTGGCACAGCTATAGAGTTGAGACCTTGGCTGAGTGGCCAAGCCAAGACCTCCAGCACCCTCTATGTCTAACCAGTGCTTCATGTCCCTGCCCAAGTAGGTGACACACACACGCTTTGAGGTTTGATTTATGCACGCACGCATGCACACACACACACACACACACACACACACACACACACACACACACACACACACACACACACACACACACACACTCACACACACACACACACACACACTGGGAAAGGCTGACACAGGGTTTTTTTTGCCCAGACTATAAGGTAGTTATCAGTGCCACCAGCCAACTCCTTTTCAGCTACTTTAAGGCCCTTAACAAAGGGTGCCCAATCTTATTGTGTAATGTTACTATTAATACAAATGGTAGTTTGACCAAGATCAAGGCTATTAGGAGTGGCCTACACAGTGTCACCAATATAATTATGCAAGTATTCTCAAAACTTATAATATCTCTACACAGATCAGCCACAATGAATGGTTTAAATATATTTAATAATGAATAATAAAAGAACAAGGCAGTACTAAATATATATATTCACAGTGACATCAGAGTTCAAAATCACAGGAAGTATTTAAAACAACATTGCAGGACAGTCTGAAATAAATAAAAAAGAATATCTAAACTAAGCTTCACAATATTCCTGAATGAATCTAAGAGAATTACTATACCCTAGTTAACTTACTTAAGGGCAAGGCAGATGTGATGAAGGGATCTTCTAGTTGTTGTCAGGTTCAAGACAGAATATAGAAGCTGTGTCTTTCTCAGACAGTTCTTAAATTAATATATCAAATATTACTGCTAGGATAGCTTGCAGAATTACATAATTTCTTGTCATCTGACTTTATCCCAGGTGAAACCCCCACTGATGGAAGCTAGTAGTATTTAGCAGGTCTATATCATATGAGCAAATCGCACAAATTGCGAATGCTCATAATATTGGATGTACCAGACCTCAAAGTGCTTTTTCTGAGATTGTGGTACACTGAAGAATGGGATATTTGCCTTTTCCTCACTGTAGTGTGATCTCGGAGTTGGAATATATATTTAGCGGGGGGTGTGGGGAGCGCAGACCCCACAATAGGAAGTTTGAGGTCCGGTACGTTCGATATTATGAGCGTTATCAATTTGTGCTATTCGCTCATATGATATAGACCCGTATTTCGCATCTACCTGTAAAACTACACAGATCTCAGATCTTTCCAGATGCTGGAAGTCATAAAACAATTACATCCCTTCACATTTCAAGATTAGTAATTATTTAACCTTAGAGACAATACAAAAAGCTCCCTAGTTTTAGACATTGGGCCGGATTCACGAAACCTCAGTGTAAGACATAATATGTCTTACTCGGAGGCTGCAGTTGAACAGTATGACATCAGCATGCCATGCATATTCACGAGGGCATGCTGAATCATACCCTAGTCTAACACGGTCCGTGTAGGAAAGTAGGGGGCATGTCCGATTGCCTAGTACAGCAAAGGGACACGCCCCCAGAAGAATCAGAGTCCTGAAAGTAAACACCCACGAGCGAGTCCGCTGAAATGTCAAGGAACACAACACCACACATCCCCGCAAACTAAACCCTACTGAAACTGTGTAAAATGTAAAAATAGCAGTTTCCTTTTTTTTTTATAATTTCCAAAATGTTTGCCCATTTTGCTCATTTGCGCGGGTATGCCCTTCACTCAGCCACAGTTAGCAGACATTGAAAAGTATATAAGATCTACGTATGCAAATTAAGCCAAGTAGCAATAGCATAGCAGTAGAGACGTCGGCCAAAGAGGAGGTAGTCACGGTTCGAGCACCCACAATAGCATTCTCCATTTTTATTTAAATAAGTATGAAACAATCCCTTGACATATATAACTATAATTTAAGTAAAATGTAATGAAATGGCCCATGTATTTGTGAACAAAATCGATGTAATATATAAAAAAAGGATCATAATTGCCCATAGCTTAGCAACGCTTTAACAAGCTTAATATGAGTGCCCGTAGCTGAGCAGCGCTTTAACAAGCTTAATATGAATGCCCGTAGCTGAGCAGCACTTTAACATGCTTAGTATGAGTGACCGTAGCTGAGCAGTGCTTTAACATGCTTAATATGAGTGCCCGTAGCTGAGCAGCTCTTTAACATGTTTAATATTTTATTATTTATTTTATTTTATTTTATTTTATTTTACATTTGTTGACCGGGCTAGTCTAGCTGGATACATGTCCTTTTTCAGTAGAGGCCCGGGGAGAAAAGCTCCAACATAATGACATGACATTGTACATTTCCACGCATAAGAGGTAGGATTAACATAGGATGAGAGAAAAAACAAATACAACAGGCTATACATGTTGATTATAGAACATTCACATATTCAAAAATAATGGATCACATGGAAACATAGTGGGGCGAGAGTTAAAGGTATTAAAGTCTGAAAAGGGGTGGAGGTTTAGGTGGAGAGGGTCACTAAGTTAGTCTGGTTCAGAACAGGGACATAGCCAGTGTGACTTAAGATATTCTTTGAGATTATTTTTGAATTAAGTGAGGTCATATTTCTTAGGTGGTTTGGAAGGGAATTCCAAGGCTTTCCAATGGAATTAGCGTAAAGAGCATCGCCCATATTCTTTGATTTAATGGTGAGTATTTGAACACTGTTTGACGATCGAAGGCAGTTAAGGTTGGTATAGGGGGTCAGTATACTGCTCAGTGACGGAGTTCTATCTGGGTGGTTTATTATTTTAAAAGCTTCAGTGAGTTGGTTGAGTTTGAGAAGGTTGGGCAATTCTAACCAGCCAATTTTCCTAAGGTTAAGGCAGTGGTGAGTTCGATATGGAGCTCCTGTAATAAATCTGGCAATGTGATTATAGGCAACAGTAAGCATATTGAGTTCACGCTTTTTGAGAAAAGAGAGTACTGGGGAGGCGTACAAGAGGGTGGAGAGGAGATGGGTGCGAGCTATAGTAAGTTTGGTATTAGGGGTAAGGAAGTTCTTTATTCTGTACAGGGACCCGAGTTTCTTGTTAACAGTTTTAATGGTTTGGCTGATGTGCAAGTCAAATTTGAGCTTGTGGTCAATGGTGACACCTAGTAATTTGGTGCTAGAGACAGGGTCAATGATGGTGCCATTGATGGATTCAACATGAAAGGAGATATTGTTTGGAATAGGAAGTTCTTTATCTAGTGGTGTGGATATGGTGGGGAAAAATAGAAGCATTTTGGTTTTTAATGGATTGAGTATGAGTTTCAACTCGGAGAACCATTTTTCAACTATAGTAAAACAATGCTGAGTAGTTGTTTGTAGTTTCGAGAGAGAGACATCAGAACAGATCAGGGTGGAGTCATCTGCATATTGAATGCAGGTGGCTTTAGGGATGACAGAGTGGAGATCATTTATGAAGATGGAAAAAAGAAGGGGACCAAGTATTGAGCCCTGAGGAACACCAATGGTGTTTGGGAGCAGGTCAGATAGTCTGTTTTGCCACTGGACAGCTTGTAGCCTAACAGAGAGATAAGCCTTGAACCAGCTTAGGGCTAGGTTGTCAAGATGTAGGCTTTCCAGGGTGGAGAGGAGGAGCTGGTGATTAACCATGTCAAAGGCTTTTGATAGATCCAGAAAGAGTGCCCGTAGCTGGGCAGCACTTTAACATGCTTAATATGAGTGCCCGTAGCTGGGCAGCACTTCATCCAGCTTAATATGAGTGCTTATAGCTAAATAACGCATTACCCAGCGTAAGCCGTTTGCGCGGAGCTGCGCAGCACGCCAACCAGCTTACCGTCGGGCAACGTTGAGCAACCTGTAGCAAAGTCGCCTTTACACAAACACACCTCCTAGCCTGTCTAGACAGTAGTAAAATAAAAAAGCAATGACAAGGGTTGAACCCGGGATACTGTGCACCATAGTCAAAGTACTGAACCACTAAGCCATAACAGTTGTACTTAGAAATACAGTATTACCATACATATAGGAATTAATGAAAATATAACCATGACAAAGCAGGTTTGCTGTAAGCTGAGAAATAGCCAAAATGGCCAATCACAAATAACTGTGGGAAAACTGGCATATATAAGCCCCATAGGTGGGAATACACACTATAACTGATTGTGGTACCCATTTGCAGTCAGGATGGCAGGTGCAGGAGAGGGAAATCGCTTTAGAGCACAAAGGTGGAGCGTTGAGGAGTCAAAATATATGGTTTGGCTCCTAGTCCACCATCATGAAGGCCAACTCGCGCAGGGCCAGGTACAATGGGGAGCATACAAGGCAGAGTCATGGAACCGGTTGGCACATGGTCTCACCAGTGCCACAGGCATTCCGAGGACTGGTAAATAGGTCCGTCACCACCATGCGGACCTGAAGCGATGAAAGGAGGACCAACTAAACCGATGGATCCAGGAGGCCTGTCAAATGCCCAATGCCCCACTACTGAGTAAGTATCCATGTAATTAAGTATGTAAGAAATACTATCCTAGCCTATAGTATGGCTAGGTATGTTCCAATATTCCTTCATTTATATTACAGCTGCAGGTGTTTGTTCCACGAATCGGCAAGCCTATGCTGATTGGCTGGCAAGGTTGCACCACCAGGCAGGTTAGTAATTATTCTGCTGGTATTGTTATAGAATATAAGTGAGACAGTTGTATCCCAGTAATAAAGGTCAAATAAGCCTAGAAGAAAGATTCTGCTAGTATTGTAAGATTAGATAAGTGATGCAGCCTGGAAAAGTGTATTGCAATCCAATAATAAAGATTAAACAAGTCTCAAATAGAGTTTCCACCTGTATTGTAATATCAGATAATTGCTTCAGCCTGAAAATAAGTGTTGTAATCAATCAACAAAGGATAGACAAGTGACGAATACATCCTTGTAAATTCTGCCATATGAAATAAGTGAGTCAGCTGGAAAGGATTGTTGTAACCCAGTAATAAATGTTAATAAAGCCTAGAATAAAGTACCATCCTGAAATGTAAATATAAAATAAGTGAGAGAGTGTGAGAAAGACAGTTTGAAGCTACCAAGAAAGCTGTAATAAGTCTGGAAGAAAGGTATACTGCATTCACTACATAATGAAATGAATGAGACAGCCACAACCAAAGAGTGAAATGTCTTTAATAAAGTACAGAACCTGGACTGTGTCTGTCCCACAATTTGGATATGTTGCTGTACCCTTGCATTATGGAGATAGTATGGTTGTATGAAATGCTGAACATCCACAGTTGTCTAGACCCATATAAATCAAATGTAGCAGGATGCTTTACCTGAACACAGCCAGATATGAACATATATGAATAAAAATGGAATGTATATTAATGTAGCAGTAGCATCCCCATCACCAACATTCCTAAGGTTACATACCGAAAACTGTACTAATACATGTAGGGGATATATATCTGCATCTACTAGGAACGTACAGTATATGTATAGGTAGTTTAAGTTGTTAATGTAATATTTCCCCACCCTACCCTATTCTCACAAATGATGCCATTCCACACCAAACTGGGTATGTGTATTCACAATTAATTCCCATGGACATTTGTCCTGTTGGTTTATACATATTTGCATGTACGTTGATGCATGTGCCCTGTTCACATATCCAAACCTGATGGCCTGTTGCCACCAATGAACCCTGCATGCTGTTGGAATGTCTACTGTTGTTCTAAATATGCATGTGTTATGCTTGCTGCTCAATGTTCGGAATTCATTTGTGTTTGGTTAATGGGAATACTGATGCATACTGTTACAACTAATTTTGAATGGTGTTGTTTGTTACTAACCTAAAATGCCATATAATACTGCTAAACATAGGACAACAGGGAAGGCGGGTTCCAGCGGACCCACCTTTCCCACCTCATCTGGCGAGTGCACCTGGCACCAGTGCCCAGGCTGGGACCTCCTTCTCTGGTGGCCCTGTGCCACCTTCGGGTGGAAGCGCTGCAGGGGATGGGGCTCGGTCCCCCCTCTGCAGGCGTGGCCGGAGGAGAGCCTCCACTCACCCTCCATAGGGTCCGGTCTGTGGTGCGTAGTGAGATCAGGCGTTCCGTGACTGATCCCCTACGCCAGCTTGAGGCGAGAGTGGCGCAAGTCATGGGTGTTCCTGTCCATCCTATCCGGCCCCCAGCACAGCCCCAGCCTGGGCTGTGAAGGCACAGTGGTAACTGCCCATGTGTGGGGATGACAGTTCCACTGTTGCCATCTGTGGGCTCATGGGCTTGCGATATCCAAACATCCGTCCCCGTCAATTGTGTTTACCCCCCACATGTGTCATACTCCACCCCTGTATGTGTCTTGTTTGTCTTGTCTGTTAACCTCCCCAACCTACCTCCCCAAATATACCTACTTCCTGTACCTCACATTCCACTCTCACCTGAAAAAAAATAAAAAAGGGCACTCTGTTTCCACAAAAAAATTACGCCCCATACATAGCTGCCCATTTTGCATACATGTCTGCTAGACATGTAAACTGATAATTACAATTGGTTGTACAACATATTTAGTTGTCCTCACCCCTCTCTCAGGGGTGGAAGGTGTCAAATCTCACTCTAAATTTCTAACATATGCACAGCTGTTGCTGGTAAAGAATTGGGCAGCTATGGGCCTTCCCTACATCCTTCCTGCACATCCTGAGCTTGTTTTCCTACTGTCCTACCCTCTTTGTGCCCCCTTTTTCACCACTGTCCTATTTCTCCATTTTCTTTTCTTTAAAAGAAATTAGCATGGGTGTTAGCGGGAGTAAGCACTTTTAAGCAGTAGTCAGCGGGTGTGCACTTGTGTGCGCTTAGCTAAGCGTAGATAAGTGTAGCTAAGCGTCGCGCAAACTCGCGCAAACCTGCTGACAACTGCTTAAAAGTGCCTTAGTCACTCTGTATGACAAGGCCTGTAGTCTGCTCATCAGCAAAATAAAATACTCCTCTTAGTCTCGAACCCCGGACCTTGGAAACACTAGACTGCATGAATTACCACTGAGCCACAGCAGATATACAAGAACTTGGTGCTGAAAGAAATATATCATGAAATACAATGAGTGAATGTAAAGGGAAAATAGGAAGGCCATTACACAAAGCTTGTTCTGTGTATCTTTACTGGCAATTCTTGCGGAATTGCATTACATGAGTATGATAAGAGAAACAGCCATGCTAGTAGGTAATAATGTTACAGTAACACCTTAAAAACCCCACACAGTATCAGAGCAGGATAAACACCGCCATATTTGAATAGGTAAGAGGCCAGACCGCCCAACTGTGACTGATTTACAGGGATGTCCCTGATTTGCAAACAAATGTTACCTGTGCCCCACTGACTCCCTGTGAAATGTACTAACAGTAGGCAGAAAGGTGGGGAATTCCACATAATGATAACTGTCAATAAGTTACAGTAGACACTACTTGCATGTCAGAAATTGTGTAGTAATACATATGCTCAAAATACCCCACAGTCACAACTGCAGAATATCTGTAATATATCACGGGTGTATCCCACTGATATGTACCTTCCCCTGAGGCTGGTCAAATATATACCTGAAAGTATCTCAGGCCTGGAAGTGTCAGAAACACACAGGCATATCAGCCTGTCTGCTGTTACACACTCTGTGAATAGCTGTAGAATTATTTACACAAACATGCCCTTATGTAGGAGTACAGCACAGAAATATCAAAGGATGTAGACATCTAACATACTAATGACAGTATAGCAGTTCACAAGCACTGCATGTGCCTGATAATCATAATTGTTAGTACAATATACATAGTTGTCCTAACCCCTCTCTCAGGGGTGGAAGGTTTCAAATGTCACACCAAATGTCAAACATATGTACAGCTATTGCAGTTAAAGAAATGTGCAGCTATAGACCTTCCCTACACCCAGCCTGCACATCCCTAGCTGGTGTCCCCACTGACTTCCTGCTTCCCACTTACAACTGTTTAAAAGTGCCTTATTCACTCTGTATGACAAGGCCCTAGTACTGCTCAGCAGCAAAATAAAATACCTTTATAAGTGTCAAACCCCAGACCTTGGGCTCACCAGACTGCATGAAATACCACCAAGCCACAACAGACATATAAGAACTTAGTGCTGAAAGAAATACATCATGCATTACAAGGAGTGAATGTAAATGGAAAATAGGAAAGCCATAGCAACACATTCCAGTAAAGACAAATATCAGGTATTCAAGGAGTGAATGTAAAGGGAAAATAGAAAAGACATAACAACACATTGCAAGAACTACTGTTGTATGCCAGTTAATCCACAAATCCCACAGGAAAGTACATACTCCCATGTAAACAGTGTTAGCATTAGCAGGTGTGAGTTAACATACACACTGAGAAGAGTGAACTGGAAGAAGCAACAGCCAGGTTTCAGTACAACATGCATTTCAGTAGCTACAACACAGCCTCAGATATGAGAGATATACCAACCTTCTGACTGACACAACAGTGTCCACAGCAAACCAGCATGGTCCCCACCTTGCAAAACTGAAAGGCCTACGCCTACCTAACCTATTATTTTATAGCAGTGTCCTGAAATCACAGTGAGAACTGCAATTACCACACAGCAGGCTGCATGCAATTACTAAATGCTGGCCACCAATTGGTGCAGAGGCCATCACATGCACATGTGCAGATACCTACAAATGCAGCCTGTACTGCCAGTCCACACATGCAATAATATCATTGCAGCAACTGGAGGGAGAGAGAGAGAGACAGAGACAGAGATAAAAAAAAAAAAAAAAAGCAAGCAAACAAGCAAGCAAGCAAGCCAAAAGAAAAAAGCTGTCAGAGACACCAATCCACAAAATATAGATATACAACACATCAACAGGTACAACTGACAGAGTTGAGAAATACAAAGGTAATGTATGTAACAGATATGTATTTGCTGGCATCTGAATGATGTGTCTGAAAGGTAATCTACATACTGTGAACCCTCCATATGTGTTAGCAGTCTGTATCTATATGTATATGCAGATGTGCATAGGGCAAGGGACATACTGCAACTGTTAGTGAAGGCTGGACACACATATGTAGTTGAAGGTTGCTATGTGCACATATCAATGTAGGTTGTAGTGTGTGGCATTGAAAACATCATGCAGTGCAGGTATATGTCATGTGGTGGTGAACGTCTGTGGGACTGAGCCAGTGAGGCCTGCTACAGCTATACGGCCTGAGGACAGCATAATGCATTCTGCACAACACTGTGCAATACCATTACAGAATGGTATGTCTCACAACTGTTTCAGAAGTGATATTCCCACCATGAAAGGTGGGCAGTCTATGTGCCTAGATGTGCATGTATATGTACAGCAATGGATGTTTAGAAGTGTATATATATATATATATATATATGTACATAGATAGAGAGGTATGTATAGATAGAGATATATAGATAGATAGATAGAATATGTATATACATATAGATATTATATATATATATATATATATATATATATATATATATGTAGATACATACATATATACCGATAGATATGAATGTCTATAGATATGTGTGTGTATATATATATATATATATATATATATATATATATATATATTTACATATATATATATATATATATATATGTATATATACTTACATATATATATATATATATGTATATATATTTACATATATATATATATATATATATATATATATATATATATATATATATATATATATATATATATATATATATATATATATATATATATATATAGAGAGAGAGAGAGAGGGGGGGACATGGGGGCAGATGTATTGCAACAGGTGCCTGGTGACCAAGGCATGGACTGAACACCAGTGTTGATACTGCAGTACCATACCCCATTCCAAAACACATTACCCACTAACTACCACATAGGTGGTTGCCTGCCTACCACTGGAGGTGTCAGAAGGGAACATGGGACACAGGTGTACAATAGCCTCCCCTTTGATATCCACAGTAGCACACTAGTATTGTAATCCCTGTACATGGTACGTGTCATCACAAAAGGTGTGTCAGCTAGGAAATGTAAGTCAGTGTACCCCTCTACACCTCACAATGTCCTATGCAGTATGTACCTCCCATGAGAACTACAGCAAGTGGAAAGGCCACAGACATACCTAACAAAGACTGATAATGCCCTCAAACACATTCCCTATGCAGATTGACTCACAAAACCACAGCTAGAGTGCCTTTTATACTTCCTACACAGAGGTTACCACTGCTGGACATACAGAGTTATGTCATACCCATACCAGTTGGCCAACCTCCATGACAACACCTCACAATCCGTCCAGCCTGCATGACCTAGGGCCCTAATTCTTGTCACTGCACTAAACAGCACATGCTGGAGGTACAGGTTCCTCTACAAAAATATGCCATACCCTGGACTAAACCACCCAGCATTAACAAACAAGGCTCCTTATTAGTAGATGTTATACATACCCCTGATGAATGTTATGGAGATAGGTAATATGTCCTGTGAGTCACCTCTGTGTAACCATTTTACAGGAGCAAGTAAAATCACATTACATGTGTCCCAAAGGGCAGGGTAGCATATAGCTAGGCTGCCCTAGGCCCAGGGCCAATAGCATAGTACCTACCTATGACACAATGCACACACACATGTACTCAGTGCAATACCAGCGATGTGAGGTTGAATAAGTGTGACACTGACTGTGTGCAAGGTCTGTAAAGGTGTGATAGCTTAGCATGAGTTTGTGTCTGTCATGGTAGTTTGTGTCCTAGGTGTGAGGCCAGAGAAAGATGTGTTAGTTATCAGGATGCAAACATAGTAGATTGGCATATGTTGTGCTGTACACCCTGTGTACAACTGCGGTGTCCCATTGTAGGCAGAAGCAATACATGTATGCTCAGTAAGTGGTACTGCTGTTGAATCCAGCTCACATATGAACTGTTGTACTACCTGAAGTTGTAGGCCTAAACACTATAGTATGGTGTATGTTCACATTCCCTGGTAACACTGTCTGGTGTGTTTCCTGTAGTCTGCACAGATTACATACCTCATGCATAGGTATCTGTAAGTAGGGGCACACAGTACTATAAGGTACACAGTTAATGCTCATCTGTGTCGTCATACATTTGTGTGTTGCATGTATGTGTAATGTGTGTGTAATGATGCCTGTACCATGGCCGCAATCACATGTGCATTACAGGGTATGTGTGTGTACCTGGCAACATGTATACTCTGTGACAGCAGTATGCTGGCTATATTAACAACTCTGCACATATGTCAGGTAGGGGTATGGCATCAAAGACTAGGGTGGATTACCATTGAAACTATAAATGTGCATTGCATTCATTGATTGGATGACAATATTCTTCATCCATTAGCTTGATACTTACCCCCAGTGTGAGGTTGTGCATTGTATCTCAAACAGTGTGCCGAGTGCTGGTGTATACTAGTTTGTTGTATGGAGTGTGGCAGGCATTGTCGGACAGTTGTGGGCTGAGCACTGATATGTGGTATTGAACATGTGTATCCCCTGATAGACAGACAGATGCTATATATGGCAGTTAAGTGATATCAGTACATTAGAATATTAAGTGTGCCACATGACTTGCTCACATATTTTTCCTTTCCTTCCAGGGTGGTGGTGCATCAGCGTAACCCACCTTATACAGCAGCAGAGGATCAGGAGATCCACAAGAGCCTGGTGCAGAATTTCTCTGTGCTGTTTTCCAGGACCAGCCAGAACCAGCATGAGAGGGCTGCACTGTGGCAAGATCTTGTCCGTCGGGTAAATGACATAGGCACACATAACCGGACATATGAGCAGGTACACCATCACTGCAGTGATTTAATTAGACATGTCTGGCAGCATGCGTCTGATATCCACAGACAACAGCTTGCCACCGGTGGTGGGGTACCTATCCACCCCCCCTCACCAGTGTGGAGGAGCACCTCCTAAGTGTTGCGGCTCCAGGCCAACAACAACAACATCCACAAACATGTGTCATCATGGAGGCCGGAGCCACCCAGCATGTTGAAATGGAGTGTGCAGGTAACATGCCATATCTGTAGTTGACTGTTCTCTGTACTGGTAGTTTATGCATGTGTGAGATGTGTACTGTGTTTGTAGCTGTTAACCTGCCGATTCATCTGCAAGATTGATATTCTGAGTATAATATGTATACCTGTGAAAGCCAACTGTTGTACTACTGTACTTTATCATACTCACAGTATCAATGGCACAGTTATGGCCACTGGCAATCACTCTCATATTTTTGCATTTCCCTCTGGAGTGACAGCAAGGCAGCCAATCCATGCTGGTGAGTGCGTAATAACAATACTATTGCTAATGACATGTGCATGTCATATGGAGGTGTAGTGTGTGCACATGTAACACACCTACGCATAATGCATGCTGTGCATGTTTGCTGTGAGACTATGCATATCCCATTATTCTCAGTAGCTGCCTCACTCACATGCAATACACAGAGCATGACACACATGTGTGGCAACACAGGACTGGACATTGGATAGGCATACCTGATACACATGTACACAACACACACATGTTTGGCATAGACACTACACCTTAGCCTGCTACACATGTCCAATTATGACACCTGCTGTATGCCCACCCTTCAGTATCCCACTTATCATCTACGCAGCACACATAATATACCTGAGGGGTAGGGGCATATCATGTCTTTGTGCAACAGTCTTGAACAAATAATACATTCATGTTAGGCAATGCTCACTATTGGCCACCTTACACACCCATGTAACAAGTGGTTGTGTAATTGTGGATGTAGTCATGTTACTGCACTTCAGGTACAGCATGCTAGCTGCCTGTCTGGCACACATTATTATTGTTGACTGACCACAAAAAGCATGTTGATTATTTTTTCACGTTACTACACCACATCCAGTTCCACTGACCACAAAAGTACACATAGTTATTGCATAGCAACATCATGGGTTTTGTGTGTATGTGTGTGTGTGTGTGTGTGTGTGTGTGTGTGTGTCTGCAAATATATGCACCCACAGCTTGTAGCACTTGCACAACATTGTTCTTTCCTTGTACACATTGTGTCCCAGGGTGGAGACAATCACTAAACAACTACACACAAGCATCAAGTACACGTATACTGTTATTAACAAGGGCTGTCTACACTTGCACTGCATGTTCCTGTGCAACACATAATGTTCATGCTGACATGTGTGCAGTGATGTTTTTCCTTGTGATATTGTCACCCATCCTCAAACAGTATTGTGTATGTGTTGGACTGCAGGTGTGTCTGTGTTTGTATCTGCTGTACTGAGGAGTGTGCCTGTGTGCTTGTGTGCCTGTGTGCCTGTGTGCATGTGTGCTAACATCGTGTACACATTTGTAAACTGTGTTTCCTATCTTCCTCTCACAGGTTCTGATGTTGCTCTGGTGGAGAGCAGCAGGGAACCTAAAGCCACTGCTGGAGATAGAGATAATGATGATACATGTGTAATGGCACAGGGAGGTGTGACAGGGTCTGTCGTTAGTCAGCCAATTGACACTACACAGCAGTCAACCCCATCAATGCGCACAGTCATCCTGTCGATACATCCATTGTCACCAATGTCCTTAGCTGAGGGACAGCATACAGTGGGCATTGACCAGGGTAGTGTGGTATCATTGGCACATGCATCCCCTCACAGCAGCCATGGCCAGA
This sequence comes from Protopterus annectens, assembly GCF_019279795.1. Taxonomy (NCBI): domain Eukaryota; kingdom Metazoa; phylum Chordata; order Ceratodontiformes; family Protopteridae; genus Protopterus; species Protopterus annectens. Next base: position 632,269,618 of record NC_056732.1, on the reverse strand, counting down.
TTCCTGACATGGTACCACACAGGCAGATGTCCAGGGGTTCTCGTGGTAGCATCTGTGGTCGTACTACCCCTGTCAGACATGTCCACAGAGGTCTTTCAACCTCAGCTATGTTCCGGGCTGTAATGCAGGCACAGGCACATATGGAACGGTACACCAGACAGGGTCTGAGGGAGCTTAGAGCACATTGCACCGCTATGAATGACACTATGCGTGATGTTGCAGCTGCCATCCATAATAACAGCGAGGTCATTGATAGACATTGGGGGGACACATTAGATCTCTTCCCCAACTACATGTCCAGGAGCCAGGACAGTGCAGGATGGTTGAGGTGTCGACGTGGACGTATGCCAGCAACATCATCAGCTAGCAGTCATCACGGACGACAACAAACCCGCAGCTGCTCCCATAGTGCCAGTCCCAGCCCCAGCAATGCTGGGTCTGTGCTGTCATTAGACCATCCTAGAAGACCACGTGCACGTGGCTCTGGACAGTCCCAGCAGGGACATGTGTCCAGTCAACAACCCACTGCCTCTGATGACAGTACCCAGTCTGGCTTAGTACCTGATACTGTCTGTAGCACCCTTGACAGGCACAGGTACCGTGTCCATGGCCAGAGACAGTGATCTGTATGACCTGGCAGGTACAGTCTGTGGCTGTCCACAAACACCCGTATATGGCAGCCACATGGTGGAACTGTGTGCATGTATACACACACACATAATGCTAACACCTAGGGCTAACACATACACACACACATCGCATCAACATTGCCCCATGTTGTACTGTTGTTCCTCACTAACACACACACACATACATGTCGATTGGATGTGTCAATGGCAGACTCTGGCAAACCAAGTACACATCCTGTGCATATGATGAAACTGTGCCATCTCCTGCCATCTGTAACATTGATGCAGGAACAGGATAGCATGGTGCTGATGCACAGGGTGACTACATAGCACTGTAGTAATATTATCATGTTGTTAACAGTACAGTATAATGATATCGTTGTGGGTATATCCGAGCATGCATGATGCATTAACACTATGATTGTCATTGTAGTTTTGTATACACCATTGTTAATTCCCAAAGTGTACCGTCTGCACATGTGCCACATGGCTGTTGTGTGTACCTGTGCCTGAATGTGTTGGGGTGTGGACAATACATGTGTGATGTTTGCAGCACAGAGTTGCAGGTGTACATTTGTGAACATGGTTAGCATGGAACATGACATGGTTTGACAGTATGCTGTGGGTGATACGGTTTCCAAATGCCAATGGTCTGCATTCTGGTAGTATACACAGCCTACATAGCCTGACATTCAGTGGTCATTACATGGTGTCTCCTCAACTGATACACAGATGTAGGAACCCGGTGTCAGTGATATCCCTGCAGTACTACACTATACCAGTAGCCATTCTTACTGAGCCCCACACATCCCTGGGAACAATACTCTTTGGCATATAGCAGTCTCACGTACATGCCAACACACTACGGATATGTCCATCCATGACTGCAAATGCATACAGTGGCCTACAATGCATTCTACACATGACACACTTAACCACCACAAGGGTATCGTACAGACAGATACCTGTTGTCCAAGCCATGCTGTATTGCTGTAACGCAACTGTAGCATTGTCATCAGCATGTACTTAACATAGTATTCCAACAGTACCATGTAGGTGGTAGCACCCATCATGTAGAACGGGTAATGGTGTGTACATGTGGACAAGTGTTATCTTGTCTATCCTGTGATATTCACATTTACAAAGGTATTCTGCAGTCCCTCGGTATATCACCTCAGCAAGAAGGTGTCTGTATGCATATCGGCAACAGTTGCCATACACCTACACTGGATGTCCATCACTCACAGACTTTGCTGTGTTTTAACATGTCTGACATATACTTCAGACATGAACCCTCACCCACATTAATCTATCAAAGCTTTTATGGGTGTGTGTCACATAGTTGGCCTAGGCCTAAGGTCTGGGAAGCTGTGGCACATGCTGGCAAAGGTAACAACTGTATTCCTATGAGGCAGGCTTCACACATAGGAACTATTAAAGGTCACAGGTACATATCTGTATGTGGCACACACATACCTGATGTGTGCATTGAAATTACTGTTATAATAATATGTCATACAATAATAAAAGCAAAACACACAACACATACATGGCATTTGTAAGATTCAAACCCCTACCTAACTATGTTATGATACTTGAGAAATACGCATTAGCGCAGCACGCTATTCACATTACTGGAATGTTTCCCTTCTCCTGCTGTATTTATAGGGTGCTGACATCATCAGTCTTTCCAAAGAGGAATATACATCTTTTAGTGTGTTATCCCAGTCTTCAAAAAGGCCATTCCTTTCACAGAGCATTGCATACATGCACACCCCCCCAGCGTTTGCAGGATTCAAACCCCTACCTAAGTATGTTATGATACTTGAGAGAGAGATGCATTAGCGCTGCGTGCTATTCACATTACTGGATGATTTCCCTTCTCCTGCTGTATTTATAGGGTGCTGACATCATCAGTCTTTCCAAAGAGGAATGTACATCTTTTAGTGTGTTATCCCAGTCTTCAAAAAGGCCATTCTTTTCACAGAGAATTGCATACACACCCCCCACACACGCACACAGCGTTTGCAGGATTCAACCCCCTACCTAAGTATGTTATGATACTTGAAAGAGACGCATTAGCACAGCATGCTATTTGCATTATTGGATGGTTTCCCTTCTCCTGCTGTATTTATAGGGTGCTGACATCATCAGTCTTTCCAAAGAGGAATGTGCATCTTTTACTATCCCTCAGTATGGGGGATAACAATATCTGTGCATTAACAGACGCCTAGTTCAGGGTCACATATGCACACTGGCACTGCCAGGTTATGTTCTATACCATGCTTCGTGACCACAGGACTTATAACACACAACACAACTAGGGGGTGTATCCATATACATCACAGATACACACACCTCTGGGTTGGTACCACTGCACTAAGCATGACAGGCCATACATATACAACTACCATTGTGCAAAACTGCCTTTTGGTTTGGTGTGTAGTTCAGACCACCCCCACCCCCCATACCCAGGAACCGCACTCGGCTTTCCTGGGAACAGTGTAGGATATGAAGGTCTTCACACACACACCATTATAGTGGTTGACTTCAGGTACACGAATATTGACTGGGGATACTACTCAGGCCTCAACAACATCACCTTACAGCCACTACAATTTGTGAATCCATGTGCTATGGCACAACCAGTCACCACAGCCACAAGGGGGAACACATATTGGACCTGATCATCACCAACATGGGAACTCTATGTTCCACACCAGAGGTAGAACCCTCATTGTTAAGATCAGACCATAAACAACTTTCCCTGGACATCCATATCCTGTCCCCACCCCCAGCCAAGGAAATCTCTGCAAAGAATTTCTCAAAAGCAGACTTTACACTTGTGTAGACTGGGGTGGAATACTTCAAAGGCCCCGTGCTGGAGGATAATACAGCCCAATATGCAGAATCCTTTACAAACGCATTCTATGAGCACCTGCAGGTATGCATTGATAATGCTATCCCAAATAAAACCATGACTCCTCCAAAACAGGAGACCTGTCTGGTTGACCCCGGCCATATATAAGCTGTACAACAGAAGGAGGAAGCTACTACATAACAGAGCAATATCCCACAGAGGGAGGACATCTCTGAACAGTATTGGCAAGACACTTCAATCCCTCATATAATCATCACTTGCAAGTTTTGACAGTGAAATTGACCAGACACTACAGATAATCACAAGGCCTTCTTTAGTTATGTCAGGAATATGTGTGGAAACACCCAGATATGCTCTGAATTGTTGCATAGCAGCACAAAATATGCCAAACCTACAGACATAGCCTACACCCTGGCAGACAGAGTCTGCACAGACGTCCCCCCCTTACCCCCCAAGGGTACAGATGCCCATCCCAAATGAATGTAACCTCCCTGACATCGCAGATGCACAGGTGAAAGGTGCCCTCTCCACAGCAAATAACACAGCATATGTATGGGACTGGACGGTGTCCCAGGCTGTGTCCGACATGAGCTCTGAGTAGAACTGAACACTCACATTAAGTCACTGTTCCAACTTAGCCTTACTACAGGATATGTACCCTGAGAATGGCATACAGATACAGTACTCCCACTCCACAAAGGTGGTGCCACAATGGACCACAGGAACTATCACCCCATAAGCCTGACTAGTGTGGTAGAAACAGCTATGGAGCGTATTATCATGGAAGTCATAATCAAAAATGTTGTGAGCCTCCAGACAGTGGATCATACACAATTCGGCTTTGTTAAGGGTAGATCTTGCCTCTTACACATAGTTCATATCTTTGAAATGGTTACTGAAGCCATGGATGAGGGCAAGGTAGTTCACACAGTCTACCTGTACCTTGCAGAAGCCTGCAACACAATATCCCACTCAGGCATCATACATATGCTTACCAGCTTAAATATCAACCCCTATATCACTAGATGTGTTGCTATCTGCCTCAGGGATGTAACCCACATGGTCAGAATTGCAGGTGCCATGTCCAATTCCAGAGCAGTTACAACTGGTATCTCACTGGGCTCAGTTGTGGGACCTGTCCTGTTCGGTATGTACTTCTCTGAGGTTCAGACTAACACAGGGGGATTATGTCTAACAAACGTCACAGATGACTGCTAACCGGGGGCCATAAGCGACACTGCAGCTGACACATGCTTCCTCCATAAGGGTCTCACAGAGATGGATGCTTGTTGCCAGAGCCATGGCCTCATGCTAAATGCTAAGACATTCATAGTCATCCCCTTTGGGGAAAACAAGGTGCATACAAATTACCACATAAGTGGTAATCCATTAAGTACAGAAGATGTACTTACAGATTTGGGGACCAACATAGATCATAACCTCTCCTTTGCTAATCACATTGACAGAGTCATTGCAAAGAACTTTATATAGCCCTCCTTATCACATGGGGGTTTGCATGTAGATTATGGGAGATCATTGTGGCCATCTACTAGTCACTCATCAGGCCCATGTTTGTCTACAATGCCCCTTTTGGGGTGTACCTTACCCAACACCTGCAGCAACTACAGTGACCACAACAGTACCTCCCCAAGAGGATCATGGGCTACACACAGATGTCCTATGCAGCTCAACTAAAGGATCTCCAGCTCTACTCAGTTGCTTAACGCCTACTCAGAGGTAATCTATGCCTGACGTACACAGCCATGTCAAACCCAGAAGTAATGGACATGCTCCACCTCATAACATCCAAGACCCTTAGAGCTGCACACTCCAGGGACTTAAACCTCAGCACAAAACTAAATAGGACATGCTGCAGGGACAGATTTATTACCCAGAGTCTCCCCTCACTCTGGAATTGAATCCCAATTAGAGTTAGACATAGCCCCTCGCCAACCCTGTTCCAGCAAAATCCAGCCGCATGGATGGGAACTTGCAAATTCACCCCTGGGATCTCCACTGTGTCCCTGCTTGACAGAGGCACAGCAAACTAGCCTTAAAGGGTGCCTTCTGTGACCTACTTTACAGAGGCACAGTAGGCTACTCTACTGGGGAGGCAGACACCAAATACACTCTGCCTAGGCTTATGAATTCCCTAGGGAAGACAGCCTAGTATCGACCTCTGCACCTATGTTTATGTTCATGATGCACAATATTTGTTGCTGATACTGTTTGCAGGTCTTTATTGCCGTAGCTTTCCCAGTTTCTATAAACAACTTGTGTATCTGCGTAACATGTTTGATCATGACAGGATTCCAGTATATTAATATATGTGTCTGTTGTCATTTAACTGTGTGCACAGGGCGGATTGCTGGATTGTGGGAGGTTCCTGGCTTAACACATACAACTGCCAGATGTGTGTGGCTGACTGCTATACTCAGACATGGCCTAAGTGTGTGAGCATGCCCAGTTCAGGCTTTCCATGGTTTGTTGCCTGACATATGACTCACTTATCCAAGTGTGTGAGCATACCCAGTGTAACCTTTCCATATGTTGTGATCTGAAGTCCACTAGATTTGTGGTTGTGTGTGAACATGACCAATATTGACATTTATACTGTGTGTGTTGGAAGTCATGTTGTGTTCTTACTGCCAGACTCCTTTGTGTCATAACTCAACAGGGATTATGCTGTGCCTGCAGGGTTTCCATGGGATAGTTTGCAAAGACTTGTCAAGATTCTTTCATACTGGCTGACCACTACAATGCTGTCATGGTGTAGCGGTTCAGTGCTTTCACTATGGTGCACAGTATCATGGGTTTGAGTCCCATCACTGCTTTAAATGTTCATACTGACCAGACTGGTTAAGGGCCAGTTAGGCAACTATGAGCACGTTGCATTTTGCTCAGCTATGGCCTACTTAAACCAGGCCTGTCCAACATTGCTGTGTATTCACCAACTTGGGTGGACATTGCCAAACATTACTCCACATTGACCACAGTTGTACTAGTTGGTGTGTGTGATTCTGTTCATAGGTTCATTCTGGGCTATCTGCCCTAGGGCATTTACAATCCTAGCCAGAGTGTGTTTGGCTTTCAACACACATTTTAAGTGGAGTTTGCCATGACATTTTTCAAGGTTAGTATACTGTGCCTCTGTCTAACAGTGACATAGAAGTGATACCCAGGGTAAACCTACAATTTCCCATACACTTGTCAAGATTCCTCTTGAAGAGAGTCAATGAGGGACTCTGGCTAACCTGGAGTGGGAGTTTACTCAAGAGTGGAGGGAGCCTCTGGGTTATGAATCTGTCACTCCAGCATGTCCTATTTATTTCAGTCCTGAGGTTCGGGTCTCTTGAGTGCATAGCTTGATGGGATTCGGATTTTCCGAGGTGCAGCATGTCCATTGATTCCAGGTTGGACATGGCTTTATACATCAGGCACAGATCGCCTCTGGGCAGGCGGTATGCCACTGAGTGGAGCTGCAGTTTCTTTAACTGGGCAGCAAATGGCATCTGTTTGAGCCCTTTGATCCTGCTGGTGAGGTACTTTTGTGGTCTTTCCAGCTGCTGCAGGTGTCTGATAAGGTACATCCCACAAGGGGCATTGTACTCAATTATGGGCCTGATGAGAGATGAGTAAAGAGGCACAATGACCTCCCCTGATCTAGATGAGAATACCTTCATTATTAGGTGGGCTATATGAAATGTTTTTCTAAACACTTTGGCCACGTGGTTGTCGAATGAGAGATTGCTATCAACTTGGGTCCCCAGGTCCCTTATCACTTCTTCCATACTTAATGGGTTACCACCTATGTGGTAATTTGTGGGCACTTAGTTTTTGCCAAAGGGGATGACTATACACTTTTTTGCGTTTAGCTTGAGGACATGTCTCTGGCACCAGTTGTCGGTTTCTATGAAGCCCTTTTGTAGGATGCTTGTGTCAGCTGGAGGGTTGATTATGGCGCCCAGTTTGCAGTCATCTGCAAACTTGTTCAGCCACAGTTCTTCTGTGTTGGCCTGTACCTCCGAGAAATATATACCAAACAAGGGAGGTCCCAGGACTGAGCCTTGTGGGATGCCACTTGTAGCTGGTTTGGGGTCTGACATGGCTCCAGAATTTCTGACCATGCGGGTTCTATCCTTGAGCCAGTTTGCAACCCATCTAGTGACATAGGGGTTTATATTGAAGCTGGTGAGCTTATCTATAATGACCAAGTGGGGTATTGTATGGAAGGCTTTTGCGAGGTCCAGGTAGGATGTATGGACCACCAACCCCTCTTCAATGGACTTGGTGACTGTTTCAAATGACACAACCAGGTTTAAGAGGCAGGATCTGCCCTTAACAAAGCCAAACTGGGTAGGATCCAGTGTCTGTAGGTCCCCAATATCTTTATTTCTGAGGTCCATGATGATCCTTTCCATAGCTTTGCAGACCAAGCTAGTCAAGTCAGGCTTCTGGGGTGATAGTTTGCAGTATCCATTAAGGCACCACCTTTGTAGCGAGGGACCACTGTTGCTGTACAATACTCTTTGGGTAGATATCCTGTGGTAAGGCTGAGACTGAACAGTGGTTTTATGTTTGTGTTCAATTCTTCTTGCGGTTCATGTTGGACACAGCCCAGGACACTGTCTGGTCCCATTGATGTTGTGTGTTTTGCTTTGGAGAGGCTGGCTGTTACTTGAGTACCTGAGATGTCAGGGGGCCAGCACTCTGCTGGGATAGATATTTGCCCTTTTGGTGGGGGGGGGGAGTTTGCACTGTACCTGTCAGCTCAGATGTTGGCAATGTCTGTGGGTTTGGTGTATTGTTTGTCATTTAGGACTAATTCTGAGCATATCTGGGAATTCCCACCCAGGTCCCTACCATAACTAAAGAAAGCCTTGTGATTATCCTTAGTGTCCTGTACAATTTTTATCTCAAAGATGGCCTTAGACGATTTTATGTGTGGCCGTAGTTTTTTAATAATACTGATCAGAGATGCCTTCCCTTTTTGGGATTTTACTCTATCATATAGTAGCTTCCTCCTTGTATTGTATGGTTTGTTTATGGCTGGGGTCCACCAGACAGGATGCCTGCCTTTGGAGGATTGGGTCTTGGTTTTATTTGGGATTGCATGATCCATGCATTCCTGAAGGTGTTCATAGAATGCGTTTATAAAGGGTTCTGAGGTCTGGGCCATATTTTCCACAGGCACAGGGGCTGTGAAGGATTCCACCTCAGTTTGGAGGAGTGTGACATTTGCTTTAGTGAAAATTTTTCACTGTGGTTTTCTGGCCATGGGCTGGGGTCGGGATGTGAATATTCAGTGAGATTACTCTATGGTCTGATCTTACCAGTGAGGGATACACTTCTGGTCTTGGGCATAGAGTCCCCATGTTGGTGATGATCAGGTCCAGTATGTTTTCCCCTCTTGTGAGAGTGGTAGGAAGTTGTTCCATAGCATTTGAGTTTATAAATTCTAGGAACCTTTGGGCTAGGGTGTTGGAGCTAGGGTAATGCTCCCAGTCTATGTTTGGGTAGTTGAAGTCACCCAATATAATGGTGTTTGGGGAGACCTTCATATTTTCATGTGTTCTCCAGTCAGCCAAGTGTGGTTCCTGGGTTTAGGAGGGTGGTCTGTAGCAGGCTATGAACTGGAAGGTGGTTTTACTCACTGTTAGTTGCACATGGATAATCTCTGATGCTTCATGCTGTGCCACCAACCTGGGGGTGTGGGTATCTTTGACAAATATTGATACTCACCCTCCTTTTGTAGTTTGTTCCATGTTTTGTGGCTGTAAAGCATGGTATGAGGTGTAACCTGTTAGTGCTAGGGTGCTCTTGGGAGCCTTGAGCCAGGTTTCTGTTACTGCACAGATAACATTCTCCATGCTGAGGGAAGTTTGGAGTGCGTGCATTTTGCGGTTTAGACTTCTGGCATTGAGTAGCATTACTTCTAGTTTCTTATCCCTTGTGATACCTATGGAGGTGGGTTTGTCTTTTCAGCCTTACCTAAAAAAGGCACTATGGGGGTGACAAGAGCCTTTGGCAATATCCAAAAGGCCACAGGTGACAGGAGAAAGCCATCCCTAGCGAAGCATCATGTCTTGTCAAGCATGTCATCCCAGGCTGACAGGCATTGGATCCCCTTTCACTGACACCAATACTTAAGCCAATTGTTGTAATCGATCATCTTGTCTTCATATTGTGGCATCATGCTTGGTGAGGGTAGGATGATACTCAAGGTCATCAAGTTTGCATATACTACATGGTGGTAAATGCTGTTTAGCACTACCTTAGATTGCTTAACACATGACAATCATGCCTCAGGTGGTGCTGCTGGGCTGCCTATGTCAGATGCACATACTACACTCCCTGCACATGTTTGAAAGCAGGTTGTGTCAATGTAGGCATCCCTTTCACTATATGTGGGAGTGAGAGAGAGGTATCATTTCCAGGGTTCCTACTGAGCCAGTGGCATTGCCTCTTTGCCAAGGCCAAGGCATACTGGGCACGCCTCCTTCTGCCTACTGGGGCAGGCTCAGGTTGTTCCTCCTCCGAGTCACACTCTGCCTGTGATGGCCTTGGCAATGGTGGGGGGCTGTTTGGCCCAGGCCTATACTTGTCCTGCTGCAGCTGTTTTCACAGAATCATATTATGTAGAATGGCACATACCATGACAATTTGGGTACATGTAGTTGGTGAGTATTGCAAGGCTCCACCAGATGTGTCCAGGCACCAGAACCGTGACTTGAGCAACCCAAACACACGCTCGATTACATTTCGTGTTTGTGTGTGTGCCTCATTATGGCGTTCCTGTTCAGGTGTGTGTGCATTTCTGATAGGTGTCATCAGCCATGGTTCCAGTGCATAGCCAGCATCCCCCACTAGGTGACCATGTGGAATGTCCCCACTGGCAAATGTCTGGTACAGCTGCGTCAGATGCCAAATATGGGAATCATGGTAGCTTCCAGGGCAGCCAGCACACACATTCATTATTATGCCCTGGGCATCACACACAACCTGGCAGTTGATGGAGGAGAAGCCCTTGCGGTTAATGTAGACCCTACCCCACTCACCAGCTGGTGCTTTGATGCATATATGTGTGCAGTCTATTGCACCCACTACCTCAGGGTATTCTGCTATTTGCTGGAAGAGACGCATATTGCTGGCCAATACCTCACAGGAATTGGGGAAATATACATGATCACTGACATGTGCTGACATGGCATCCAGGAACTGGTGCAGTACCCTGGATGCTGATGCCTGTGATATCCCCATCATATCACCAGTTGGTCTCTGGAAGGTACCTGTTGCTAGTATTCTTAGGCCAACACATACCTTGGTTTTCACTGGGATGGGTTCCCCTCTGTTGGTTCTGTGTGTGAGGCGTGGCCTGCACAGCTCAACAATTTGCTGCAGGAGGTCTCTGTCCACTCTATAGCGCTCCACTATCTCCAGCTCATGTAACCCCTGGTAGGTGACCCTGGGCCTGTACACTCTTCTCCGTCTCCTCACTGTGGGTTGTCCGGCAGCATTTGCATTGTCACCACCCTCAGCATGTTGCATATGTCGCCTTATAACAGCAATGGCAGCCCTTAGCATTTTTTGTCTGAGTGAAGCTTTTTCAGTTTTCACTTCTAGTAGCTTACTCCAGTGTTGCAGTGTCTCTTGAGAGAAACAAACTGCACTGTTGTTTGCAGAGTTTTAAGTGCTGGGCTGGGCTAGTGTGCTGCCTGTGTAATTGCCTGATTCCGATTGTTTGCACCTGCTAGCTCTACTAGTATTCCCTGGTAGCTTCCTACTATTTGTTGTACTTCCTTTTTCCTTTCTGTTTCCTCAGGGGAGAGCTATGCGCATACAAGCTCAAACACGCTCACAGCAGCTCACACGCACGCACACATGCTTAGACAGACTAATACTTGCTTATTTGGGTTAAAATGCATGCAGACCAGTGCAAACATGCTTACAGGTCTTTAAACAGCCTTATACATGCTTACTCTGGCTTAAACGCTCAAACTCTGTCTTACTCGAGTTTACAGGCACGCACACGTGCGCATACCCGCTCAGCAAGAAACTTTGGTGTTATCCACAGTATACATCTTCCATTTCTTAGCTTTCCCTGGCCTACCTGTTGACACACCTCTTTCCATGATGTCTAACTGACAGCTAACACATGCCACTCTGCTCCAATGAGCTTCACTACTTTCATACATACCCCCCTTGTGATGTCACCTATCTCCTACTCTGTTACTCCCCATATCCTACTCCTACACTCCACTGACTGTGCTCATTTGCTATGTAAAAGTGTGATTCACTATCCTAACACTCATTTACATAGGATTGCCTACTAATGCTTGGTTACACGTCTTAGACTGGGCTTCTCCCCTTAGCAACCCCTACTCGGTGGCCATGTTGTCTTCAGCCTGCTATTCTCTTACATTGTAATTTAACAATTTTCATAAGTTCCACGTTTGTGGCTTTTATTTTCTTATTTTATGGTTTTTATAGCGCACCCAGTTTGCGCGGCGCTGCGCTATGCTTAAACATCGGAAATCACTAAAAAAAAAAAAGTATTTTTATTTTAATTTTGCATCTGGGAACATTTCCATTGGCCGATTATTTGGTGATTGGCATGCTTCCTCAACCATATGCAACCTTTATTTGGAGCTGACGAGGCTCCATTGTGCTATTTGCAGAACCTTACTCAGTTGTCAACTAAGTCCATTTCTGCAACTAACACGGCTCCTACTCGGACAGGTTTGTGCTTCCTGGATCGCAAATTTACCTCATTTGCATGCCTTTTGGCTGCAAGTGAGGTAATTTGCATATCCCAGCCCTGTCCGTGTAGGAGACGTTTTAGGAGCTCTCTTATACGCCCCTCCAGGCTGTTCCTGGATCACTCGTCAGACATGATGGCTGCATGGAGTCTTACTCTACTCGTACAGTCCATGCAAGCCATCGTGAATCGGCCCATTGTGTCTCCTTGCTGCATTGAAACTGAAAAAATCATCTTTTATTGCTTAGCCATAAAGTAATTTAATTTCAGCTAATTTTCTAAAATTTACTGGACTGAGGTTAACCTCCTGTATCCCAGTTTCCACACTGTTAAAATATATGCATTTAAACAGTTACAATAGGGCATGTACATTTCTGTTCTTTTTCAGTAGGGTACACTGTGGTTACATTTCAAATGGCACCTTGCAAATACATTCAAGCAGTTTGATATACATACGACATACAGTTCTAATACATTTTAACACATGCATCTTATATACATCATGTTGATATTCACAAATGACATGTAATTATTTACAAAATTCCAGATAGCTGCACTGGCAGTATCTCCCTTTGTCACAAGGTATTTTTTTTTTACTTCCATTGTGATGTTTTATTTACTTTTTATTTATATGCATTGTGCTTATGTTTTGAATGTGCTTAAACATTTGGGTCTTCTGGTTTTGTAGTCACCTAGCTTTTTTAAGGTATTTAAATGATCTTGGTAGTAGTAATAATTTGTTTTGATGAAGTCTTTGTATCATTTATAAACTGAAAGTTTTGGTTGTTGTGTCCTTTATGGCATTTGTTCTTTCATCTATTTGTTGTTTTTGTACTGCTCTTCATTAGAAGTTTTTTCTTTTGTTTATTATAAATAAATATCTGTTAACTTACTTCATCTGTACTGTTTAACTTCCTCTTAGAAGATGGGTGGAACTTAAACATATGTTATTGGAGAACAGACATTCTCCACCTCCCAAAAATGGCTCCAATCTTGTTTACCCTCACTAAAAGCATCAATTAAGCAAGAGTACAAAAAAACCCTAAGAAAATAAACAGAAAATACAAACAAATGAGTCAAGTTACAAAAGTAACTGTAGGAGCAATTACTAGAACTTGCCGTTTAACTATCCAATAAGCAAACACCAAAATTAGCATATTTTGGTGTTTGCTTATTGCTTATTTCTATCGTTGGCAGCTGTTTAACTATCCACTCAGTAACCATGACTTATAAAGCCATATTTAGTGACCATGGGGAAAATACATAAAAAGTAATGCAAGTGTGTGTGTGAGAGACAAAGAGACAAAGAGATAGACAGCACAAGAGTGCATGTACCACACAACCTTTTTGCTCAAGAATTCAAGAAAAAGCCAACGGTAATGGGGGTATAAAGATGCAAAATCAGGGACAATTTTTAAATATTACCTTAATTCACTTAAAAAGGCATGAGGTTTTGCATAAACATGATTTCTCTTGACAATAAGAACTACAAAACTGTTATTTCACAGGCTGAACTAGTTCATTCTCTCTGAACATAGCCAACCCTTTTCTTATATAAAAGACTGATACAATTTTGCTTAGGCTATGCTACCTAGTCATTTATGTTCCAAAGTGTGTACTCTGCGTATAATGTTATTTCTAAGAACTGTAACTTGTAAATTCTTTAACTATTGGAATGTACTTATTTTCAACTTATCTCCATCCCGAAATTTGCAGTCTATATGTATACATTTACAAATATAAACTTGAAGTTGTGAATTTTTTTACTTAGTTAATATGTTGTTCTTCTTTATTAGGTTTTGGAATAACTTCATTATTTAATTGTAACCATATTATATCAATGTGAAGATTTTCTTCCTCTGCCTCTGTGGAAAATGAGACATTATTCCAGTCTGACTTTTCCCAATAAACAAATGTCAAATAAATAAATGTCTAGATTTATTGACTGACTCTAATTCTCAGAGATTTATCAGATAATAAAACGTTTCTCAAGGGACAGAGCAAAAATATGAGGCATAATCAGCTAAGAATTGTGTGTGTGTGTGTGTGTGTGTGTGTGTGTGTGTGTGTGTGTGTGTGTGTGTGTGTGTGTGTGTGTGTGTGTGTGTGTGCATGTAGGGGGGATTGCAGTCCTTTGCACTGTATGTATATATTTTTTCATTTATTTTATCACATTGAGACAACTGAGGTGTAGACAATCAAGAAAGTTTCTGAAATGCTGCTCACATTTGTGTGAGTCTTTGAGTCTAAATAGTGTACATATGTATATTTTGGATGTAAAATATGTCCACCAACACCAATTACATAGCCTACAGCAACTTTGAAATGTTAGGTAAAAGAACTATTTTGCATCAAAAATATAAAAATGTATATACTAATAATAAAACAAATACAAAACAATTTAACAGAGGCCAGTTTGTGGGGCGGAGTCAAGATGGCCAACTGATAGCAGCAGTTTTTCAGAGCTCCAGGAAACTAATATAAAAAACAGGAAATAACTTATTTTATTTTAGCAAAAAATGCTTAGAATTGATAGATGAAAGTATAAACTATATTATTAGTAATTTTGGTGAACTTAGGAAAGTTTTTTTCCTATCAAATTATAAAGGAGAATATATCATTTGTGGAGATGAGCACGTCAAAGATTTCTCATTCTGACATGGCTTTAAAGAAAGAAATGCAGCTTGTGACATCTGCTCTACAAGAACTCTTACTAAAAATGGATGATTTTAAGGAGAATTTACAATACCTCAAAGAAAATTGTCAGAAACAAACAGATTATCTCAAGGAACTTATATAGCAGCATCAATCCAGAGCAACACACTTAGAAGCATCCTTGAATGACCTTGATGGAAGACTGTAGGAAGAAGAAAGCCAGAAAGATTTTCTCATCAAACAAAATATTTGGCTTCTCAATAAAGTGGATGACATGGAAAGCAGGGAGAGAAGGTCAAATATAAGGATTTTTGGCATCCCTGAGAGAGCTGAAGGAGAAGATATCATTTCTTTCCTGAATACCTAGATTCTAGAGATTTTTGATTTAAAGGAGGGTCTGCCCTTTGGTATTGAAAGGGCTCATTGAGCTTTAGGAAAGCCAGTGTCAACATACTCCTTCCGCATCAATAGTCATAAAGTTTCTATCTTATTTGGACAAGGAGTTGGTCCTAAAATCTGCCTGGAGGAAAGTCCATTAAAAGTTAATCAAAACCCAATTAGGTCTGATAATGACTATCCTACCAGGGTTTTGGAACAGAGGAAAAAAGCTTGGTCATTAATAAAACTGTTAAAGCAGAATAACATCAAAACTCAGCTTGTCTTTCCTGCCAAAATAAAAATTCTATATCAGAATGAAATGAGATCATTTAATGCCCTAGAGGAAGCCACTGCCTTTATTAAAAACAATAACATTATTTCCTTACCTGAAGATATGGAATGGGCATCTGCATCTCTGAAGAAAGTTACTCATAAAGTGTCTTGGACTGATGTTAAAAAGAAAAAAAAAACAAAACCTGAGTCAAAGATTGCTGTTCCCATTAAATCTCTCAAAGCATCTACTGCAACTGGACTTTAATTTGTTTTATACTTGCTAAATCTTCAAGTAAGGTATGTCATGACAATATTTTTCTTACTGCTTTTCTTTGTCTTTTTGCTTTTTTAGTTCTATACTTTTTTTTGTTCATATACAAATTAAATAACTGTTTATGCTTTTGGTACATTAGTATAATATTACTGGTTTATTGAATGATATAATTGAACAGTAATCTGTCTTTGCTTTTATGACCTTAAGATGACATGCTTTATTTCAAATAATATATAGCCCTTTGCCCTGCTAAATGTTCTTCTGAGTTATTACACAGGCATAGTCACTGCTTAGATTATTTATCAAAACTGTTTTGGATACATGGGATAACATGGCATATCTATGATTTAGTATCTATTAACTAGTTTCTTTAATATTTATAACTTCTGATTGTTTCAGAATATATATTGGTACCTGTGTGAACAAAAAGCTGTTTGCCGGCTTTTGACATAAATTGGGTCTCTCTGATAGTTATATGCTTGCATGTTTTATGGCACAAGGTTTTTAAATGATTACACGTTATGTTTCCTGTACAGTTTAATGTTAAAGTGCTGTTTTCTCTCTCATTGGCATTGAATGTTATTTTACTGTTTGCAAGTATCTGACAGTTAAACGTTGCATTTGTTACTGTAAATAAGCAGACTTTGTGATACAGGTAAAGTGAGGTAATGAAACTGTACTGTGTAGCATGCTGGGGGGGGGGAAATGTCAGTTTGAAATCTAAGAAGTGAAGCTTATTTAGCTTGTGACATCATGCATTCTATGCATGCAGATCCGTTTACATTACATCTAAGGTGTATATGCAAGCCTAATTGTGAATGTCAAGTCTCTGATTGGTTAATATCTCACAGTAGGCTTCTTTTACAAGAATTATGAGCTACACTGTCTGCAAACATATTCATGGTTCCCTTTTATAATAGTGACTATATTTTGTGATCAGATATATACAGAAATGTTATTTTTTTTGTTGTAAACAGTTAATTATAGCACTCTTTCTAGTGAATATACTGGTGTTGTTTATAAACAGATCTTTATATATAAATTTACAATGCAGTTAGCAAGTGTTTAGTACAGGCTTATACATTTACAGGAAATGCTTATGACTAATGGTAATAACTGTAAGGATACTCAAACACCATACTACATCCTAGCAAATATATGTATGAATAATTTTGATTGAACTATAATTACTATGCATTTAATATGTTGATTTCCTTATTATACCATGACCCCCTATTAATATTCCAAAACATGCACGCTGATTGGCCAGCGTGCACATTGTAAATGAACTTATACTAATGGAAAAAGGTCCGGTCGCCCGGACTTTTTCCATTAGTATAAGTCTTTTTTTAAAACACTGTCTCGCTATGTTAAAAGAGTTTAACATAGCAACACAGGTTTAAAAAAAGCAACGGAGATCTCCGTTGCTATTTTTAAAGCTGTCTCGCTATGTTAAACTCCTTTAACATAGCGACACAGTGTGCAAAAAGCAACAAAGATCTTGCTTTCTCCCTTGCTTTTTTTTAAACCTGTCTCGCTATGTTAAATGTGTTTAACATAGCGAGACAGCTTTAAAATAAGCAACAGAGATCTCCGTTGCTTATTTTAAAGCTGTCTCGCTATGTTAAACCCATTTAACATAGCGAGACAGGTTAAAAAAAAAAGCAACGGAGAAAGCAAGATCTCCATTGTTTTTTACTGTTTCGCTATGTTAAATGGGTTTAACATAGCGAGACAGCTTTAAAATAAGCAACAGACATCTCCGTTGCTTATTTTAAAGTCTCGCTATGTTAAACCCATTTAACATAGCGAACAGTAAAAAGCAACGGAGATCTTGCTTTCTCCGCTACTTTGGCCACAGCTCTGATGTACTGTGTAGGCATGCGCAGTACATCAGAACTGCCGCTGATGCCAGACAGCCGCGAAGGGCAGCAAAGAGGATTATACAATGCCATTATTTAAAAGTAATTGTTTCTTTTCTTAAATAATGTCATATAGTAATAACCACTTCTGGTAATGGATTAACCACGGTTGTCTTTGTTTGGTCCCTCGGGCTTCGCCCACGGGACCAAACCACGCCAACCGTGGTTAAATCCCGCATTACCCACACCCAGGCGTGGGTTATTGCTATATTGTATCCTAGATATTATTTATATTTCAGATGTCATATTTTCAGTTATTATAAAGTCATGTTTTTTAGTATATTAGCACTTTATGACAGAGAAAGAGCTCAGTAATATCTATGACTTGTGATAACACAACAAACAAGTTATGAGTTTCAGTATTACCCTATTACTATGGTAGATATTTACAGCTATCTCTATCTTAATTTGTCTTTGAGTCATTCACCTTTAAGACCTGTTATCCATAGTAAGTTTTATATAAATAATGTTTTTTACTAATTTTTGTCATTTTAACTGATGTCAGTTAGTTATTACTGATTTTAGTCAGTTATTTAAACATCTGCTATTCCAAAAGTTTAGGAGTTAATTAAGGACAAATATGTCTTATGGAATATTTCTAAAAATCTATGTTAACATATTTTGGGAATGATACACACTCACTATGTGCTAACACCCAATTCTCGTGAAGTGTTTATTTAGTGGGAGTTTGTCATGATAAGATTTATTCAGAGGCCAAGTAAATACAAATGCTAAATGATTCTTTGATTTGTTCTGCCATTTTGAAGTTTTTATTAGAACTAATACAGATGACATGCTTAGGTATTTTGGGTAATCATTTAGATTGTTAATAAAGCTAATGTTTCCTTAATCTATTAAGCACTAAATTAAGATTATATATATCCTAATATGTCTCTTGCTTCCTTAGTGAATAATTACTGTATAAATGTTTAATGTTTCTAATAATAGTGTATGTAACTCATCTCTAAAACCTAACTGGAATCAATATCTGATTAGTTGTTTATCAGTACTATTTTTCTCTTAATGTATAATATATTCTCCAGCAGCTTCTGCCCATGCTGGTCAAGAATGCTTGGCTTGTGACTTTAGACCTAAAAGAGGCATACCTGCATGTCCCAATCAGACAATCATGCAGAAGATACCTAAGATTCAAGGCTGGTTCAATGCATTACCAATTCTCTGCACTGCTCTTTGGCTTATCTACTGCACCCAGGGTCTTTACAAAGTGCCTGGCACCAGTAATTGCATTCTGGAGACAAAGAGGAATACAAATATATCCTTACTTGGACGTCTGTCTCATTCAAGCAGAGAACAAGGACATTCTTCTTCAACATCTGGTGTTTGTGAAAAGACTTCTAACATGCCTAGGGTACACAGTCAACAAAAAGAAATCAAAACTAGTACCCTCACAAGAGATAACATTCCTGGGTGCAAGCTTAAATACAACTGCCCAGATGGCTTATCTCACGCCAGACAAACAAAGGCAACTGGCTACCTATTTCAAAATGTTGGCAACAAAGGCCCAGCTATCTGCAAGAATAATTCTGCAGGTGTTGGGCTTCATGGCATCCTGCATCCTACTAATTCCATATGCAAGACTGCATATGAGGAAACTTCAGTGGTACCTAAAACGTGTTTGGACTCAACATTGCCACAGCCTGGAAACAATCATTACTCTCATTCCCTGCCTGCAACAGGAGTTTCAATGGTGGGCAAAGGCTTGTCACCATAACAAGGGACAGCCATTCACATTACCTCCAGCCATGCAGACCCTAACAATGGATGCATCAGACTATGCCTGGGGAGCCCACATGGCAGGAAGATGCATTCAGGGCACATGGTCCTCAAACCAAATGCATCTACATATCAATCAAAAAGAGATGTTAGCTGTTCAAAATGTCCTGCCAACCTTCAAGGACCTACTTCATCCGGGACAACTACTGATAAAGACAGACAACACCACGGCCATGTGGTATATAAACAAGCAGGGGGGCATACACTCTTACCCCCTTTGCAGACTAGCCATGACCTTGTGGGACACAGTTTTGACATACCAAGTACATCTGCAGGCACAATTCCTGCCAGGAAAGGAAAATACTCTGGCAGACGAACTAAGCAGAAACCTCATGGATTCCCACGAGTGGAAGCTGGATCCACAAGTCTTCAGCATGATAACAAGAAAATGGGGATGCCCGGACATTGATCTATTTGCCTCCCCTCTCAATTACCAACTAAAAAGATTCTGCACAAGGACTTATCACAGACAAGCATGGAAAGTGGACGCCTTTTCTTTCAGCTGGAAAAACCTATCAGTATATGCCTTTCCTCCACTGCTTCTCCTCCCCAAGGTGCTCCTAAAGGTCAGACAGAACAAGCCAAAGATGATACTGATTGCCCCAGACTGGCCACGCCAGTACTGGTATCCAATACTAAGGAACTTATCTCTATACCCGGCTTGGACCTGACCTCAAATACCTCGACTACTGTCCCAGCTAAACAATCAGATCATGCACAGCCAGTTCAGGACATTAAACTTGGCAACATGATAAGGGACTCTGGCTGACAAAGTTTGCAGATGACTGCCAACTGGGAGCCATTACTGAATCCTCAAATGATGTCGATACTCTACAAAAGGGCCTTACAGAAACAGATGGTTGGTGCCAGAGCCATGGGCTCAAGCTCAATGCCAAGAAATGTATAGTTATCCCCTTTGGGAAAAAACATGTACCCATGAATTACCACATAGGTGGCAGTACACTAAACTCCTAAAGTGTGATAAGAGACTTAGGGACACAGGTGGACAGTGGTCTCACCTTCAATAACCACATCGCCACAACAGTCAGGAAATCCTTCTATGTGGCACACCTCATCACTAAGGGCTTTTCATACAGAAAAAAAGGAGGTCATTGAACCACTGTACTCATCCCTCATTAGACCCATTATAGAATACAGCACTCCATTTGGTATGTACCTCTCAAGACATCTGCAACAACTGGAAAGGCCACAGAAATACCTCACTAAAACAATCACAGGCCTAAAGCAGATGCCCTATGCTGTCTGCCTTAAAAAACTCCAGCTATACTCTGTCGCATATCATCTACTCTGAGGCGATCTTTGCTTAACGTACAAGGTCATGTCAAACCCAGAGCCGTTGGACATGCTACACTTAAAGAAATCCCAATCCCTCAGAGCCACACACTCCAGGGATCTAAACCTTGTCATCACAATAAACAAAACATGCTGGAGGAATAGGTTCCTGACCCAGAGACTCCCCAGACTCTGGAATAGACCTACCATACATGTCAAGCAGAGCACCTCTTTGGCCCTCTTCAAAAGGAACCTTGATGATTGGATGGGAGAAAGGAAATTTACCCCGGGGATCACGTCAGTTGCCCTACTACACAGGGGTCCAGGGAAGTAAATAGTGTGGGAAGAAATAGCCAGGGAATTGTTATGGCTAGGCTTCTATAGGCCCCAGGGCTGATAGCCTAGTACCAACCTATGAACCTATGAACCTATTTTTTACTTTGTTTTCATGGGCTCGAACCAACAAAGGTTGAAGGTTGGGATATGTAGTCTAGCAGATTTAGTTTGCTAGACTAGGAATGTATCTCATTCCATGTATAGGGTGTATTAAAGTTTATATCAGAGTGAAATATGCTAATTTTGTGTTATTTAACTGTTTTTTTTTTTAGTTTTGAAATGCCTGACACAATTGTTTTACTTTTATCTTTCATGGGGAAAGTTATTTGGATTGAGATAAATAGAAATACAACAATTGATATTCTATTGTCTATTCAGGAAGAGTATTATGTATACAGGATTCTATTAATACAAGTTCCTTTATTATTTATTCTTTAAAGAATTCTGATATGAATTTAACTTTGATATCCTTAAATACTAATGGTTTAAACAACCCATATAAGAGAGCCAACCTACTAAGGTATCTTAAACTAAACAAAGCTCAAGTAGTTTTTCTCCAAGAGACACACTTTAAAATAAATTACACATTTATGTGGGACCCTAAGGAATACACAATACTTGCTCAATCTTCTTATAAAAATAAGACCAGACGAGTAACAATTCTATGGAAAAAGACTTTCTTAAATGCCCATATCATTTACAAACATGTAGATAATGATGGACTTATGGCCTTAGTTATACTTAAGTTTAATAATAGAATTTGGACCCTGGTTAATTTATACTGGTTCCCGGGTATGGGGGTTTGACTAGCTAAGAAACACTTAGGGCAGGATTCACGAAGCCTCCGTGTAAGAGTTATAACTTATACACGGAGGCTGCAGTTAAACGGAGTGATGTCAGCATGCTCTGCATATTCATGAGAGCATGCTGAATCACACCTAAGGCTAACACGGTCCGTGTTAGACAGTAGGGGGCGTGTCCGTAGGCTGAGCCCTGTAAGCAGACACACCCCCAGAAGAGTAAAAGTGCCCAAAGTAAACACCCACGACAGAGTCCATGGAAATGTGAAATTTTTTGGCCCAAAAAACCTTTAACCAAAAAAAAAAAAGGGGGGTTTCCAAAAAAAGGGAAAGGTTAAATTAATTTTTGTTTGGGAAAGGGAAAAAAGCCCAGGGAATTGTTTTTTTGGGCTGCTTCTTTTAGGCCCCAGGGCGGGTTTTTTTTTTTTTTTTTTTTTTTTTGTTTTTTTTTTTTTTTTTTTCTTTTGTTTTTTTTTTTTCTTTTTTTTTTTATTTTTTTTTTTTATTTTTTTTTTTTTTTTTTTTTTAAAAAATTAAAAAAAAAAAAAAAAAAACAAAAAAAAAAAAAAAAAAAAAAAAAAAAAAAAAAAAAAAAAAAACAAAAAAAAAAAAAAAAAAAAAAAAAAAAAAAAAAAAAAAAAAAAAAAAAAAAAAAAAACAAATAAAAAAAATAAAAAACTAAACAAAAAAAAAAAAAAAAAAACCAAAATTGGCCTTTTTTACGTTTTTGGGGAAAACAAATTAAGGGTTGGGAAATAAAGCAAAAACGATTTAGTTTGCAGCCGGGAATGACCAAGTATAGGGTGTTTGTTTAACAGGGGTGGGGCAAGGGGGGTTTTATTTAATTTTTTTTTGGTCCTGCCACAATTGACCCAATTTTTCATGGGGGGGTTTTGGTTAGAAAAATGGGGTAAACGGGGGGAATTTCTTTTGTCTACCAGGAAGGGTTTTTTCCAAGGACTTTAAAAAAGGTTTTTTTAAACCCCTTTAAAAAACAAAAGAAAATTTTGAACCTTTTAAATCCAAGGAAACCCCAAAAGAACCCCAAACCTACTGGGGAAATTTAAAATTTTTAAAAAGTAATTTTTTAAAGAAATTTAAAAAAAATTAAAATTTATGGGGATGGTTTTCCAATATTCTTCTTTTAAAAAATTAAGCCAGGGTCCTTTTTGGAAAAGACCAAAACCCCCATACTTTTCCCCAAACAGGTAGAAAATTTAATTTACCATTTAAT
This sequence comes from Protopterus annectens, assembly GCF_019279795.1. Taxonomy (NCBI): domain Eukaryota; kingdom Metazoa; phylum Chordata; order Ceratodontiformes; family Protopteridae; genus Protopterus; species Protopterus annectens. The sequence continues at coordinate 632,246,391 of NC_056732.1, read as the reverse complement.
TTAAAAGTTTAAAAAATTTTTGGGCCCCGGTTAAAAAGGTTTCCGGGTGGGGGTTTACAAAGTAAAAAATTGGGAAAGGTTAAAGTGTGTGTTTAATAGGTTTGATTAAAAAGTGTTTTGCAGTCTGAATTTTCCAAACAGGAAAATAAAAGGCTAAACCCCTGAAAGGGGGGGGTGCCCCACCCTGTAAGAAAAAAGTAAAATCCCCAAAAAGGTAAAAAGACGGGTCCAGGAAAGGGAATCAAACACAGGGGAAATATCCCCCCTGTTTAAATTTTTTAAAATTTGAAGAAGTGAGCTTTTTTTGGGGTTTGGTAAAACCCACGGGAAAACAGTAAATAAACCCTAAAGAATAAATTGAAAGTAAAAGAAAAAAAAGTGGGAGAGTTTTGGGAAAGGGTTCAGGGCCCACCCCAAAAAAAATTTAAGAAAAAAATAAACCCCTAAAAATAAAAAAAATACTGAGTAAAAGAATGAAATCCCCTTTTTTGAAAAAATTAAAACCCAAAAAAAAAAAAAATCCGTTCCCCAAAGTGGCTCATTTAAAGGGGGGTATCCCCAAAAGGGGGAAGGGGTTTCTTTTGCAAAATGGGGATAGATAATTGCTGTATACCAAAACCAAACCACCCCCCTAAGCAAAAAGCAAAGGGGGAAAGGTGAGAACCCGAAAAAAAGTTTTAAAGAAATGTTGTTGAAGAAAAATAAAAAAAAAAGATTTTCCCGGGTTAACCCCGGGTCCTATCACCAATTTAAGGGTATTAACCAAAAGGGAAACGTATTAAACAAAAATTGGAAATATATGGAATAATTAAAAGGGACAGCAATGAGGTTTTAAAGGGTTGTTAAATTAAATTTCCAAACCCCCCCTATAAAACCACATATAACCCCTTTACGGAAAAAGGTTTTAAACTTTTAAACCCCCGGGACTTTGGCCGTTGGGGTATATATTTGCTTTTGAGCACGGGGGGGCTTTAACCCAAAACCCGGGTTGGCCCTTTTCCACAATCAACCCCTCATGGGGCCGGTTTGGGGGAAATTTGGGGGCGGGGGGTTTTATTGGCTCTGTTCAATGGGGTTAAACGGGGTGGGGTTAAATGGGAAATAAAAGAAAGCGGCCCAATTAATTTGGGGAATGGAAAATGCCCAACCCCAAACGGGTAATTACTTTTAATTTTGAAAAAATTTAAACAGGGAAAGGGGGTTTCCAAATTCCCCCTTCATTTAATTCACCGGGAAAGGTGCCCTTTCGGGAAACCCCCTTTGGGTGGCCCCGGGTCCCCTTGGCCCCAGGGGTGGGTTCCCCCTCTGAAAGTTGGCGGGGGAAAAATCATGTAGCATGGAATTGTGCGTGGGGAAAATGGGATTTTTGTTCTTGTTCCCCAGCTTAAAAAACAGGGGGAAAATTGCGGCTTTTCCTGTTGCCCCCTTTAAGAAAAGCAAAACCCGCCGGGAAAAAGTAAGGAAAGGGGAAAAATCCATGGGGGGGAAATACCCCGTTAAACTGTTGAAAAAGGTGGGCTCTGGGGTTGGGAAAAACCAAAAACCTGAAATCCCTAAAGTGAAACCCCCCGTAAAAAATAAAACGGGGAAGGTTTGGGTTTGTCTTGCCCGTTTAAAAACCCAATAAAGTATATTTCCTTAAAACCGAAAAAACCATTTAAAACCAAAAAAAAAAGGGCCTCGGGTTTACCCAAAAAAATTAATAAAATAATAGCTGCCCTTTCCACACTTGTTTTGTTTTGGACAGGAAACTAACAAACAATTGGTGTAAAAACAAAAAATTATTTGTTTTTCCGAACACCTTCCCAAGGGGGGAAGGTTTCAAATGGAAACCCCAAATTAAACATAGGGGAAATTTTTGCTTTTAAAAAGAAATTTGGGAGGTTTTGGGGTTTAAAATTTTTTTCCCCCCCTTCCAAATCCCAACTTGGGGTTTCCCCCTACTTCCCCCCTCTTTGTCCCCTTTTCAAAATTTTCCTGCCCCCTTTTCTTTTCCCCCTTTCAAAAAAAACCGGGGGTTTTGCCCAATAAGCATTTGTTGGCGGTTTTTTTAAATTTGCTGTTTTTGTGCGGGTAAACCCGGGTTTTTGGTTTTTGGGAAAACCCCTAACCGGTTACAACTTTTAAAAGGGGTTTAAAGTCACTCCCAAACGGCCCTGACATTCAAAACAAAATAAAACCCACCCCCACCCCCCCAACCCAGGGAACCCTTAAAAACAGTAGTCGGGATTGGGCCCTTCCATTTTAAGCCCGGGGGGACCCCCCTTTCAAGTTGGGGCTAAAAAAAATCCCCCTGTAATAGTGGTGGAAAAGGGAAATTTAAGGATTGTTTTACCCCCCCAGCTTTAAAACGGTCAAAATTTATGGTTTCCTTGTTGGTGAACAGCCCCAGCCACCCCTTTTGGGGAGTTGAAGGAAATAATGCCGGGGTTAATTTTCCATTTTTTTGGGGGTAGGGGTTATATTTCCCCCCTAATTTTAAATTATAATTATTTTTTTTTTTTTTTACCTAAATATAGTTTAGGTTCCCTTTGCATACCACTTCCCCTAAAAAAAAAAAAAAAGGGAATTTTACCCACCAAAAAATTTATCCCCTTTACATACGCCCATTCCACACTTTCCGCGGGCCCCGGTTTACAATTAAAAAATTTGGCCTTAAAACAATTTTTTTGTTGTCCTGAAATCCCAGGGGGGAAGGAAATGAAAAATTCATAAAACAACTGGCTGATGAAAGAAAGGGGCCTTGGGCCTTCCCAATTTGCAAACCCAACGGGCCCTATGCAGTCCCTTTTCAAATTTTTCCTGTCTCCCATTTTTTTCCAAAGAAAAAAATTTTAAATTGCACTTTTCGGGAAGCGGGGGGGGGAGGACAGGGCCAGAGAGAGAAAAAAAAAAAAAAAACCCCTTACACCTGTTGACCCCTTAAGCTTTTAAAAGCAAAAAAAACCCAGTAGCCAACCCCGGGAAAGGCAGAAGGTATATGCCAACCCAGCTCAACAAAACAGGAAAAATAAAAAAACATTTTAATATTTGGATAATGTGGGAATAAATGTTTTAAAAAAAGGCTGTATTTGGGTTATGTCCAGGGTTTAAAATTTTGTGTGTAAAGCCACCAAAGGGGATTGATAAAAACATTAATGTAAAATTTTAAATTTTAGGATGATTTAAATTTTTAATTTTAAATTTTATATTTTAAATAGAGGTTAAAAAGGCAACCCCCAAAACACAAAACAAAAGGGTGGGAAAAGTGTCTCAAAACCGAATCAGGGAAATATCCCATACGAAAATTCCAAGCTTACCAGCCAGGTGGTTAAAATTAAAAGGGAATTCCCATTCAAAACCCTTTTGGGGGGGGCCACTTTTCCAAAAATCCAGGGGTCCGGGTACAAACCGGGTTGCCCCAAATTAAAATCGGCTTAAATTGGGTTTGAAGGGCCCCCTTGGATTGCAGTACCAAAAACATCCAAAAACCACCCCACACATGTTTCTTGTTTTCTGGGCAAAAAGGGGGCCCCCAGGACAGGAGAAAAAAAAAAACATAAAACCTGTGATTAAGTTTTAAACTGGTGGGGAAAAGGGAGGGTACCCACCAAAAACCGGTTGAAAAGAAGGTTAATATCTGTTTTTTGGTAAATGTTAATAGGTTGTATTAAAGAGGATATTTGGGATGTTCCAAAAGGGTGTAACTTTAACTGAAAAGGGGTTTTGGTTATCCTAGGTTGTCCTTTTCCCTCCCAATGGCCCGTGGCCTTGTTTTGAAAGGTAAAAGCCAGGTTAAAACGGGATCCCCCTTCCCAAAGGAAACGGGCTCTGCCCTGCGGGTACCTTTTCCTGCATTGTTATACAATTCCCTTGTTTTGGGCCAACCGGCGGATCCCTAATTTTTTGGGCATAGGGTTTTTGGGTTTGGGAAATTTTGTTTTCCCAAGTTCCAGGCAACCCTGTAAAGGGCCCGTTAAAACATTTAAAGGGGTACCCCTTTGGGGGTTTGTGGCCCCCAAAACCTGGCCCAGTGTGCTGTGGTTCCTTTTTTCTGGGGGTCCCTCCCCAAGTGAATGGGGGGGGTTAATCACTTATAAATTTTTTCAACTGGTGGGGGGGGGGGTAGAACCGGCCGAAAAATTGTTCCAATAACCTGTTTTTTTTGGGTAATTTTAAGTATTGGTAAACCCCCAGAGTATTGGGCTTTTGGCCTTAGTGTCTCCCAAAGGGGCCCGGGGTTTACCTATTTTTGGGGAATGGTGGCCCGGGATTTTTTGGCCCCAGGTTTTGGCTGACCACGATTTTTCCCAATGTAATTGTTTTTTATCCCCCAGAACAACTGCCCTTTGGGGTAGGAAATCCTAACGTATATTGGGTTAAAAAAAATGTGTCCCAATTATAATTTGGGGGAATGCCCGGGGTGTTTTAAATCCGTTTGGGTTTCTTCCAGGAGGGGGCTCAGGAACCCCCCTCTCGCCAACGGAAAATGAAAATACAAAAAAGAGCCTGGGGGTGGGGTTTGGGGGGAATATTTTTTCCCCGGCCCAGTAAGGAATAAACCAGGGAGGGCCCCCCACTTAAAAGCCCTTTGGGGTCCCCGAGGGGTTTGCATTGGCCCCGCATTTGGACATATGACAGGTGGGAATTTGGGGCAGGATTTTAATTTCAGAAATTCCGTACTTATGGTATCCACCAACATTCCCAACAATGGGGTGGAATCCCCCTAAGACGGGAAGGGGCCCAAAATTTCCTAATGTTGGGGTTCCGCCCCGGGAACGAAACAGCAATAACCACCTGCACAAGATGGGGGCCCGGGGGGGATTAAAAACCCAGCAGCACGGAACCATGGGAAGCCTTGCCGGGGGTAAATGCCAAAAGGGACATTGACGGTTCGAACACTGAGTTTTAATAAAAAATGTGTAAGGGTGCCTGGTTTTACGGCAAAAAGGTTGAAGGAGGGGGGTTTTTGGCCCAAATCCCCCTCCCCAGAAAAAAGGGCAATTTGGTTTTGTCTCCCCCCCAAAAAACCAAAGAAATAAAAGGGCACAGTTGGGGGGCCCACGACTTTAATCTCATTTCCATTTCCTTGCGGTCCTGTTACAGGAAGGGGTCCGTGGTATGTGTTTAAAAATATTTTAATTTGTCCGGGGGATAGGGGCAAAAACACAGTGAACCAGAAAAGGCCGGGTTGTATACTGCAGGGTTCTTTGGGGCAGTTAAATGGCCTTTTTGCCCATGTTAATTTCATTTTGCGGGTTTGGGGGCCGGGGCCATCCATGTGGGGGTGTTTTTAAAAAACCATTGCCTGTGTGCATATGTGCATGTGCCTGTATGTCCTGTGCATGTGCATGTGTGCAGGTGTGCCTGTACCCATGTGTGCATGTGTGCATGTGTGCAGGTGTGCCTGTGTCCACGTGTGCATGTGTGCATGTGTCCATGTGTGCATGTGTCCACGTGTGCATGTGTGCATGTGTCCACGTGTGCATGTGTCCACGTGTGCATGTCTGCATGTGTGCATGGGTGCATGTGTGCCTGTGTGCATGTGTCCACGTGTGCATGTCTGCATGTGTGCCTGTGTGCATGTGTGCCTGTGTCCATGTGTGCATGTGTGCCTGTGTCCATGTGTGCATGTGTGCATAAATGCATCACTGGTAACAATGTATGGACACTGTAATCTGTGTTTCCTGTCTTCCTCCCACAGGTTCTGGTGCTGCTCTGGTGTCCTGCAGCAGGGAACCTGAACCTGGTGCCACAGGTACTGGTAATGATGATATCTGTGTAATGGTACAGGAAGGTGTGTCATGGTCCGCCATTGGTCAGCCAATTGACAGTACACAGCTATCAACCCCATCGTGCTTACAGTCATCCTGCCAGTACATCCTTTGTCACCATTGTCCTAGGTGATGGACGGGATACAGTGGGCATTGACCAGGGTAATGTGGTATCTGTGGCACATGCTTCCCCACACAGCAGCCATGGGCAGGGTCCTGCTGATGGTACCACAGACAGTTGCCCATGGGTTCTCATGGGAGCATCCGTGGGCTTACTGCCTCTGGCAGGCGTGCCCAAAGAGGTCTGTCAACCTCAGCTATGTTTCGGGCTGTCATACAGGCACAGTCGCGTATGGAAAGGTACACCAGACAGGGTCTGAGGGAGCTGAGAGCATGTCACACAGCCATGACTGACAGTATGCGTGACATCGCGGATGCTATCCGTAATTTCACTGATGTCATAGACAGACATTGTGGGGACATATTACAGCAGTTCCACAACCAAATGTCCATGAGCCAGGGCAATGGTGGGTGGTTGCAATGTCGACGTGGCCGTATGCCAGCAACAGCAGCAGCTGGCAGTCGGCACGGATGACAACAGGCACATGCATGCCCCCATAGTGCCAGCAGCAGCCCCAGCAATGCTGGGTCTGTGCTGTCGTGCAAGTGGCTCTGGACAGTCCCAACAGGGACCTGTGTCCAGTCAAAACACTCCCGCTTCTGATGACAGTACCCAGTCTGGCTTAGTACTGGATACAGTCTGTAGCACCCCTGCCAGGCACAGGTACCGTGTCCGTGCCCACAGACACTGATCTGTATGACCTGCCAGGTGCAGTCTGTGGCTGTCCACAAACCCTTGTATATGGCAGCCATGAGGTGAAACTGTGTGCGTGCATACACACATGCGAAATGTTAACACCTAGGGTGACCACATACATGCACACACTGCACCAACAGTGCCCCTCCCTGTACTGCTGCCCCTCACCAACACATATACACACACATGTCAATTGGTGGTATCAGTGGCAGACTCAGGCATACCTAATTCACACCCTGTGCATATGATGACACTGTGCCACCTCCTGCAATCTCCAACATCATTGCGGGAACAGGTAAACACGTTGCTGATGCACAGGGTGACTACATAGAAGTGTATTAGTAGTATTATGTTGGTAACAGTACAGTGTGCTGATATGACTGTGTGTATAACCCAGCATGCCTGATGCAGTAACCGTATGAATGTCCTGAATTGTTATCTGCACCCATAGTACGTACCAAAGTGTAACAGCTGCACATAATTGCATGCCGGTGGTAAGGATGTCAACAGATAGCCTCATACATGGGTAGTACAGGGGGGAAGCTAACGCAAGTAGTGATATGCAATGGTGGACATGTACAGTAATGGTGTCAAGTTGCCCACAACGACTATGCAATGTGGATGTTTGCATTTGTTGATATATGTGCAGTACCAATGTAATCCAAATCACAATTAACTATGACATAATATCAGGTCTACCATGGGCATCTGCGCTGTGTATTCCTGGGAACATGTTGATAGTGCCTACATATTTGCATTGTTACTTACTGTTAGTGTTACCCCTTCTTTGTTGTACAATGAACTACTTCCAGCCCTGCTTACTGTAGCTTTGTTTGCATGCATGTTCGCTTGGGGTTCCCTGGAACACTGCTTATACCTGCAATGCAGAGTTACAGTGCTTCTGTGGACTCCTAGTGACATCTGCATAGTGTACGATACGTATGTCAGGTTTACACATGGCAGAACATCACTGTCCGTCCTGTTCGCATGTACGTTGCCTGTGATACATTGCACATGTCTTACCTGGCATTTACCCATGTGTGTAGTCATATATGCCAGTGCTATGAAACAGTAGCAGTACACTCACACATACACACCTTCAGTATGTTGTTCCCCATTGGCCCTATGTGTTGGTACTCACCATGGCAATCACACTACTAGGGTAGCATGTGCAAAGGTAACCTGTGAATCACCTCTATGGTCCAGTTGTGGTTTATGTGAGTCATGTGGCAATGTCACAGCTGCCACATGTATGCAGTCAGCCATCACCCTTGGCCAGGAACGTACAACACATGTGTGGGATGCCACCACATAGCCAATATGGGGACTGAGCTCTCTGAACCCAGTAATGCCATACCCTGTCAGGTGGCATGTCATATTACAGTGACTATAATACAAGTCAGACATACACACGCACTGACAGCATGCTGAACACACTGGGGCATACGTGGGGACTCAGAATAGCATCCTGCCTGAGCATCACACACCTCCGCAGCTGGCACACAGGCATATGTTCCGTCGGAACAGAGCACATGCCACACATGGCACACACATCCCGTGTGCCACACACTCACAGCCTGTAGGGCTACACAACACACCTGCTACAGATGTGTCAGGTACCTGTCTTGGGTGCTGCACTGGGGTCCTGCTCAACAGGCTGTATCTGGTGAAGGTCACAGTGATATGCCTCAGGGGCACTATGGTCCACCACAGAACACATGCATACAGGTCAGTCAGAGGCATGGACACATATGACTCACTCATTGACCATGCCACTATGGATGACCTGAGACATACCTCCCTGGACTACATGATAGGGAACATAGAATGGATCTCTCAGCATATGGCATGGGCCAGTTTGAGCCTGATCTTGGTTGCCAACATACCCTCACCAGGTATGCTACCACTATATGTAGGAAGGGTGTTGTATGTCTACATTCTGCTCAGTCTCCAATGTCATTCATAGGGTATCCGCTGGCTGTCAACATGTGCTAACATGCTAGGGAAGCCACAATGATGTGCAAGGGTCAGCTTGCACGTGACACCCATGGCCCGATGTATATTGGCGAAGCTCCTTGATACACACATACTGCCTTATGTTGCAGGACACGGATTACATAGCCACCTCCACGGGTATCACACAGGTTAGGACACTAACATTGCTGCTACACAACACCAGCAGTGTACACCGCAAGATGCATGCACTGGACACTGTCCTCAGCACGGTGAACTGCAATGTCTATGCAGTACCAGAGTCCTGATTCATGGCTCACAGGTGTAACCCATCACTGACAGGTTACGCCTCATACCATGCCTGTCGTCCCCTACACATGTAGCACACATGGACAGGGGGTGGTATCCCAAGGCACCACAGATACACACACCTCCAGGTTGTTGGCACAGCACAAAGCATCAGGGCCTAATCATGTGCAGCTAACAGTGTGTCGGACTGCCATCTGGTTCGTAGCCTGGCACACACAACCCTCCCATAAACAGGAAAACCACCTATCCTCCATAACAACACTGGCAATATGACAGTCTCAAGAACTGTCTTTATATGGCTGGACTGCATCCAGCCAAACATTGTGCGTTAGCATTACTGTAGCTACAACACACTAGGTGAAGGGTTCACAGCATGTGGTCACTGAATTGCAGTGGAATGACATGTTACCACTCCCACAACAGGTGGGAACATGCAGCACCTGTACATCGACTACATGTAGACTATATGGCTCAGACCAGATGTGTATCCCCTGCTGTAGGTATTTTACAGTATACACCCACACTGTATAGACACATACCACGTGCGGCCCCTGCACAGTAAGACACAGTCATATTGGTATACATTGCAAATACCATTTATCCACTCGAGGCATGTGTCAGACATGGTAACTACTGCAGGTCACAGGTATTTATGTGTATGTGTCACACACATACATCATGTGTGCAATGCCATTACTGGTTTAGGCAATGGCATACATTGTTATGCACAAAGACCCACACAAGGTCATAATGTGTGACACAACCACACGTGGCAGTTGTGGGTTACCAAAACATACCTATCTGTACTCTGACAATGGTAATAGACCCAGTAGCAGAGCGCACTGTTGGCATTACTGGCCAACTAGCCCTGTTTGGCTGTGCTGAAATGTGGTGACATCCCCTGTGTTTACTGGGGTAATATGCAGCATCTGGTGTATTGTAGTATTTGCCAAAAGGATCTGTTTTCTCACACTTGCATTTATACACACCCTACTACCCCCACACACACACATGCCATTTGCAGGATTCATACCCTTACCTAATTAAGTCAAGACACGTGAGAAAGACGCATTAGCGAAGTACACCATTCGGATTACTAGATGGTTCCTCTTCTCTGGCTGTACTTATAGGGTGCTGACATCATCAGTGTTTTGAAAGGGTAATGTGCATCAGGTAGTGTGATCTCCTGATTGCCAAAACTAACATGTTTTTCATACAGAAATGCACACACACAAACTCCCCACATCCAAACACACACACATTTGCCACTTGCCGGTTTCAAACCCCTACCTAAATATGTTATGGCACTTGAGAGTGACGCTGTAGCAGGTTGCGCTATTCTGATTACTGGCAGATGTTTCTTCTCCAGCTGTATGTATAGGGTGCTGTCATCATCACTGTTTGGAAAGGGTAATGTGCATCATGTAGTGTGATCTCCTGATTTCAAAAAAAGCACATGTTTTTCATATAGAATTGCACACACACAGAGTCCCCACATCCAAACACACACACATGCCCTTTACAGGTTTTAAACTCCTACCTAACTATGTTATGACACTCGGGAGAGACGCATTAGTGGAGTGCGCTATTCAAATTACTGGGAGGTTTCCCTTCTCCTGCTGTACTTATAGGGTGCTGACATCATCCGTGCTGAGATATGGAAATGTGCATCCTGTAGAGTGCTTTCACAGATGCCAAAAGGGACATCTCTCTCACACAGACTTGCACACATACTAATCCCCTCCACGCACACTGAGCATTTGCAGGATTCAAACCCCTACCTAATTATGTTATGACACTCAAAATGGACGCATTAGCAGAGCATGCTATTCACATTACTGGGAGGTTTCCCTTCTCCTGCTGTACTTATAGGGTGCTGACATCATCAGTGTTTAGAAAGGGGAATGTGCATCCTGTCGTGTGTTCTCCTAGTTGCCAAAAGGGATATTTCCTTCATACAGACTTGCACACACACTAACCCCGTCCACACACACTGAGCATTTGCAGGATTCAAACCCCTACCTAACTATGTTATGACACTCGAGACAGATGCATTAGCAGAGCGCGCTATTCGCATTACTGGAAGGTTTCCCTTCTCCTGCTGTACTTATAGGGTGCTGACATCATCAGTGTTTAGAAAGGGGAATGTGCATCCTGTCGTGTGTTCTCCTAGTTGCCAAAAGGGATATTTCCTTCATACAGACTTGCACACACACTAACCCCGTCCACACACACTGAGCATTTGCAGGATTCAAACCCCTACCTAACTATGTTATGACACTCAAGACAGATGCATTAGCAGAGCGTGCTATTCACATTACTGGGAGGTTTCCCTTCTCCTGCTGTACTTATAGGGTGCTGACATCATCAGTGTTTAGAAAGGGGAATGTGCATCCTGTAGTGTGTTTTCCCAGTTGCCAAAAGGGACATTTCCCTTTCACACACACAACCCCACTCACCCACCCCACACACACACACTGAACATTTGCAGGATTCAAACCCCTACCTAACTATATTATGACACTTGAGGGAGACACATTAGCAGAGCGCACTATCCGAATTTCTGGGCATCAGTTCTGCACCTGCAGTATTTATAGGGTGCTGACATCTTTATTTCTACAGAGGTATGTACATGTAGTACTACCTGTCAGGTGGGGGATAACATATATATGCATTTGCAGCCACCTACGTCAGGGTCAGATATGCACATCACACTGGCAGGTTATGTTCTATACCATGCTTTGTGACCACAGGACCTGTAACACACAACACAACCAGTCCAGAACACCACACCCACATCCAGGACACACACTTAGCTTCCCTGGGAACAGTGCCGGGATATGCAGGTGTTCACATACACCATTCCAGTTGTTAACATCAGGTACAGGCATATTGTGTGTGTGAGAACTACTCAGGCCTCTACCACTTTACCCCTACAGCCACTACAATTTGTGGGTCCATGTGCTATGGCAGAACCACACACCACAGCCACATGGGGAATACATATTGCACCTGTCCATCTGCAACGGGTACTCACTGTTCCACACCAGAGGTAGACCACCATTGTTGATATCTGACCATACCCACCTTTCCCTGGACATCCATATCCCATCTCCACCCCCAGGCAAGGTTGTCACTGCACACAAACTGTATTGCTTAGCAAGCACACTCTACACTTGTGAAGACTGGGGTGGACGACTTCAGAGGACCCATGCTGGGGGACTATACTGGCCACTCAGCATAATCCTTGACAATTGCATTCTATGAGCATGTGTACGTTTTGCATTGATCATGCTATCCCACATATACCCATGACTGCTCCACAACAAGACACCTGTCAGGTGTACACCAGCCATATATGAGCCATACAACAGACAGAGTGATCTAATACATTGCAGAGCTGTAGCCCACAGAGGGAGGACATCTGTGAACAGTTCCGGCATGGCACTTCATTCACACATAATCATTACAACACAGTGTTGACAGTGGAATTGTCCAGAGAATGCAGGTAGGGCTCCCCTCAGTCTGTTATTGATGGACACTTACTGTTAGAGATCCTCAGCAACCCTCTTCCAGCACACATCGACAACATGGCTGTGGCTTAGCACATTCAATCCCTGGGACCTCCACGGTGCCCCTGCTTGACAGAGGCACAGCTCACTAACCTCACATGTTGCCTTATGTGACCTACTTTACAGTGGCACAGTAGCCTACTGTAATGGGGATGCAGATGCCAAGCACACTCTGGCTGAGCTGTCATTCCCTAGGGCAACAAGGCTAGTAATGACCTCTACACCCATATGTTCAATTGTCGGATGCACAATATTTGTTGTGCTGTTCTACTGTTTGCAGGTCTTTATTGCCATAGCATTCCCTGTTCCTATGACCAACTTGTGTATCTGTGGAAGATGTTTCCATATGATGGCGATCCACTATATCACTTATGTCTCTGTAGTCATTTACTGTGTGCACTGGGCAGATTGCTGTGTTGTGGTTGGTTCCTGGACTGACACGTACAAATATCAGATATGTGTGGCCAACTGCTAAACGGAGATATGGCCTAAGTGTGTGAGCATGCCCAGTTCAGCCTTTCCATGGCATGTTGTCTGACATATGCCTCATTTATCAAAGTGCGAGCATGCCCAGTGTGAGCTTTCCATATGTTGCACTCTAAAGTCCACCACATATTTGGGTGTGTGTGAACTTCAACAATATCTCACGTTTATGGTTGTGTGTTGGGTGTCATGTTGTGTACTTACTGGCCAGCTGCTTCATGTCTGCCACAACAGGGATTATACTGTGCCTGCAGGGATTGCATGGGATACTTTGCAGACAGTTCTCAACATACTTTCATAATGACCTAACACTGTAGTACCGTATAGTGTACTGGTTCAGTACTTTCACAGTGGTGGACAGTATCCTGGGCTTTAGTCCTATGACTGCTTGACATCTTCATAGTGAGCACAACAGACTGTGTAGGGGCCAGTTGTGCACATATGACCATGTTGCATTATGTTCAGATATGGACTACCTACACCAGGCTCGTCCAACATTGGTAGTGTATTCCACAACATGGGTGGACATTGGCAAACACTAGCGATGTTCCCTAGGCCATTTCTGATGCTAGTCACAGGGTGTGTTTGTCCTTCAACACACATTGTAACTGGAGTTTGCCATGACATATGTCATGGTTAGTATACTGTGCCTCCGTCTACCTCTGACATAACAGTGATACCCAGGGTTAGCCTACCATCTCCCATCCACTCATCAGGATTCCTCTTGAGGGGTGTCAATAAGTGACTCTCTGGCTGACCTGTACCAGCAGTTTACTGAAGAGTGGGGGTGCCTTCTGTGTTATGGATCATTTTGTACAGCTTGTCCTATGTATGTCAGTGCTGGGGTTCAGGTCTCTCATGTGCATAGCTCACTGCCATTCAGAATGTACAAGGTGCAGCATGTTCATTGATTCCAGGTTGGACATGGCTTCATACATCAGGCACAGCTTGCCTGTAGCTGGGCAGTATGGCAGTGTGGGGCTGCAGTTTGTTTACTCAGGCAACACATGGCATCTGTTCATGCTCTTTGCTTCTCCTGGTGGGGTACTGTTGTGGACTTTACAGTTGATGGAGGTGTCTGCTGAGGTATATCCCACAGGGGCTATTGTAGTCAATTGTGGCTGATGGAGGATGACTGCAGAGCCACAGTGACATCCCCTTATCTACATCTGCCAACCTTCATGTTTGGGTGGGTATATAGTATATGTTTCTGCAAACACTACAGCCACATGTTTGTCCAGTGCAGGATATCTATCACCTTTTGTACTCAGGTCTCACATTACATGTTAGGTACGTCATGGGTTAACACCTGTGTGGTAATTTGTGGGCACTTACTGTATATCCACGGTGGTTGTCTATACACAGTTCTGCAATTAGCTTGCTGACATGGCTATGGCTCCAGTTGTCTGTTTGTAGGTGGCCCTTTTGTGGGTTGCTTGTGTCAGCTGGGGGTCGGATATGGTGGGCTGTTTGTACTCCTCAGCATACATGTTCAGTCACAGTCCTTCCATGTTGGCCTATACCTATGGGACATATATACAGAATGGGGGGCCAAGACCAGGCCTTGTGGGATGCCACTCATATCTGCTTTGTAGTCTGACATGGATGCGGCATGTCTGACCATGTCAGTTCTGTCCTTGGTCTGGTTTGCAACCCTCTACTGACATAGGGGTATATATTTAAGCTGGTGAACATATCCATACTGAACTTGTACGGTATTGTCTAGAAGCATGTCTATGGTCCAGCTACGCTGTGTGGACCACATTGCCCTCATGACTGCTTCAAATGGGTCAAACATGTTTAGGGGCAGGATCTGCAGTTACGACAGCCACACTGTGTAGGGTCCAGTATCAGTAGGTCCACAATAGCCTTCTGTTTGCGGTACATACTGATCCTTTCCATAGCTGTGCAGACCAAGCTTGTCAGGATCCTGGGGTGGTAGTTTGCAGTATCCATTCAGGCAGCACCTTTGTTGTGAAGGACCACTGTTGTTGTACACTGCTCTTTGGGTACATATCCTGTGGTAAGGCTGACAATGGGCAGTAGTGTAATATGGCATTCCATTATTCTTGGAGTTCATGTTGGCCTCAGCCCAGGACACCATTACATACCTTTGCTGCTGTGTGTTTTGCTTTGCAGATGATGGCTGTTACCTCAGCATCTGCAATGTCAGGGGACCAGCAGTCTGCTGGGATAGATATTTTGCACTCTGGGGGGGGGGGGTGTTTGCACTGCACCTGTCAGGTTGTATGTTAGCAATATGTGTGTGTGTTTGGTATGTTGTTTGTAATATCTGTGTGATTTGGAGCATATCTGTGGATGCCCAACATGGTTCCTACCATCAGTTAGGTAAGCCTTGTGATTATCCTTAGTGTCCTGTACATTTTGTATCTTCATAGGTTCATTGGTTCATACTAGGCTATCCACCCTAGGGCATTAGTAAGCCTAGCCAGAGTGTGTGTGTCTTTCGCCACCCCTTGCTATGTTTCTATTATGGCCATTTATGAATTTCTTTACTGTGCCTCTGTCTGGTCGTGACACAGTGAAGACCCCCAGTATACATGTACGATCATCCATCCATTTGGCAATATTCCTGTTGAGGGGTGTCAGTGAGGGGCTCTGCCTAACATGGATTGGGATCCTGTTTCTGGGTGTGGGGAGCCTCTGGGTTATGTATCTGTCCCTCCAGCACATCTTATTTCATTATGTGTTGAGGCTGACATCTGTCACTCTTACAGCTCCAATGGCTTTGATTTCCTATGGTGGAGCATGTCCATTACTCCTGTGTTGGACATGGCCTTGTACAACAGACATACAATGCCTCTGTGTAGTCAGTCTGTGACTGCATTCAGCTGGGGTGTCTACAGAGAGGCAACATATGACATATATTTCACACCCTTTATTCTCTTGGTAGGGTAACTATGAGGTCTTCTGAACCGCTGCAGGTGTCACGTACGGTACATCCCATATGAGTCATTGTACTAGATTATGGGTCTGATAAGGGAACAGTACAGCGGCACAGTGACCTCTGTTGATGTAGATGTGAATCCTTTCATGATATGGTGTCCAATATCGACAATCTTCCTAGCTACATTGGCATTGTGAGTGTCACATGACAGATTACTGTCGACTTCTGTCCCTAGGTCCCTGATTACTCCTTGCATACATAATCGTTTGCCACCTGTGTGGTAATTTGTGTGTACCTTGTCTGGTATTTGGTGGGACATTCATACTGTCCAGTGTCTTCAGGATGTCTGGGTGGAGTTCTTGTGTGTGAGAGTGTGGTCTGTCACATGCTACAGACTGTACAGCAGTTTGGACTACACTTAGGTGCACATGGGTGGTCTCCGCTGCTTTGTGCATTGTCAGTTACCTGGCCATATGGGTGCCTGTGCTGCATATAGATACTCCCCCTCCTTTGATGTTTTGGTTCAGGTGTTGGGGCCATAACACATGATATGTGGTATAACCTAGTAGGGCTGGTGTGCTATCACTAGGCTTGTAGCAGGCTTCTGTCACTGCACAGACATCGATGTTCTCCATAATGGGAAGTGCCTCAGGGGCATGCATATTGCAGTTTACACATCTGGCATTGGTCAGCATTACCCTTATGTTTCCTACCACTTATGTTTTCTTGGGTGGTGGGTAGTCTTTTTGGCCTTGCCTACATATGGCTCTATGGAGGTGGCAAAGGCCTTATCCAGTATCCAGAAGCACAGGGGTAACAGGTGCAAGCCATCCCTGGAACAGCAGCATGGCTTGTCATGCTTGACATCTCAAGCAGACAGACATTAGACCCTCTTGGACTGACAGCTGTAACTGTGCCAGCTGTTAAACATGATCATTCTGTGTTTGTACTGTGCCATCATTCTTGGTGAGGGTTGGATGCTGCACACAGCCAGTGTCATACCGGCCTGGGGTACATACTCAGAGGGATCATCCATGTCTCTTTTCATGTAGACCAGGGAGGTACATCTCAGGTCATTCACACCAGCATGGACATTGAGTGCATCATATTTCTGCTTGCTTTGGGGTGACCTGCGTACTTGTGTTATGTGGCATTTTGTGACAGCCTACAGGCAGCTTACTCTACCCTTTCCCTTGTTCAGTCTGGTGAGTGGGACAGCAGTGTGTCTGCCTATACAGACACCTATTACAACTGTATCAGGCATGTTGTTTCTCCTTCTGGCCTGTGACTGTTTGGCACACCAGCTTTGTGTACTATTCGTTGCATGTGCTATGTTTGGAGGTTGTGGTTGCTTGTGATCTGCTTTGGAGGCTTCTGTTGGTGTGGTGTGTTTGTAATTAGGGCCTCCGGGAATATTTTTATGTGTTTATGTGTTTGGTTTACAGTTGTGGTAGGTCTATGTGGGACTGGGTTTGTGGTGTATGTGGTTACCTTCTCCTCCTGACTAGTTTTGACAGTACTGAGTTGGTGGAGCTCAACCTCTGGTTTGGATACATGGTTGCATCTATCACATATATTTGTATTTATTGGGGGGTTTTGTAGCTGTCACATTGCCTCTGGATTCACAGATTCTACTTGTTGTGGCTGGACTTAGTGGATTGTATGTGTGGACATATGTTATTGCCATACTACTGGTCAGTGATTACTTCCCTTTTTATGTTTGCTCTATCATGTGGTAGCTTCCTCATTCTCTTGCATGGTTTGGTAATGGCTGGAGTCCAGCATGTCAGATGCCTGCGTGTATGGCATTGTGTGTTGTTGTTATTTGTGATTGCATACTCCAAGCATTCCTGGCTGTGTTCATGGAATGCCTGTATAACATGTTCTGCGGTGTGTCCCATATTCTCCACTTACACAGGGCCTTTCGTGGATTCAACATCAGTTTGGAGGGCTGCAACCTATGCTTTACACATGTTTTTCACTGTGGTATTCTGGCCAGGGACTGTGGTCAGGATGTGTATATCCAGTGTGATTACTCTATGGTCTGATCTTATCAGTGAGGGATACACTTCTCATCTTGCCATCCAGTACACATGTTGCTGATTATCACATCCAGTATGCTTACCCGTCTTGTGGGAGTGGTATGTTGTTCCTGGGCATTTTGGTTTATGGATTCTGGGAACTTTTCTCCTACTGTGTTGGTGCTAGTATAATGCTCCCAGTGTATGTCTGGGTATTTTCAGTCAAGCAATATAAGTGGTTTGGGGGGCTTGATATATTCATGTATTCCAACATAGGCCAGGTGCAGTTCCTGGTATTAGGACAGTAGTCTGCAGCAGGCTATATACTGGGAGGCAGTTTTAGCCATTGGTATTTGACCATGGCTAATCCATGCTGCTTCTTGTTGGGGTACCAACATGGGGGTGTGGTTATCCTTGACATTTATTGCTAGTCACCCTCCTTTTGTAGCTTGTTCCATGTTTTGTGTACAGCACAGTATGAGGTGTGACCTGGTAGTGTTAGGGTGCTGATGTGAGCCTTGACCCAGTTCTCTATTACAGGACTGGTATCTACATTCTCCATACTGTGTGCGTTTACACTGCACACATCTTGCTGTTTAGACTTCTGGCATTGGGTAGCATTACATCTAGGTTCCTATCCCTTGTGGTACCTATGAAGGTGGGTTTGTGTTTTGAGACTTACCTATTCAGGGCATGCTGTGGGTACTGACAGCCTTTGCCAGTATCCATGGGGCATGGAATGATAGGTGCACACCACCCCTAGCAGGTGGCGCATCATGTCATGCTCCGCATGTCTTCCCAGGCTGAAACACATTGGCTCCACTTTGACTAACTGCATTACTTCAGCCAGTTATTGCACTTGATCATCCCATCCTCATTTTGTGGCTTCATGCTTGGTGAGGGTGGATGTTAGTCAGGGTGCTCAGGTGTGCATATAGTACATGGTGTTACATTACTTAACACATGGCATTCATGCCTCAGGTGGTGCTGCAGGGCTGCCTCTGTCAGATGCGCATATTACACTTTCCTGTACATGTTTGTGAGCAGGTCATGTCATTTTAGGCATCCATGTTATTATTTGAGTGAGTCAGAGGGGGTATCATTTTCAGGGTTCCTACTGAGCCAGTGTATGTGCTATGCGTTGCCTCTTTGCCAAGGCCAGGGCATACTGGGCACGCCTCCTTCTGCCTACTGGGGCAGGCTCAGGTTGTTCCTCCTCTGAGTCACGCTCTGCCTGTGATGGCCTTGGCATTGGTGGGGGGCTGTTTGGCCCAGCCCTATGCTGGTCCTGCTGCAGCTGTTTTCGCAAGATCATATTATGTAGCATAGCACATACCATGACAATTTGGGTACATGTAGTTGGTGTGTACTGCAAGGCCCCACCAGATGTGTCCAGACACCAGAACCATGACTTGAGCAGCCCAAACACATGCTCTATTACATTACGTGTTTGTGCATGTGCCTCATTATGGCGTTCCTGTTCAGGTGTGTGTGCGTTTCTGATGGGTGTCATCAGCCACTGCTCCAGTGCATAACCTGCATCCCCCACTAGGTGTCCGTGTGGGATGTCCCCATAGGCAAATGTCTGGTACAGCTGCGTCAAATGCCAGATGTGGGAATCGTGGTAACTCCCAGGGCAGCCAGCACACACATTCATTATTATGCCCTGGGCATCACACACGATCTGGCAGTTGATGGAGGGGAAGCCCTTGCGTTTAATGTAGGCCCTACCCCGCTCACCGGCTGGTGCTTTGATGCGTATGTGCGTGCAGTCTATTGCACCCACTACCTCAGGGTATTCTGCTATTTGCTGGAAGAGATGCATATTGCTGACCAATACCTCACGGGCATTGGGGAAATATACATGATCACTGACATGTGCTGACATGGCATCCAGGAACTGGTGCAGTACCCTGGAGGCTGATGCCTGTGATATCCCCATCATATCACCAGTTGGTCTCTAGAAGGTACCTGTTGCTAGTATTCTTAGGCCAACACATACCTTGGTTTCCACTGGGATGGGTTCCCCTCTGTTGGTTCTGTGTGTGAGGCGTGGCCTGCACAGCTCAACAATTTGCTGCAGGAGCTCTCTGTCCACTCTATAGCACTCTACTATCTCCAGCTCATGTAACCCATGGTAGGTGACCCTGGGCCTGTACACTCTTCTCCGTCTCCTCACTGTGGGTTGTCTGGCACCATCTGCATTGTCACCACCCTCAGCAAGTCGCCTATGTCTCATTATGACAGCTATGGCAGCCCCTAACATTTCTGCTCTGAGTTCAGCTTTTTCAGTTTTCACTTCTAATAGCTTACTCCTGTCTTGCAGTGTCTCTTAAGAGAAACATCCTGCACTACTGTTTGCAGAGTTTTAAGTGCTGGGCTGGGCTACTATTCTGCCTGTGTAATTGCCTGTTTCTAATTGTTTTCACCTGCTAGCTTCAGCAGTTATCCCTGCTAGCTTCCTATTAATTCTCTTGCTTCCTTTTTCCTTTCGGTTTCCTCAGGGGGGAGCAACGTGCATACCAGCAGAAACACGCTCACAGTGGCTTACACGCCACGCAGACGCAGCGGTTCAGAATCTACTTATTCGGTTAAAACGCGTGCACACCCGCGCAAACACTGTTACACATCTGCCAACAGCCTCCAACATGCTCAGCCTGCCCTACACATGGGCACACCAGCGCAAACAGTATTAAACATCTCCCAACATGCTCCCACATGCTCAGTCTGCCTTACACGCGTGCACAGTGCCCTACTCGTGCTTCATGGCGTCGCACATGCATGCACGCCCAGCAAGAAACTTTGGTGTAAGTAACAGTGTACACCTTCCATTTCTTGACTTTCCCTGACTTATCTAGTGGCACACTTCTTTCTATGATCTGTGTCTGTCATCTGTCATGTTACACTGACCTCCAATGAACTGCATTTCTTTCTACCATTCTCCATGTGATGTCACCTATCTCCTACTCTATTCCTTCCCCTTATGTATCTCTTACACTACTCACACTGTGATCATTTGCTATGTGACTGTGAGATTCAGTATCTTAACCCTCATTTGCATGAGATTGCCTACTAATGCTTAGTTGCATGTCTTAGACTCAGCTTCCCCCCTTAGCAACCACTACACGGTGGCCATGTTGTTTTTGGTCTGCTGGTCTCTGCATTGTCATTCCATGTATTGCATGAAACCCACATTTGTGGGTTTATAACCTTTTTTTTAATGTTTTTATACAGCACAGCCCATTTGCGTGGGGCTGCGCTGGGTTTAAACATCGGCGATCGCCAAAAAAAATATATATATTTTTATTATTTTTGCATCGGGTTACCTTGCCAATGGCCACATATCTGGCCATTGGCATGCTGCCTGACACATATGCACCCTTTATTTGGAGCTGACATGGCTCCATTGTGGAATTTGTAGAAACGTACTCAGTTGTCAACTGAGTACATTTCTGCAGCTAAAACATCTCTTACACAGACTGGTTTCTGCTTCGTGGATCGCTAATATACCTCATTTGCATACCTTTCGGCTGCAAGTGAGGGATTAACATGTCCACACCCAGTCCGTGTAAGAGACGTTTTAGCTGGTCTCTTACATGGAGTTTAGGGCTGTTCCTGGATCGCGAGGCTTGCATGGAGTGTTACACGTCTCTTACACTCCGTGCAAGCCTTCTTGAATCCTGCCCTTAGACTTTATTACAACTACTTCTAAAGGTAATATTGTACTAGGAGGTGATTTCAATTGTATCACAGATATTACAGAAACTACCAATAGGAAATCTCCTAGACTACTGTCCTCAGCCAAACAGTTAAAAAATGGACAGAAATGTTTAAATTAAAAGATACCTTTAATGCTTTGGGACCATATTCTTTACTATTCCCACACCAGAACTATAGACATGGTACCCAAACTAGAATAGATAAAATTTATATATCACAAGATCTTTATTCTAAAATCTTGAATTTTTCAATACAACCTTGTCTCTTTTAAGATCATAATTCCCTGTTGTTAACAATACACTTGGAATTCAATGAGGTAGTTATTACTTCAAGGATTCCTTCATATATCACAAACATTAAAGACTTTAAATCTTGGATAACTTCTGAACTTCAGCTTTTCTTAGAGATTAATTATAAACCTGATGCAAACACAATTATGGTTTGGGATTCTCTTAAGGCCTATCTATATGGTAAAACCTTTAACTGGTACAAAAATAAAATTAAAGAATGGGATTCAGAGTTACAGCGTCTCCAAAATCAAATATTATCTCTTAAATCTAATAAAAACTTAAACTCATCACCCACCATTTCCCAGGACCCCCATTCCGCATTTCTGGAAAAACTGGGAAACATAAAGGTCCTATCAAACATCCTAACATTGGGTGATTTCAATTACCCAAACACTAACTGGGAGAACTACTCAAGTACTAACTCCCTTGCCCAACATTTCCTAGAATTTATAAACTCAAACGCCCTGGATCAACAGGTCAAAACTCCCACCAGAGGTGACAACATAATGGACCTGGTGATCACCAACATGGGCGACCAGTGTTCCACACCAGAGGTCAACCCCTCAGTGGTTAGACCTGACCATAAACAAAGCACTTTGGATATCCACATTCCGCCCCCACCCCTGGACAAGGAAACCACTGTGAAAAACTTTTCAAAAGCAAACTTCACGTTACTTAAGACCGAGGTGGAAAGTTTCAAAGCCCCCATGCTAAAGGATAACGCTGTCCAAGCTGCAAAATCCTTTACTAACGCATTCTCTGGGCACCTACAAGAATGCATGGATTGTGCTATTCCAAGCAAAACCAAGACTCACTCCTCCAAGAAATGGAAACCAGTCTGGTGGACCCCTGCCATAAACAAGCTATGCAATAGAAGGAAGTACAGAAAAGAGTAAAATCCCAAGAGGAAAAGACATCCCTGATCAGTATCAGCAAGGAACTATGATCCCTCATAAAAGCATCCAAGGTGAACTTCGAAAGAAAAATTGCCAAGGACTCCAAAGATAACAACAAGGCATTCTTTAGCTATGTCAAGAATCTAAGTGGCAATGCTCAGATCTGCTCAGAGTTAGTGCAGAATGGCACAAAATACACTGAACCGACCAATATCGCCAACATCCTGGCAGACAGGTTCAGTGCAAACATCACCCCCCTCTCACCCCCAAAAGGGCCCATAACCATACCAGAAGAATGTAGAGCCCCTGAAATCACAGACACTCAGGTTAAAACAGCCCTCTCCAAAGCCAAAAACACAGCATCAGTGGGACTGGATGGTGTCCCAGGCTGTGTCCTACATGAGCTCAAAGATGAACTAACCCCTCACCTAAACACACTGTTCAAAATCAGCCTCTCCAGAGGCTACATACCCATAGAGTGGTGCACAGCAATGGTTATTCTGCTCCACAAAGGTGGAGCCACAACAGACCGCAGGAACTATCTCTTTATAAGCCTAACTAGCTTGGTCTGCAAGGCTATGGAGCACATCATCATGGAACTCATTAACAGAGACATTAGGAACCTCCAAACACT
Organism: Protopterus annectens; assembly: GCF_019279795.1. Classification (NCBI taxonomy): domain Eukaryota; kingdom Metazoa; phylum Chordata; order Ceratodontiformes; family Protopteridae; genus Protopterus; species Protopterus annectens. The sequence goes on along the minus strand of NC_056732.1, from coordinate 632,223,035 downwards.
GGACCCTACCCAGTTCAGCTTTGTTAAGGGCAGATCATGCCTCCTAAACCTGGTGGACTTCTTTGAGACAGTTACCAAGGCTATAGATGAGGGAAAGGTGGCACACACAGCCTACCTAGATCTTGCAAAGGCCTTCAACACCATTCCCCATTATGGTATTATAGACAAGCTCACCAGCCTGAACATAAACCCCTACATCACAAGATAGGTTGCCAACTGGCTCATGAACAGAACCCACATGATGAGAGTTGCAGGAGCTAGGTCTGACTCTAAACCGGTTACAAGTGGTGTTCCCCAGGGCTCAGTCCTATGATCCCTCCTATTCAGCATATACTTCTCAGAGGTACAGGCAAACACAGGAGGACTATGGCTGACCAAATTCACAGACAACTGCAAATTAGGGGCTTTAATTGACTCTCTGGCTGACACAGACATCCTCCAAAAGGGTCTCACTGAGACAGATACCTGGTTTCAAAATCATGGCCTTAAGCTAAATGCCAAAAAGTGGATAGTCATCCCCTTTGGAAAAAACAAAGTACCCACAAACTACCACATAGGTGGTAGTCCCCTAAATATGGAAAACATAATAAAGGATCTGGGGACTCAAGTAGATAGTAATCTCTCCTTTGATAATCACATTGCCAAAGTGGTTGGAAAATCCTTCTATGTGGCCCACCTAATCATAAAAGGGTTCTCATCCAGATCAAAAGAGGTCATTGTGACCCTCTACTCATCACTCATCAGACCCATCATACAGTGCAATGCCCCATTTGGGATGTACCTTACAAGACACCTGCAACAGCTGGAAAGACCACAGATGTATCTCACTAAGAGGATCACTGGCCTCAAACAGATGCCCTATGCAGCTCGACTGAAGAAACTCCAGCTGTACTCCATTGCATACCACCTACTCAGAGGTGGTCTCTGCCTGACATACAAGGCCATGTCCAAACTAGAATTGATGGACATGATCCACCTAAAGAAAACCTTATCCCCTCAAGCCACATGCTCTAGGGATTTAAACCTCACCACAACAATAAATAGGACATGCTGGAGGGACAGATTCCTGTCCCAGAGACTTCCCATGCTTTGGAGCAATATTCCAATCTACATTAGGCAGAGCTCCTTGCTAACACTCTTCAAGAGAAACCTTGACGAGTGAATGGGAAACAGAAAGTTTACCCCAGGGATCATTTCAGTGGCTCTGCTGGACAGAGGCACAGAGAACTAATCTAAGGGGGCGGCGAAGGCCAACACATTTTGGCTAGGCTTATAAATGCCTTTGGGCAGACAGCCTAGTACCTACCTATGAACCTACGAACCTAATTGCTACAGATAATAATAAGAAAATAGAAGAAGCAAATAAGAAATACAATGAAATATTACTCCATAAAACTAATTTAGCTATGGAAAAACTGAAATGAAATTCTTATGCTACCTCTCCTAAGCATCTTCATAACCTATCTATGAAAGTTAAGATACAACCAAAAATTAATAACATTGATAGTATCTTTCATGAAGGGAAAAGGAAAAAAAGTCTCTGACATAGGGACATTCTGGAGGCTTTTAATTATCATTATGCAGAGCATCATAAAGACAAAACAAGTACAAATGAATGTGAAAAGTTAGAGAATATAGTTCCCAACATAACAAGAATTCCTGAGGAACTTAAGTTAGATCTACAAAAAACTATTTCTCAAAAGGAAATTATAGATGGGATGAAAGGAAGTAAGTCTAATAAAGCACCTGGAATAGATGGCTTAATTATTGAAATGTATATATTGTTCCCTTCTTCTATAATATCTCTCCTACATAAAACCTTTCTTGAAGTTCAAACATTAGCAAATATTCCTCCTTCTTGGAGATATTCTCTAATTTTCCCTATATTAAAACAGAATAAGGACCCTAATCATTGTAACTCATACAGACCAATTTCTTTGTTGAATAATGATTATAAACTATTTATGTCAATTATGGTCAATAGATTGAAAATACCCATATCTAAAATAATTAATGAAGACCAAACTGGTTTCATGCATAACAGGCATACACAGGATAATATTAAAAGAGTATTAACTCTGATAGATTACCTCAATAGAGGAAACCATGAAGCATTTATAATAGGTCTAGATATTCAAAAGGCCTTTGACTTCTTAAATTGGGTTTATTTATTTAAAGTCTTACAGTTATTTGACCCCCCCTTTTTTATAACAATGATAAAGAAAATCTATGAAAATAATCTAGCATATGTAAAATTAGGTCCCTTTACTTCCAAAGCAATCCAAATCACTTGAGGTACTAGACAAGGATGTCCCATGTCCCCTATCCTATTTGCTCTGGCCTTAGAAATACTTGCCATTTTAATACGTAATAACCGAAAGATAAGAGGTATAAATTTATATGACCAATATATATCTAAAATAATGATGTTTGCTGATGATGTCTTACTTACTCAACTCTAAGGAAGTGTTAGGTGAAGTGGATATAGTAACAACAAATTTCCAAAAAATCTCAGGACTCTCCTTCAACAAATCCAAATTAAAATATTTATTATTAAATAAAAAAAAAGAACATACATGTTCCAGTTAATCATATTACTGGAAACCAAGTTTCAACTCTAGACTATTTAGGAATAGTCCTAGGCAAGAATATAGAGGAAACCTTACAGCTTAACTATGCTAAAGCCATAGACTTACTTAAGACATTAATAAGCAAATGGAATCATTGTTTATAACATTTGATGATAGGTTACAACTGATAAAAATGGTTTTGTTACCTAAAATATTATATATAGCACAAGCCCTTATACTTCCACCAGGAAAGAAAATACTTAAAGAAATCACTTCAACTCTGATGAAATTCCTGTGGTGCCCCAAAAGAAATAGAGTGGCATATTCTCATCATATCAGAAAATGGGAACAAGGGGGTTAAAATTCCCAGAGACTGAAACTTATATAAAGGCATCTATAATTAAAATATTGATTAATTGGATAAATCCTAGATACTCTTCCAATTGGAAACAGTTACATTCCATTATACTAATGAATGAAAATTATTTATCAAAGAATGCTTTGGTAACTGACAAAGATAACAAGATATGGCACTATTTAAGTTTAAATTTACAGTATAGTACAACAAAATTAACTAAACTAACATTAATAAACAATATTTTTGATGTGTTTAGAAAATTCATTAACACAAATTTAGATATAAAACTGTGGCATAGATTTTAATACCATTTACTATTACAAGGGATTTCCCTGATAAAACACATAGAGAGATTTTTGGCTTATGGGGAAATAATAACCTATTTTGTTGGTTGCAATGTATTGAAAACCAACAAGCTTTGAACTCACAAAGTATATTGTCAACCAATGGCCTATCCCCTAATGACTGGTTGGTTCTTCAGAGTGTCACAGCATACACTAAGGATCTGTATAGAATAATACATAACTCATCCTTCAAAACCGTACCAAAAATTCTAAACTGGATTTTTGGAATTCTATATAATAATCTCAATAACACTTTAATTGCCTATAAGACAGCTCCTAAAGATTCTTACTGGGAATACCTAACTAAAGGGTTTCAAGTATCATTATCAATGGAAGATAAAACAAACATTTTATTTTCAGTTAAACTAACTTCTTACTCACAATTCTGGAGGATTTTTCATTGGAAATTTCTACACAGATCCTTTTTGACACCTGAGAAACTCTCAAAAATGAACCCTTCAAAGGCCAAGTTATGTTGGAGATGTCATCTGTCCACTAATGCTGACTGGTCTCATATTTTTTATGACTGTTCTAATATTAAAAAATGAAAAACAGTGACCGGTCAGTCCAACCAAAATCCACGACAACACCCAAAGGTGAAAAACAGTCCCAGTCAAGATGCGAAGCACAGGCACAATATGAAATAAAATTGAATTATTTTATTGAAGACACTATTAAAAATACGGCAAGTCTGGTTAAGCACTTTCATCTACAACAGTAGATTTCATCAGAACATTTTTAAACTGCCAAACTTCACTTATATAACTGTCTTCCCAATCAATGACTCACATTCATTAACAATTCACAAATTAGTACTTAAAGTGCACTGTGCCTGATTCCCCCCACATATAAATAATAATGATTTTACAAATAATAAGTTTAAAAATTGATATTTCATCATCTTAAATAATACATAATCCCTAAAATAGACCCATACTTAAAACATTAAAAGTATGCATACATTTGACTTTATTTCTCAGACATCTTTATATATACATTAAATTAATGGTTTAGTATGCATAATTATCAACATAATTTTTAACATAATGTTTATTCTATGCATTGGCTTAAAACAGTTGATAGGATGTATTATACTTTTAATGTTTTAAGTATGGGTCTATTTTAGGGATTATGTATTATTTAAGATGATGAAATATCAATTTTTAAACTTATTATTTGTAAAATCATTAATATTTATATGTGGGGGGAATCAGGCACAGTGCACTTTAAGTACTAATTTGTGAATTGTTAATGAATGTGAGTCATTGATTGGGAAGACAGTTATGTAAGTGAAGTTTGGCAGTTTAAAAATGTTCTGATGAAATCTACTGTTGTAGATGAAAGCGCTTAACCAGACTTGCCGTATTTTTAATAGTGTCTTCAATAAAAGAATTCAATTTTATTTCATATTGTGCCTGTGCTTCGCATCTTGACTTGTACTAATATTAAACCATATTGAAATGAGATTAGCAAATTTCGTCAAGCTATCTATACTGATATATTTGTTTTGACAAAGTCTTTAATTTTATTGAATGTTGTTAATAGTAATAATATGAAGAAAGATGACCTGTATTTGTTGTGGACAATGTTAGCAATAGCCAGAAAATGTATAACTAGAAGATGGAACTCTAATGTAGCATCCACAATGGAGGAATTCCTATCATCACTGAAGAAATGCATACTAATGGAGAAAAGAACTAAAGAGTTAAGAACGTTTCCTAAGCCACTTTTTAATAGTCCGTGGAGGGGGGTTTATATCGGAACATCGAAAGACTAAAATTTCGAATCACACAACATCGAACACGGAACATCGAATGCAAATAACCCCAAAAGCTCAGCATTTCGAAAACGGAATGTACTTACAACAACACTTGGCCATCCGCTCACCCATACAACCTGAACCCTAACCGTAACACACCAAACACCACGCGTCTTGAACTGTCAAAACACAACCCAGCCACCTAATGCAAATACCCTACAAACATATACATTGAGTGCTCTACTCCTCTCAACAGAAAGCAAATATTAAAAACAAAACCAGCATAGTAGCACACAACAGTTACCACACTACATACACACTATGGACAAAGAACAAAATATTTACATGATTTACTAGTCAAATATACAAACAAGCTACAAACAATTTCTTATGTGACCCCCCCAACATGGGGGACTGTGCCTCCCACACCCCCTCTACTTAAATATATCAACTCCAAGATTGCACCACAGTGGAGGTAATACGTTCATATGTAACATTTCAACGTTATGTGTTTTGCTTACCCTGCTATTGAATAGTGGTTTGTAGCAGACGTTCTTTACATTTCCCATTTCCCAGTGACGTCAAGGTGTGTAACTTTGCATGGACCAACTATGGAAGCCCGGGGTTTCCGTTCTTGGAATTTTGAGCTTTCTGTATTGTTTGCATTCGAGGTTTGGTGTTCGATGTTGTGTGATTCGAGATTATGGTTGTTCGATGTTCTGATATACACCCCGTGGAGAAAAGTTTTGAATTTGATTGATACCCTACAGATGGAACCAAACTCTTCCTAACTATCATAGTTTATATATTAACTTATTATTTAACTACAAATGTTTTTATCTGAATCCCTTTTGTCAGGCTGAATGTAAATACTGTAAATAGTTATTGAATGTTATGAATGTATTAAATTATTGTGTTATTTCATCAAAATAAAAATCATTTGAGTAAAAAAAGAAAAAGGAGAGCCCAGTTTGTAAGCACAATAATCTACTCCAGGGTAGGTATTACAATGAAATAGTGGAACTTCCGGGGATGTGGAGGCCTTCACCTGGAATATTAGGCCTCACAACACCAATGGGTGGTATGTTATTTTAATGTAATGCCCAACCTGCTGGGCATTATTGCTTTCTTAATTTCTGCTCCTCATCCCACATCCCATTTTCATTATATTTAACTCTATTCCGTTTATTTCAGTGCACAATGATTGGTATGTATTATACAGTATAGCCAAGTAGCCATAACTAACTTCTTTATATGCTATATAACACAGTGTTTTGAATATGTGTCTACCTTCCAGTAGTTTTAGTGATTATCTGCGTTCATGTGTTTAAAGTATAGAAGTCTACTAGTAATTTTGTATAACTGCCTGCTTTTATGTACATAGTTATAGTTTTCTATTCTTTTTTAAGAGTGCAGAACATAAATGACTCTCAGTCCCATAAGAATGCAATAGGACATCTCTCTGTCTCAAATTATTGACCACAAAAACTAAATTTACAATACAGCTGTCTAAAGGTCAACTCCCTGTGCTTTTTCCTGTTAACCTGGTGAATTGGGCATGCTGAGGCAATGTAGCAACTGCCTCATGTACACAGACAACCCTCTCCTCTTACCTCCCTTAACTCAACCTACGAGAGATGCACTTATATATCCAGATTGGAAGCCACACACTCTCCAGCCAAGACTGGAATAGCTGGTCAAGAGGAGAAGGTCAACACTTGCACCACACCACATGGAACACATAGCTCTCCAGAACACAGACCAGCACTGCCTTCACATAAAAACACAAACCACACACCCACCTTCAGGGAGGGTCTCAATAAAAATCTACCCAAACAGCAGAGACCTCCAAGGCAGAAATGCACTCGACCACCACAACACAACACTAATCATGAGACACATAACTCTCCTAAACAGTGTGCCACTCAACCAAAGCCCCTAAGACAAAACAGCATGCCCAACACGCTAGTCATAGGTGACCCGATAGTGAGGCACACTGAAGTCCCACTCACTAGGTTGAATAAGGAGAAAGTAACAGTCAGCTGCCTGTCAGGTGCCAGGATCCAGCACATAACGCATGCACTCAGGTCCCTCAACAACAGGTACAAATATGACTCTGTCATTGTACATGTGGGTGTAAATGACCTGAGACATACCTCCCTGGACTACATGAAAAGAGACATGGAGAAGCTCTCAGATTATGTAGCCCAGGTGGGTACGAACCTAGCCCTGAGCAGCATCCTACCATCACCCAGAATGATATCACAGTACAAGCAGAAAATGATTGATTTCAACAACTGGCTAAGTTTCTGGTGTCATTCTAAGAGGATGCAGTATCTGTCTGCCTAGGATGACATGACTGACAGACCTCAATGCTTTGCCAGAGATGGCCTGCATCTGTCACCCCTGGGCTTCTGGATACTGGCCAAGGCTCTTGCCACCCCTATAGTGCCTTTTTTAGGCAGTGTTCCAAAGACCAAATTACCACCATATGAGCTACAAACAAGTGCAATCTGAGGGCCATGCTGCTCAACGCTAGAAGTCTAAAAATCAAAATGCACTCACTCGAAGCACTCCTTAAAATGGAGAACATCGTCATTTGTGCTGTAACAGAGACCTGGTCCAAGGCAGCAGAAAGCACCCCTGCACTACCAGGCTATAATTCATTCTACACCTTTCGGTCCCAGAACTTGGACTGAAGCTCCAAAGGTGGTGGTGTTTCCATATTCATAAAGGATGTGCACACCTCCAGACTGGTAGCCCAACATCATGCATCAGAGATACTTTAGGTGCAGCAAACATCAGGTAAGACAGCGATTCAGGTCATAGCCTGTTATAGGTCCCCAACCATGTCCCAAGACACTCACTCCATGTTCCTAAGCACCCTGGAGAATATTAGGGTCCAACCTAACATACTCATACTGGGTGACATCAACTACCCCTCCATTAACTGGGAAAACTACTCGTGTATCAATACACTTGAGCAACGTTTCCTGGAATTCATTAATTCTAATGCCCTGGACCAGCTTGTTCTTACCCCCACTAGAGGTAGCAACATCCTTGGCCTGGTCATTACTAACATGGGCGATCATTGCTCTACACCAATAGTCAACTCCTCCCTGGTTAGATCCGACCACAAACTAATCACCTTGGAAATCCACATCTCTCCCACCCCCCACCCCCACCCCACCCTGCAAAGGTAACCACCATGAAAAACTTCTCCAAAGCTAACTTTGGGCTCCAAAGAACAGAGGTGGCTAACTTCATGGCACTCATGCAAATGGAGAATTGTTGCATGACTGCCAAATCATACACCAATGCACTAATGCACTGTACGAACATGTACACAAATGCATGGCTCTTACCATACCCAATAGAACCAAGACACTCTCCTCCAAAAAAAGGAAGCCAATCTGGTGATTCCCTGCCATAAACAAACTCTACAACAGATGGAGGAAACTGATGTGGAATAAGGTGAAGTCCCAAGACTGGAAAAGCTCCCTTATCAGCCTCAACAAAAAGTTGAGATCCCTCATCAAATCCTCTAAAGCTAGCTATGAAAACAGAATTGCAGCATATAGTAAAGACAACCACAAGGCCTTCTATAGTTATGTAAAGAACCTCCATGGCATACCCAGATTTGCTCTGAGCTGCTGCACAATGGTACCTCCTATACTGTGCCAACAGATATTGCCAATATACTGGCTGACAGATTCAGTGCCAACTTTACCACTCTTTCCCCCACCAAAGGACCAATCACAATATCAGTAGATTGCCAGGCACCCAGTATTACTGCTACACAGGTTAAAACAGCACTGTCCAAGGGCAAGAATACAGCATCTATGGGACCTGACAATATCCTTGGCTGTGTTCTACATGAACTACAGATTGAACTGGCACCTCACCTGTGTGCCCTGTTCAGTCACAGCCTCACTTCAGGCTTTGTCCCTACCAAATGGTGCACTGCTGTAGTCATCCCTGTCCACAAAGGAGGAGCGACTACAGACCCTGGGAACTATCATCCCATTAGCCTGACAAGTCTGATATGCAAAACTACGGAATGCGTCATCATGGACCTAATAAACAAGGATATAGGAGATCTCCAAACTCTGGATCCCACACAATTTGGTTTTGTGAAGGATAGATCATGCCTGCTCAACTTGGTTGACTTTTTTGAGTCAGTTATCAGAGCTGTGGATGAAGGAAAGGTGGGTCATACAGCCTACCTTGATCTGGCCAAGGCCTTTGACACCATTCCCCACTCAGGAATCATAGAAAAACTCACTAAGCTAGGAATCAACCCCTATATCACTAGGTGGGTTGCAAACTGGCTCACAGATAGAACCCACAATGTGAAAGTAGCTGACTTCAAGTCAGACAGCTGACCAATCACGAGTGGAGTCCCACAGGTATTGGTCCTGGGTCCTCTCCTGTTTGGTATCTACTTCTCAGAAGTCCAGTCCAACATGAAGGGACTCTGGCTGAGAAAGTTCACAGATGATTGCAAGTTGGGAGCCATTATTAACTCCCCAAGTGATGTTGACATCCTACAGAAAGGCATCACTGAGACCAACGACTGGTGTCAGAACCATGGCCTTAAACTCAGTGCCAAAAAATGTGTCGTCGTCTCCTTTGGGAAAAACCCAGTTCCCATGAACTACCACATCGATGGTAGTCCACTGAACACAGAAGGCGTTATAAGAGATCTGGGAACACAGGTTGACAGCAACATGTCTTTTGACCACCCCACTGCCACTGTGGTCAGAATGTCATTCTATGTGGCACATCTCATTACTAAGGGTTTTGAATCCAGGAAGAAATAAGTCATTGTCTCCCTCTCCTCTTCCCTCATTAGGCCAATCATCAAGTACAATGCCCCATTTGGCAAGTATCTCACTAGACACCTGCAACAACTGGAGAGGCCGCAAAAGTACCTCACAAGGAGGATCATAGTCCTTAAACACTTGTCCTATATGGACAGACTCAAAAAACTCCAACTATTCTCTGTCTCATATCGTCTACTTAAAGGTGATCTCTGCTTGACTTACAAAGCCATGTCTGACCCACCTCTGTTAGAAATACTACATCTAAAGAAATCCCTGCCCCTCCACACCACATGCTCCAGAGACCTTAACCTCATTACCACAATCAACAGAGCATGCTGGAGGGACAGGTTCATAACCCAGAGACTGCCCATACTATGGAATAGACTTCCCATACATGTCAAACAGAGCACCTCACTGGCCCTCTTCAAGAAAAATCTTGATGAGTGGATGGGAAATAGAAAATTCACCCTGGGGATCACTCTATTGGCTCTACTCGACAGAGGCACTGGAAACTAAGGTTGGGTGGCACGATGCCAGGGTAATCCTATGGGATAGGCTTGTAAAGGCTCCAGGCCCATTAGCCTAGTACACATCTATGAACCTATGAATCTGTAAGCTTCATGTGAATAATTTAATTTTCATTGTATTACATCTTTATATGTAACCTTTGTGTCTTGCTTGTGTCATGGTTTAAAGGTCCTCAGTCCAGTTCTCATATCCAGTTAACTAATCAATATAAAAGTCAATAAACAATATGGCACATGGAACTGCATCTGTAGTATAAGTACTGCTGTACTCCTGTACTCCTCAGGCAATGTAAAATAGCAGTCCAAAGTGTGAGCATCATATAGTTCCAAACAATGCAATATTGTGTGTATCCTGCACACCTCTAACTACCTTATTGTACTTATAAAATGAACATCTGTAGTTTTAAATATATTTAAGTCTAAACATTGTATACAGGAATGTTATTTGTTATATTGCATTTATTTAAAAGTATTAAAATATTTTTTCTCTTGACTTTTCATATATGACTTATTTTTGTAATGCTATTTAGAGGAACTGTTTTTTAATAAAATTTCACAAATTATAAAAATGTTGATCTTGCATTGTGAACCTGTTTGTAGTCTACTAAGTTAGAATGTTTTACAATGTCATTGTACAGCTTTTGGGATAAAAAGAGTAGTTATGAGGCAATATCTCACAGATGGCAAGTAATAAATTGAATATAAAATGCTAAACATTAATTCCCCATGCTAAACACAGACTCACTAACTCTGGGATTTAATACAAAAAATTTCCTGAAATACAAATCTTAGAGGTCCGCATCATGAAGTATGAGGTATTAATTTTATGTGGAAAACCAGTTTGCAAATTGTTAAGCATTTTGCTGATTTTTTTTTTTAAATTCTTTTAGAGAAAGGAATATACAATGGAAAGTATAGAGTAGCTCATGAAATGCCATCCAAAAAGGTTATTTTTTATATTTTATGTAAAAAATGTAAATACTTGAGTTATATGGGAATGTTTTGTAACTTAAATGCATTCTCATAACAGCGATTAATACTGTGGGTCATTACTTTAGAGTCAATATATGATGTTTTATTTTTCATATCCTTCTTAAAATGAGATTTTACAGTTACTATGTGAAATGGCAAAGTTCCAGTTTAAAAGGAAACAAACTCAATAATTTAACCAATATCACGTAATTAAATGAAAACTCAAAACAAAAACTCAGTACTGGACTGTGGAATTCAGAATGCAAAGCTTTTAATACAAACATTCAAATTTTGTTAGGTTCTTTTTATCACTTTGTTCAAGACTTCTCAGGACAAAAGTTTGAGTGTCCTGTAAAACACTTTTAAATAAAATTCAAACACCATATGATTAACATACATAAGTGGTCTGAAAATAATACAATTTAAAATTAATTTCATGTTTGTTTTGATAGCCATAAAAACATCTACTGCATTTATTTGGTGTCCTGCATGAATATACCTAAAAAATTTACAAAAAAAAAAAAATATGTATTCCAAATTATGCCAAGGAACTGTGAAGTGGGGGTTAAAAGTGCACATTTTATTACCTGAAGTACCTTTAATGTCTATTAGACATACTTTAGGCATAGGAAGAAGACATTTTAATCCCCCAATTTATAGTTCCTCGACAGCATTTTAGAAAACATGTAAATTGAAAATTAGAGAACTGGTAACTGCACCTGCAAAGAAACTTTTTAATCTTAACAGGCAGTGTATAACATAAGAAGAGAGCTTCAAATGTTGGATGCTAGATATATGAAAGCTGACAAAGGAAAGGTATGGTCATATGGACAAAAAGCATTACAGCAATGCAATGTTAGAACTGTTCCAAATAATTACAAAGGAGTATGGTAAGCACTGGAGCCTTTAATATTGGAAATATAATAGTGGATGAGACATCAAATGAACTTCTGTTATACGGTTTAATTAATTAATTAATTAATTAATTAATTAATTAATTAATTAATTATGACACAGCATTTTGTATGTACCCAACCTAATAGCTGGGATATCTTCTACAAATACCTAAAATCCATTAGAATCAGTTTATCCCTCCTCTTTTTTGCCCTGTTGTCATCACAGGAGGAACTAAAACCAAACCAGTTTCTATGTATTTGGGTACTACATTAAGGCCTGTTGTAGGGCGGCCACGGTGGTGCAGTGGTAGCATTGTTGCCTCACAGCAAAAGGTTCTCCAGTTCAATCCTTGACTGGGATGCCTTCGGTGCGGAGTCTACATGTCCTCCCTGTGGTTGCGTGGGTTTCCTCCCACATCCCAAAGACATGCTGCAGGTGGATTGGACACTCTAAATTGGCCCTAGGTGTGAGTGCATGTGTGTGTGTACCTTCTGTGGAAGGCTGGGCGCCAGGCTGGCAACTCAACACTGTAAAAACTCCACGGCCAATCATGAGTGGACAGGTGATCCGCTGTGGTGACCCCTAACTGGGAAAAGCCAGAAGAAGAAGATTAAGGCCTGTTGTAAAAAGCTAGTATCTTACATGAAAGACACCCGTGATTTTTTTAACATTGGTTCAAAGAAATACCTTGCTTCAAGACATTGGGCAGGATTCACGAAGCCTCCGTGTAAGAGATACATGGCTTACACGGAGGCTGCAGTTAAATGGTGTGGCATTAGCATGTCATGCATATGCATGAGGGCATGCTGAATCACACCTAAGGCTAATACGGTCCATGGAAGACAGTAGGGGACGTGTCCATAGGCCGAGCCCTGCAAGCGGACACGCCCCCAGAAGAGTAAAATTGCCCAAAGTAAACACCCACGACAGAGGCCATGGAAATGTGAATAAACACAACACAACACATACCCCACAGACTATGAACATAAAATATATAAATGAACATGTTATATATTTTTTTTAAATAGTAAAGATGTTTGCCCATGAGTGCGCTCGTTTGCGCGGGCGTGCCCGTAGCTTAGCCACAGTTAGCAGTCAGTGGAAAAGGATATAAGAACTAAATATGCAAAGCCCCCACAACATCAATTTTTATTTTTAGTAAAATAAGCACAAAACAAGTCCCTGACAAATATGTACACATATAAAATCATAGTTTATGTAAAATGTAATGAAATAGTCCATTCATTTTGAAGAAATGTGAGATAACAAAACAATAAAAAATGCGAGATGTGCCTATAGCTGAACTACAGTTTAACAAGGTGAGTGCATCTGCCCGTAGGTGAGCAGTGGTTTAACAGGTGTAAAATGAGTGCCCATAGGTGAGCAGTGGTTTAACACGCTGAAACTGTGTGCCCCTTGCTGAGCTGAGTGTAATATGCATGCTAACAGCCAAATGAAGCCTAAACCAGCGTACCCCATTTGTGCGGAGCTGCGCATCGCGCCAACAAGCTAACCGACGGGCAACGTTGAGCAAGCTGTATCAAAACTGCCTTTACACAGACACACCCCCTAGCCTGTCTAGACAGTCATAAAAAAATAAAAAGCAGTGGCCAGGTTCGAACCCAGGATACTATGCACCATAATCAAGGTACTGAACCACTAAGCCATGACAGCAGTACCTAGAAATGCAGTAATAGCAAATATATAGGAATGAATACAAAGTGGAGCATGACAAAGCATGTTTTGTGAAGTTGATACAATTCCAAAATGGCCAATCACAGATATGTGCGGGAAAAACGGCATATATAAGCCCCATAGGTGGGAATACACAGCATAAATGATTGTAGAACTAACTTGCAGCCAGAATGTCAGGAGTAGGTGAGGGTAGTTACTTTCGAGCACAGAGGTGGGGCATTGAGGAGTCCAGATACATGGTCTGGCTCCTAGTCCACAATCATGAGGCCCAACTCATGCAGGGCCAGGTCCTGTGGGGAGCATATAGGGCTGAGGCGTGGGACCGGTTGGCTCATGATCTCACCAGTGCCACAGGGATTCCAAGGACTGGTGAGCAGGTCCGTCACCACCATGCAGACCTGAAGAGACGCAAGCAGGACCAATTGAACCTTTGGATCCAGGAGGCCCGGCAAATGCCCAACGCCCCACTACTGAGTAAGTTACATTTAATTATGTATGTAAGAAATTAAACTAGCTGATATTATGGAGATGTGTATTCCAATATTACTTCATTTATATTACAGCTACAGGTGTCCGTTCTGTGAACTGCAGAGCCTATGGCGATAGACTGGTGTGGTTGTGCCACCAGGCAGGTCAGTAATCCTCTCCCAGTAACTGTAAAGAAATATAAAAGTATGACAATTAGCAAAAGAGTGCAGTGTAGTCACTAAGTAATAAAATGTGCAAGTAACAGTGTAAGAGTGTTTGCAAGTATTGCTTGATTACAAAAGTGTGTTGCAGTCTGTAATCCAAACAGAAAAATGAAAATGTCTGAAATAAAGATGCCCCACCTGTAATATAATAGTACACAACCTGCAGCAGGCTGAAAAGTACAGCTGCAGAAGATGAGCAAATCACATGTGTGAAATATACCCCTGTTGAAATACTGAAACATGACAGAAGTGAGACTGCTGGAAAGGATTGTAATAACTACAGGTAAAACATGTCAATAAAGCCTAGAAGTAAGTACCATCCTGAATAGTAAAATGAAAACAAGTGAGAGAGTGTGAGAAAGAGTTATGAATCCACCAATAAAGTAGTAATAACCCTGAATAAAGTATACTGCAGTCAGTACAGAATGAAATGAATGTGAGAAGCAGAACCAAACAGCAAAATGTGTTCAAAGTGTTGCTGCAGCTGTAATGTGTATCCCAAAATCTGGATATGTTGCTCTCAGTCTGCAATATGCAGATAGTATGATTGTCTGACATACCAAACATCCACAGTTGTCTATAGCTATATAAAGCAAATGTAGCAGGATGATGTAGCTGAACAAAGCCAGATATGAATGTGTATGAAGAACAATAAAATGTATATTGATGTACAGTAACAGTCCTATCACCAAATTGAAGTAGTTATCATATAGGAAACTGTAGTTAGAACAGTAGTGTGTATATATGTGCAGCTATTAGAAATGTACAGCATATGTATTGGTATTCGAAGGTGTTAATATTATTTTCTTCACCCCACCCTATAACCACATATAACCCATTCCACGTGAAAATGGTATGTGCAATCACAGTTAACACCCCTGGACATTTGTCCTGTTGGGTCATAAATATTTGCATGTCCGTTGATGCATCTGCCCTGTTCATACATCCAAACCTGATGGCCTGTTGCAATCAATCAACCCTGCATGTTGTTGGACTGTGTATTGCTATTCAAATTATGCATGTGTTATGCTCACTGTTCAATGGTGTGAATATCTGGGCGTTTGGTTAATGGGAATACTAATGCATGCTGTTACAACTAATTGCGAATGGTATTGTATGTTACTTACCCAAACTGTCATGACATAATGCAAAACATAGGACGACAGGGAATGCGGGTTCCAGCGGACCCGCCTCTCCCACCATAGCTGGCGAGTGCACCTGGCACTAGTGCCCAGTCTGGACCCTCCTCCGGTGGCCCTGTGTCACCTACAGGTGGAAGCGCTGCAGGGGATGGGGCTCGTCCCCCCTCTGCAAGCGTGGCCAGAGGAGAACCACCACTCACCCTCCATAGCATCCGGACTGTGGTGCATAGGGAGATCTGGAACTCTGTTTTTGGGCCCCTACGCCAGCTTGAGGCACAGGTGGCACAACTTATGGGCATGCCTGTTGCCCGGCCTACACAGCCCCCAGCACAGCCTCATCCTGGGCAGTGAAGGAACAGTGGCAACTGCCCATGGGTGGGGATATCAGTTCCACTGTTGCCATCTGTGGGCTCATGGGCTCTGGATATCCAAACATCTGTCCCCGTCAATTGTGTAACCCCCCCACACATGTCATACACCGCCCCTGTATGCGTCTTGTTTGTCTTGTCTGTTGACCTACCCAACCTACCTCCCCAGCTATACCGACTTCCTTCACCTGACATACCACTCTCACCTGAAAAAAAAAAAAAGGGCACTCTGTACCCACAAAAAAATTACGCCCCATACATAGCTGCCCATTCTGCACACATGTCTGCTGGACATGGAAACTATCAATTACAATTGGCTGTACAACAAGTATTATTGTTGTCCTGACACCTCTCTCAGGGGTGGAAGGTTTCAAATGTCACACCAAATTACATACATATGCACAGCTGTTGCTGATGAAGAAATGGGCAGCTATGGGACTTACCTACATCCCTCCTGCAAATCCCAAGCTTGTTTCCCTACTGTCTTACCCTCTTTGTGACCCCTTTTTCACCACTTTCCTGTCTCCCCATTTTCATTTCTTTCAAAGAAAATAGCGCGTGTGTGCACCAGAGTAAGCACTGTTAAGCGGTTGTAAGCGGGTGTGCACAGAGCTGAATGCCAGTGCACATGCGGGAGCTCTGCGCAAACCAGCGCTAACCCGGTTAAAACTGCTTAAAAGTGCCTTAGTCACTCTGATTGACAGGTCCTGTAGTCAGTTCAAAAGCAAAATAAAATCCCACTGTCAGTCCTGAACCCAGGACCTCAGAAACAGTAGTCTACATGACCTACCACTAAGCCATGACTCTTATACAAGAACATTGTGCTAAAATAAATATATCATGTAATTGTAGGAATGAATGTAAATGGAATATAGGATGTGTAGTACACAAAGCATGTCATTTATACTTACTGTCAAAACTAGTGGATTTCCATAATAGTAGTGTGTGAACAGAAACAGCCATGCTAGTTGGTAGCTAGTAGGTAATAATGTCAGTTAATGTACATATATAAATGTATGTATATTTACATATATATATATATTTGTAGGTGTCAGTGTGCATACACACTTACTACAGGAAACAGGAGAGAGGAATGGAGAAATGTGAATCTACAACACAGCCTGAATCATGAGAGAGATACTAACCTTTACACTCACAGAACAGTGTCCACAGCATACCAGCATGGTCCCCGCCCTTACAATCTGAAAGGGCAACGCCTATCTCACATACCCTTTTATAGCACTGTCCTGAAATCACAGTGAGAACTGCAATCAGTACACAACTGGCTGCATGCAATTAGCAAATGCTGGCTTACAATTGGTGCAGAGGCCATCACATGGACTTATGCAGATACCTACAAAAGCATCCTGTACTCACACTCCACACATGCAATACGTTCATTGCACTGTCTGGAGGCAGACAGAGAGAGAGAGAGAGACAGACAGAGAGAAAAAAAAAACAACACAAACAACAACACACGGTACACACACTGAGTCTAAGCTGTCAGCAGTGACAGTAGCAAGCCGTGCCAGCAGCAGCAGGAAGCAGTAGTAGCAGTAACACAACCAGCTGCGACAAACACAGGTAATGTAAAGTAACAGGTTAATAGTCTGCATACTGTGAACCCTCCATATGTGTCATAGGTCTGTATCTATAGGTATGTCCATGTGATATGTTGTGTGCACGTAGTTCCACCAAAAGAGGATGACTATACCTTACATGTCATTCAGTGTTAGGCCATGATCCTGGCAGCAGTTTTCCATTGCAGTGAGGCCTGTCTGTAAGATGTGTGTGTCAGCTGGTGTAACGACTATGGCGCTTAGTTAGCAGTCATCTGGGAACTTTGTCATCCACAACCCGCACATGTTCACTTTTACATCTGAGAAATAAATGCCAAACAAGAGGGGTCCTAGGACAGAGGCCTGTGGGATACCACATGTGACTGGCATTGAGTCTGACATGGCTCCTACAATATCGATATTATGGATTCTGTATGTCAACCAGTGTGCAACCCATCATGTGACATATGTAGTAACATGTAAGCTAATGAGCTTGTCTATGATGCCTGAGTGGAGTACTGTGTTGAAGGCCTTAGGCAAGTCCAGGTAGGCTGTATGGATTGCATTGCCCTCATCAATGGCTGTAGTGACTGTTTTGAAAGGTCAACCAGGTTCAAAAGGCAGGATCAGCCCATCACAAAGGCAAACTGACCGGGAACAAGTGTCTGCAGGTACCCAATATCGCTGTATATGCATCCCATACTGAATCATTCCATAGCTTTGCAGACCAGGCTGGTTAAGCTTATGGTGCGGTAGTTCCCAGGGTCAGTAGAGGTGCCTCCTTAGTGGAGTGGGACCACTGTTGCTGTATGCCAGTGTTCAGGTACATATCCTGTAGTACGGCCAATGTTAAATATCAGTCTTATATGCGGTTGTATGTCCTCTTGGAGTTCACGTAGCACACATCCAGGGATACCATCAGGTCACATTGATGCTGTGTGTTCTGCTTTGCTGAGGGCGGCCCTCACCTGGACAAGTGAGATGATAGGGAGGTTACATTCAGCTGTGATAAGTATTTCTACTTGTGGGGGAGAAGGAGGGGGGATACGTGCACCGAACCTGTCTGCAAGAAGGTTGCCAATATCTGTGTGTTCGGTGAATGTCAAGTAGGTGTGTATTAACTCAGAGCATATCTGAGGCATTTGGTCCATATGTGTAACATAACTGAAGAAGGCCTTGTGGTTATCTATAGTGTTCGTGGCCATTTCCCTTCCAGAGTAGGCCGTGGATGTTGTTATGAGAGACCGTAGCTTATTACCAGTGCTGACCACAGATGCCTTCCCTTAATGTGAATCTGCTCTGTCCTGCAGTAGCCTCCTTCTATTGTTATATAATCTGCCTTTGGCTGGGGTCCACTGGACAGGATGCCTAACATTTGTGCATAGGGTCTGGGTTAGAAATGTATGTGCATGTTCCATGCAATCTTTGGGATGTCCATGGGAAGCATTCGCAAAGGGGTCAGCAGTGTGGGTTGTGGCTTCCACTGGCCCAGTGGGCTGCATGGATACCATCTCAGTCCTAACAAGTGAATAACTGTCTAATCACATACATATCAAAGTAGTCTATTGTGCTGGTGGTGGTGGTGGTGGGATATGTATATCCAGGCCGAGTAACTTGTGTCCAGATCACACTAGTGGATGGCGTTCCACATACAGTACCTTGGTATGAACCCCCAGAGTGAGGTTGTCCATTGGACCTGTCGCAGTGTGCTGACCGATGGGGCATGCTACAATGTTGTATGGAATGTGGCAGGTATTGTTGCACAGGTGTTGGCTGAGCACTGATATCTGGCCATGTACTTGTGTATCCACCAAGAGACACACACATGCTACATATGGGAGTAGTAGTAGTATATCATTACAGTTGACTATCATGTATAGTATGTGTGCCATATATTGCTGACATAGTCTGCTGATATCCTGTTTGTGTTCTCTTCCAGGGACATGGTGCGTCAGCGTAATCCCGCCTACTCTGCAGCAGAAGATGAGGAGATACATCAGAGCCTGGTGCGGGATTATGACATACTGTTTTCCCGCACCAGCCAGAATCAGCAGGAGAGGGCTGCACTGTGGCAAGACCTTGTCCGTAGGGTAAATGACATTGGCACGCATAACAGGACATATGAGCAAGTACGACATCACTGCAGTGATTTAATCAGAAATGTCCATCAGCGTGCGTCGGATATCCACAGGCAACAGGTTGCCACAGGAGGTGGGGTGGCCACACCCCCCTCACCATACTGGAGGGGCTACTCCTAAGTGTTGTGGCTCCAGCCCCGGAACCGCAACAGCAATACACCTGCATCATGATGGAGGCTGGATCCACACAGCAGCACGACATGGAGCATGCAGGTAATATGCCATATGTACACTTGACTGTTCTGTACACTGTTAGTTTATGTATGTGTAAGGTGTGTCCGTGGTATGTAGCTGTCAACATAGTATGTAATTGTGCAGGTGTGATACTGGCAATATCAGCAGCTGACGTGTGAAAGGCAACTGGTGTACTACTGCACTGTATCATATGCAGTATCAATGGCACAGTTGTGCCCACTGACATTAATCTCCTCATTTCTGCAGGTCCCTCCGATGTTACAGCAAGGCAGGCCATCCATGCTGGTGAGTGTGTTTTAACAATACCTATAATAGTCCTGATAGTGCTAGTAATGCTAGTGTAACTCAGTAGTGCTCTGTGTCTATACTGCAGGGTGTGCATGTGTGCATGTGTGCATGTGTGCCTGTGTCCATGTGTGCATGTGTGCATGTGTGCAGGTGTGCCTGTGTCCATGTGTACATGTGTGCATGTGTGCATGTGTGCTTGTGTCCACGTGTGCATGTGTGCATGTGTCCACGTGTGCATGTGTGCCTGTGTCCATGTGTGCATGTGTGCATGTGTGCATGTGTCCACGTGTGCATGTGTGCATAAGTGCATCACTGGTAACATTGTGTGGACACTGTAAACTGTGTTTCCTGTCTTCCTCTCACAGGTTCTGGTGCTGCTCTGGTGTCCTGCAGCAGGGAACCTGAATCTGGTGCCACAGGTACTGATAATGATGATATCTGTGTAATGGCACAGGAAGGTGTGTCAGGGTCTGCCATTGGTCAGCCAATTGACAGTACACAGCTGTCAACCCCATCATTGAGCATAGTCATCCTGCCAGTACATCCTGTGTCACCATTGTCCCTAGGTGATGGACAGGATACAGTGGGCATTGACCAGGGTAATGTGGTATCTGTGGCACATGCTTCCCCACACAGCAGCCATGGGCAGGGTCCTGCGATGGTACCACACAGACAGTTGCCCATGGGTTCTCATGGGAGAATCCGTGGGCGTACTGCCTCTAGCAGACATGCCCAAAGAGGTCTGTCAACCTCAGCTATGTTTCAGGCTGTCATGCAGGCACAGTCGCCTATGGAAAGGTACACCAGACTGGGTCTGAGGGAGCTGAGAGCATGTCGCACAGCCATGACTGACGGTATGTGTGACATCACGGATGCTATCCGTAATTTCACCGATGTCATAGACAGAAGTTGTGGGGACATATTACAGCAGTTCCACAACCACATGTCCATGAGCCAGGGCAATGGTGGGTGGTTGCGTCGTCGGCGTGGCCGTATGCCAGCAACAGCAGCAGCTGGCAGTCGGCACGGACGACAACGGGCCCGCGGATGTCCCCATAGTGCCAGCAGCAGCCCCAGCAATGCTGGGTCTGTGTTGTCATTGGAATGCCCCAGGAGACCATGTGCACGTGGCTCTCGACAGTCCCAACAGGGACCTGTGTCCAGTCAACACACTCCCGCTTCTGATAACAGTACCCATTCAGACTTAGTACCGGATACAGTCCGTAGCACCCCTGCCAGGCACAGGTATCGTGTCCGTGCCCACAGACACTGATCTGTATGACCTGCCAGGTGCAGTCTGTGGCTGTCCACAAACTCCTGTATATGGCAGCCATGAGGTGGAACTGTGTGCGTGCATACACACATGCGAAATGTTAACACCTAGGGCTACCACATACATGCACACACTGCACCAACAGTGCCCTACCCTGTACTGCTGTCCCTCACCAACACACATACACACACATGTCAATTGGTGGTATCAGTGGCAGACTCAGGCATACCTAATTCACACCCTGTGCATATGATGAAACTGTGCCACCTCCTGCAATCTCCAACATCAGTGCAGGAACAAGTAAACACGTTGCTGATGCACAGGGTGACTACATAGAAGTGTATTAGTAGTATCATGTTGGTAACAGTACAGTGTGTTGATATGACTGTGTGTATATCCCAGCATGCCTGATGCAGTAACCGTATGACTGTCCTGAATTGTTATCTACACCCATAGTACGTACCAAAGTGTAACAACTGCACATTATTGCATACCGATGGTAAGGATGTCAACAGATAGCCACATACATGGGTAGCACAGGGGTGAAGCTAATGCAAGTAGTGATACACAATGATGGACATGTACAGTAATGGTGGCAAGTTGCCCACAACTACTATGCAATGTGGATGTTTGCACATGTTGATATGTGTGCAGTACCAATGTAATCCAAATCACAATTAACTATGACATAACATCAGTTCTACCATGGACATCTGAGCTGTGCATTCCTGGGTGCATGTTGATAGTGCCTACATATTTGCACTGTTACCTACTGTTAGTGTTACCCCTTCTTTGTTGTACAATGGACTACTTCCAGCCCTGCATACTGTAGCTTTGTTTGCATACATGTTCGCTTGGGGTTCCCTGGAACACTGCTTCCACCGGCAATGCAGAGTTACAGTGCTTCTGTGGACTCCTAGTGACATCTGCATAGCGTACTATATGTATGTAAAGTTTACACATGACAGAACGTCACTGTCTGTCCTGTTCCATGTACGTTGCCTGTGACACATTGCACATGTCTTACCTGGCATTTACCCACATGTGCAGTCATATATGCCAGTGCTATGAAATCAGTAGCAGTACTCCCACACATACACACCTTCAGTATGTTGTTCCCCATTGGCCCTATGTGTTGGTAATCACCATGGCAATCACACTACTATGGTAGCATGTGCAAAGGTAACCTGTGAATCACCTCTACAGTCCAGTTGTGGTTTATGTGAGTCATGTGGCAATGTCACAGCTGCCACATGTATGCAGTCAATGCTCACCCCTGGCCAGGAACGTACAACACATGTGTGGGATGCCACCACATAGCCAATCTGGGGACTGAGCACTCTGAACCCAGTAATGCCATACCCTGTCAGGTGGCATGACATACTACAGTGACTACAATACCAGTCAGACATAGACCTGCACTGACAGCAATCTGAACACACTGGGGCATACTTGGAGTCTCAGAATAGCATCCTGCCTGAGCATCACACACCTCTGCAGCTGGCACACAGGCATACGTTACGTCACAACAGAGCACATGCCACACATGGCACACACATCCCATGTGCCACACACTCACAGCCTGTAGGGCTACACAACACACCTGCTACAGATGTGTCAGGTACCTCTCTTGGCCGCTGCAGTGGGGTCCCGCTCAACAGGCTGTACATGGTGAAGGTCGCAGTGATATGCCTGTGGGGCACTATGGGCCACCACAAAACACATGCATACAGGTCAGTCAGAGGCATGGACACATATGACTCAGTCACTGACCATGCCACTATGGATGACCTGAGACATACCTCCCTGGACTACATGATAGGGAACATAGAAGGGATCTCTCAGCATGTGGCATGGGCCAGTATGAGCCTGATCTTGGTTGCCATCATACCCTCACCAGGTATGCTACCACTATATGTAGGAAGGGTGTTCTATGTCTACATTCTGCTCAATCTCCAATGTCATTCATAGGGTATCCACTGGCTGTCAATGTGTGCTTAAATGCTAGGGAAGCCACAATGATTTGCGAGGGGCAGCTTGCACGTGACACCCATGGGCCATTGTATATTGGTGAAGCCCCTTGATACACACATAGTGCCTTATGCTGCAGGACATGGATTACATAGCCACCTCCGCGGGTATCACACAGGATAGGCCATTAACAGTGATGCTACACAACACCAGCAGTGTACACCGCAAGATGCATGCACTGGACACTGTCCTCAGCACGGTGAACTGCAATGTCTGTGCAGTACCAGAGTCCTGATTCATGGCTCACAGGTGCAACCCATCACTGCCAGGTTATACCTCATACCATGCCTGTCATCCCCTACACATGTAACACACATGGACAGGGGGGTGGTATCCCAAGGCACCACAGATACACACACCTCCAGGTTGTTGGCACAGCACAAAGCATCAGGGCCTATTTATGTGCAGCTAACAGTGTGTCGGACTGCCTTCTGGTTTATAGCCTGGCACACACAACCCTCCCATACACAGGAAAACCACCTATCCTCCATAACAACACTGGCAATATGACAGTCTCAAGAAATGTCTTTAATATGGCTGGACTGCATCCAGCCAAACATTGTGCGTGAGCATTACTGTAGCTACAACACACTAGTTGAAAGGTTCCCAGCATGTGGTCACTGAATTGCAGTGGAATAACGTGTTACCACTCCCACAACAGGTGGGAACATGCAGCACCTGTACATCGACTACATGTAGATTATATGGCCCAGACCAGATGTGTATCCCCTGCTGTACGTATTTTACCATATACACCCACACTGTATAGACACATACCATGTGCGGCCCCTGCACAGTAAGACACAGTCATATTGTTATGCATTGCGAATACCATTTATCCACTTGAGGTACGTGTCAGACATGGTAACTACTGCAGGCCACAGGTATTTATGTGTATGTGTCACACACATATATCATGTGTGCATTGCCATTGCTGGTTTAGGCAATGGCATGCATTGTTATGCACAAAGACCCACACAAGGTCATAATGTGTGACACAACCACACGTGGCAGTTGTGGGTTTCCAAAAATACCTATCTGTACTCTGACAATAGTAATAGACCCAGTAGCAGAGCGCACTATTGGCATTACTGGCCAAGTAGCCCTGTTTGGCTGTGCTGATAGTGTGGTGACATCCCCTGTGTTTACTGGGGGAATATGCAGCATCTGGTGTATTGTATTTACCAAAAGGATCTGTTTTCTCACACTTGCAATTACACACACCCTACTACCCCCCCACACACACTTGCCATTTGAAGGATTCATACCCCTACCTAACTATGTCACGACATGTGAGAGAGATGCATTAGCGAAGCACAGTATTTGGATTACTAGGAGGTTCTTCTTCTCCGGCTGTACTTATAGGGTGCTGACATCATCAGTGTTTGGAAAGGGTAATGTGCATCATGTAGTGTGATCTCCTGATTGCCAAAAGGAACATGTTTTTTATACAGAATTGCACACACACAAACTCCCCACATCTAAACGCACACACTTGCCATTTGCAGGTTTTAAACCCCTACCTAACTATGTTATGACACTTGAGAGAGATGCTTTAGCAGAGTGCGCTATTCGGATTATTGGGAGGTGTCCCTTCTCCAGCTGTATGTATAGGGTGCTGACATCATCAGTGTTTGGAAAGGGTAATGTGCATCATGTAGTGTGATCTCCTGATTGCAAAAAAGCACATGTCTTTCATACAGAATTGCACACACACAAACTCCCCACATCCAAACACACACTTGCAGGTTTCAAACTCCTACCTAACTATGCTATGACACTTGAGAGAGACGCTTTAGCAGAGTGCGCCATTCAGATTACTGGGAAGTGTCCCTTCACCAGCTGTATGTATAGGGTGCTGACATCATCAGTGTTTGGAAAGGGTAATGTGCATCATGTAGTGTGATCTCCTGATTGCAAAAAAGCACATGTCTTTCATACAGAGTTGCACACACACAAACTCCCCACATCCAAACACACACACTTGCCATTTGTAGGTTTCAAACTCCTACCTAACTATGTTATGACACTTGAGAGATGCATTAGCAGAGTGCACTATTCGAATTACTGGGAGGTTTCCCTTCTCCTGCTGTACTTATAGGGTGCTGACATTATCCGTGCTTAGATAGGGGAATGTGCATCCTGTAGAGTGCTTTCACAGTTGCCAAAAGGGACATCTACCTCACACAGACTTGCACATACACTAACCCCCCTCCACACACACTGGGCAGTTGCAGGATTCAAACCCCTACCTAACTATGTTATGACACTCGTGACAGACGCATTAGCGGAGCACGCTA
The DNA here is from genome assembly GCF_019279795.1 of Protopterus annectens. Classification (NCBI taxonomy): domain Eukaryota; kingdom Metazoa; phylum Chordata; order Ceratodontiformes; family Protopteridae; genus Protopterus; species Protopterus annectens. The sequence goes on along the minus strand of NC_056732.1, from coordinate 632,197,101 downwards.
TTCGGATTACTGGGAGGTTTCTCTTCTCCTGCTGTACTTATAGGGTGCTGACATCATCCGTGCTTAGATAGGGGAATGTGCATCCTGTAGAGTGCTTTCACAGTTGCCAAAAGGGACATCTCCTTTACACAGACTTGCACACACATCAACCCCACTCACCCACACACACACACACACACACACACACACACACACACACACACACACACACACACACACACACTGAGCATTTGCATGGTTCGAACTCCTACCTACCTATATTATGACACTTGAGGGAGATGCATTAGCAGAGTGCACTAACCAAATTACTGGGCATCTGGTCTGAACATGCAGTATTTATAGGGTGCTGACATCTTTATTTCTACAGAGGTATGTACATCTAGTACTACCTGTCAGGTGGGGGATAGCATATATATGCATTTGTAGCCACCTACGTCAGGGTCAGATATGCACATTGCCCTGGCAGGTTATGTTCTATATCATGCTTTGTGACCACAGGACCTGTAACACACAACACAACCAGTCCAGAACACCACTCCCACATCCAGGACACACACTTTGCTTTCCTGGGAACAGTGCCGGGTTATGCAGGTGTTCACATACACCATTCCAGTTGTTAACATCAGGTACAGGCATATTGTGTGTGAGAACTACTCAGGCTTCTACCACTTTACCCTACAGCCACTACAATTTGTGGGTCCATGTGCTATGGCAGAACCACTCACCAAAGCCACATGGGGGAATACATATTGCACCTGGGTACTCACTGTTCCACACCAGAGGTAGACCACCATTGTTGATATCTGACCATACCCACCTTTCCCTGGACATCCATATCCCATCCCCACCCCCAGGCAAGGTTGTCACTGCGAACAAACTGTATTTACCACAAGCAGACTCTACACTTGTGAAGACTGGGGTGGACGACTTCAAAGGACCCATGCTGGGGGACTATACTGGCCTCTCTGCATAATCCTTGACAATTGCATTCTATGAGCATGTGTAAGGTTTGCATTGATCATGCTATCCCACATATACCATGACTGCTCCACAACAAGACACCTGTCAGGTGTACACCAGCCATATATGAGCCGTCCAACAGACAGAGTGAGCTAATACATTGCAGAGCTGTAGCCCACAGAGGGAGGACATCTGTGAACAGTACGGCATGACACTTCATTCCCACATAATCATCACAACACAGTGTTGACAGTGGAATTGTCCAGACAATGCAGATAGGGCTCCCCTCAGTCTGTTATTGATGGCCACTTACTGTTAGAGGTCCTCAGCAACCCTCTTCCAGCACACACCAACAACATGGCTGTGGCTTAGCACATTCAAACCCTGGGATCTCCACTGTGCCCCTGCTTGACAGAGGCACAGCTCACTAGCCTCACACATTGCCTTATGTGACCTACTTTACAGTGGCACAGTAGCCTACTGTACTGGGGATGCAGATGCCAAGCACACACTGGCTAAGCTGTCATTCCCTAGGGCAACAAGCCTAGTATTGACCTCTACACCCATATGTTCAATTGTCAGGTGCACAATATTTGTTGTGCTGTTATACTGTTTGCAGGTCTTTATTGCCATAGCATTCCCTGTTCCTATCAACAACTTGTGTATCTGTGGAAGATGTTTGAATATGAGGGCGATCCACTATATCACTTATGTCTCTGCAGTCATTTACTGTGTGCACTGGGCAGATTGCTGTGTTGTGGTTGGTTCCTGGAATGACACGTACAAATACCAGATATGTGTGGCCAACTGCTAAACGGAGATATGGCCTAAGTGTGTGAGCATGCCCAGTTCAGCCTTTCCATGGCATGTTGTCTGACATATGCCTCATTTATCAAAGTGTGCGAGCATGCCCAGTGTGAGCTTTCCATATGTTGAACTCTGAAGTCCACCACATATTTGGGTGTGTGTGAACTTCAACAATATCTCACATTTATGGTTGTGTGTTGGGTGTCATGTTGTGTACTAACTGGCCAACTGCTTTGTGTCTGCCACAACAGGGATTATACTGTGCCTACAGGGATTGCATGGGATACTTTGCATACAGTTGTCAACATCCTTTCATAATGACCTAACACTGTAGTACCGTATAGTGTACTGGTTCAGTACTTTCTCTGTGGTGGACAGTATCCTGGGCTTTAGTCCTATCACTTCTTGACATCTTCATAGTGAGCACAACATACTGTGTAGGGGCCAGTTGTGCACATATGACCATGTTGCATTATGTTCAGATATGGACTACCTACACCAGGCTTGTCCAACATTAGTAGTGTATTCCACAACATAGGTGGACATTGGCAAACACTAGCGATGTTCCCTAGGCCATTTCTGATGCTAGTCACAGAGTGTGTTTGTCCTTCGACACACATTGTAACTGGAGTTTGCCGCGACATATGTCATGGTTAGTATACTGTGCCTCCGTCTACCTCTGACATAACAGTGATACCCAGGGTTAACCTACCATCTCCCATCCACTCATCGGGATTCCTCTTGAGGGGTGTCGATAGGTGACTGTCTGTCTAACCTGTACTGGGAGTTTACTCAAGAGTGGGGGTGCCTTCTGTGTTATGGATCATTCTGTACAGCTTGTCCTATGTATGTCAGTGCTGGGGTTCAGGTCTCTCATGTGCATAGCTCACTGCCATTCAGATTGTACAAGGTGCAGCATGTTCATTGATTCCAGCTTGGACATGGCTTCATACATCAGGCACAGCTTGCCTCTGGCTGGGCAGTATGGCAGTGTGTGGAGCTGCAGTTTGTTTACTCAGGCAACACATGGCATCTGTTCATGCACTTTGCTACTCCTGGTGGGGTACTGTTGTGGAATTTACAGTTGATGGAGGTGTCTGCTGAGGTATATCCCACAGGGGCTATTGTAGACAATTGTGACGCTGATGAAGGATGACTGCAGAGCCACAGTGACCTCCCCTTATCTGACAACCTTCATGATTGGGTGGGTATATGGTATGTTTCTGCGAACACTACAGCCACATGTTTGTCCAGTGCAGGATATCTATCACCTTGTGTCCCCAGGTCTCTCATTACATGTTAGGTACGTAATGGGTTAACACCTGTGTGGTAATTTGTGGGCACTTACTGTATATCCACGGTGGTTGTCTATACACAGTTCTGCAATTAGCTTGCTGACATGGCTATGGCTCCAGTTGTCTGTTTCTAGGTGGCCCTTTTGTGGGTTGCTTGTGTCAGCTGGGGGTCGGATATGGTGGGCTGTTTGTACTCCTCTGCATACATGTTCAGTCACAGTCCTTCCATGTTGGCCTGTACCTATGGGACATATATACGGAACGGGGGGGGGGGGTCCCAGGACCAAGCCTTGTGGGATGCCACTCATATCTGCTTTGTAGTCTGACATGGATGCAGCATGTCTCACCATGTCAGTTCTGTCCTTGGTCTGGTTTGCAACCCCTCTACTGACATAGGGGTATATATTTAAGCTGGTGAGCATATCCATACTGAACTCGTAGGGTATTGTCTGGAAGCATATGCACGGTCCAGCTATGCTGTATGGACCACATTGCCCTCATCAATGACCTTAATGACTGTTTCAAATGGGTCAAACATGTTTAGGGGCAGGATCTGCAGTTACAACAGCCACACTGTGTAGGGTCCGGTATCAGTAGGTCCACGATAGCTTTATGTCTACGGTACATACTGATCCTTTCCATAGCTGTGCAGACCAAGCTTGTCAGGATCCTGGGGTGGTAGTTTGCAGTATCCATTCAGGCAACACCTTTGTTGTGAAGGACCACTGTTGTTGTACACTGCTCTTTGGGTACATATCCTGTGGTAAGGCTGACATTGGGCAGTAGTGTGATTTGGCATTCCATTATTCTTGGAGTCCATGTTGGCCTCAGCCCAGGACACCATCACATACCTTTGCTGCTGTGTGTTTTGCTTTGCAGATGATGGCTGTTACCTCAGCATCTGCAATGTCAGTGGACCAGCAGTCTGCTGGGATAGATATTTTGCATTCTGGGGGGGGGGGGGGTTTGCACTGCACCTGTCAGGTTGTATGTTGGCAATATGTGTGTGTGTTTGGTATGTTGTTTGTAAAATCTGTGTGATTCAGAGCATATCTGTGGATTCCCAACATGGTTCCTACCATCAGTTAAGTATGCCTTGTGATTATCCTTAGTGTCCTGTACAGTTAGTATCTTCATAGGTTCATGGGTTCATACTAGGCTATCCACCCTATGGCATTAGTAAGCCAAGCCAGAGTGTGTGTGTCTTTCGCTGCCCCTTGCTATGTGACTATTATGGCCATTTATGATATTCCTTACTGTGCTTCTGTCTAGACGTGACACAGTGAAGACCCCCAGTGTACATGTACGATCACCCATCCACTTGGCAATATTCCTGTTGAGGGGTGTCAGTGAGGGGCTCTGCCTAACATGGATTGGGATCCTGTTTCTGGGTGTGGGGAGCCTCTGGGTTATGTATATGTCCCTCCAGCACATCCTATTTCATTATGTGTTGAGGCTGACATCTGTCACTCTCACAGCTCCAATGGCTTTGATTTCCTGTGGTGGAGCATGTCCATTACTCCTGTGTTGGACATGGTCTTGTACAACAGACATACAATGCCTCTGTGTAGGCAGTCTGTGACTGAATTCAGCTGGGGTTTCTACAGCCAGGCAGCATATGACATATATTTGACACCCTTTATCCTCTTGGTGGGGTACCTTTGAGGTCTTCCGAACCACTGCAGGTGTCAGGTATGGTATATCCCATATGAGTCATTGTACTAGATTATGGGTCTGATAAGGGAACAGTACAGGGGCACAGTGACCTCTGTTGATGTAGATGTGAATCCTTTCATGATACGGTGTCCAATATCGACAGTCTTCCTAGCCACATTGGCATTGTGAGTGTCACATGACAGGTTACTGTTGACTTGTGTCCCTAGGTCCCTAATTACTCCTTGCATACATAATGGTTTACCACCTATGTGGTACTTTGTGAGTACCTTGTCTGGTATTTGGTGGGACATTCATACTGTCCAGTGTCTTCAGGATGTCTGGGTGGGGTTCTTGTGTGTGAGAGTGTGGTCTGTCGCATGCTACAGACTGTACAGCAGTTTTGACTACACTTAGGTGCACATGGGTGCTCTCCGCTGCTTCGTGCATTGTCAGTTACCTGGCCGTATGGGTGTCTGTGCTGCATATGGATACTCCCCCTCCTTTGATGTTTTGGTCCAGGTGTTGGGGCCATAACGCATGATATGTGGTATAACCTGGTAGTGCTGGTGTGCTATCAGTAGGCTTGCAGCAGTCTTCCGTCACTGCACAGACATCGATGTTCTCCATACTGGGAAGTGCCTCAGGGGCATGCATATTGCAGTTTACACATCTGGCATTGGTCAGCATTACCCTTATGTTTCTTACCACTTATGTTTTCTAGGGTGGTGGGTTAGTCTTTTTGGCCTTGCCTACGTACGGCTCTATGGAGGTGCCAAAGGCCTTATCCAGTATCCAGACGCCCAGGGGTAACAGGTGCAAGCCATCCCTGGAACAGCAGCATGGCTTGTCATGCATGACATCCCAAGCAGACAGACATTAGACCCTCTTGGACTGACAGCTGTAACTGTGCCACCTGTTAAAGCTGATCATTCTGTGTTTGTACTGTGGCATCATTCTTGGTGAGGGTTGGATGCTGCAAACGGCCAGTGTCATACCAGCCTGGGGTACATACTCAGAGAGCTCATCCATGTCTCTTTTCATGTAGTCCAGGGAGGTACATCTCAGGTCATTCACACCAGCATGGACAATGAGTGCATCATATTTCTGCTTGCTTTGGGGTGACCTGCGTACTAGTGTTATGTGGCATATTGTGGCACCCTACAGGCAGCTTACTGTACCCTTTCCCTTGTTCAGTCTGGTGAGTGGGACTGCAGTGTGTCTGCCTATACAGACACCAATTACAACTGTATCAGGCATGTTGTTTCTCCTTCTGGCCTGTGACTGTTTGGCACACCAGCTTTGTGTACTATGTGTTGCAAGTGCTATGTTTGGAGGTTGTGGTTGCTTGGGATCTGCTTTGGAGGCTTCTGTTGGTGTGGTGTGTTTGTAATTAGGGCCTCCGGGAATGTTTTTCTGTGTTTATGTGTTTGGTTTACAGTTGTGATAGGTCTATGTGGGACTGGGTTTGTGGTGTATGTGGTTACCTTCTCCTCCTGACTAGTTTTGATAGTACTGAGGTGGGGGAGCTCAGCCTCCGGTTTGGATACATGGTTGCATCTCTCACATATATTTGTATTTATTGGGGGGAGTTGAGGGTTGTCTGTGTACTTGGGCCAGGTGTCACATTGCCTCTGGATTCACAGATTCTACTTGTTGTGGCTGGCCTTAGTGGATTGTATGTGTGGACGTATTTTATTGCCATACTACTGATCAGTGATTACTTCCCTTTTTATGTTTGCTCTATCATGTAGTAGCTTCCTCATTCTCTTGCATGGTTTGGTAATGGCTGTTGTTATTTGTGATTGCATACTCCAAGCATTCCTGGCTGTGTTCATGGAATGCCTGTATAACATGTTCTGCGGTGTCCCATATTCTGCACTTGCACAGGGCCTTTCGTGGATTCCACATCGGTTTGGAGGGGTGCAACCTATGCTTTACACATGTTTTTCACTGTGGTTTTCTGGCCAGGGACTGTGGTCAGGATGTGTATATCCAGTGTGATTACTCAATGGTCTGGTCTTACCAGTGAGGGATACACTTCTCATCTTGCCATCCAGTACACATGTTGCTGATTATCACATCCAGTATGCTTACCCCTCTTGTGGGAGTGGTATGTTGTTCCTGGGCATTTTGGTTTATGGATTCTGGGAACTTTTCTCCTACTGTGTTGGTGCTAGTATAATGCTCCCAGTGTATGTCTGGGTATTTTCAGTCAAGCAATATAATGTGGTTTGGGGGGCTTGATATATTCATGTATTCCAACATAGGCCAGGTGCAGTTCCTGGTATTAGGACAGTAGTCTGCAGCAGGCTATATACTGGGAGGCAGTTTTAGCCATTGGTATTTGATCATGGCTAATCCATGCTGCTTCTTGTTGTGGTACCAACATGGGGGTGTGGTTATCCTTGACATTTATTGCTAGTCACCCTCCTTTTGTAGCTTGTTCCATGTTTTGCGGCTGTACAGCACAGTATGAGGTGTAACCTGGTAGTGTTAGGGTGCTGATGTGAGCCTTGACCCAGTTTTCTATTACAGGACTGATATCAACATTCTCCATACTGTGTGCATTTACACTGCACACATCTTGCTGTTTAGACTTCTGGCATTGGGTAGCATTACATCTAGGTTCCTATCCCTTGTGGTACCTATGAAGGTGGGTTTGTGTTTTGAGAATTACCTATTTAGGGCATGCTGTGGGTACTGACAGCCTTTGCCAGTATCCATGGGGCCTGGACTGATAGGTGCACGCCACCCCTAGCAGGTGGTGCATCATGTCATGCTCCGCATGTCTTCCCAGGCTGAAACACATTGGCTCCCCTTTGACTAACTGCATTACTTCAGCCAGTTATTGCAATTGATCATCCCATCATCATTTTGTGGCTTCATGCTTGGTGAGGGTGGATGTTAGTCAGGGTCCTGAGATGTGCATATAGTACATGGTGTTACATTACTTAACACATGGCATTCATGCCTCAGGTGGTGCTGCAAGGCTGCCTCTGTCGGATGCGCATATTACACTCCCTGTACATATTTGTCAGAGGGTCATGTCATTTTAGGCATCCCTGTTATTATTTGAGTGAGTCATAGGGGGTATCATTCCCAGGGTTCCTACTGAGCCAGTGTATGTGCTATGCGTTGCCTCTTTGCCAAGGCCAGGGCATACTGGGCATGCCTCCTTCTGCCTACTGGGGCAGGCTCAGGTTGTTCCTCCTCCGAGTCACGCTCTGCCTGTGATGGCCTTGGCAATGGTGGGGGGCTGTTTGGCCCAGCCCTATGCTGGTCCTGCTGCAGCTGTTTTCGCAAGATCATATTATGTAGCATAGCACATACCATGATAATTTGGGTACATGTAGTTGGTGTGTACTGCAAGGCTCCACCAGATGTGTCCAGACACCAGAACCGTGACTTGAGCAGCCCAAACACACGCTCTATTACATTACGTGTTTGTGCATGTGCCTCATTATGGCATTCCTGTTCAGGTGTGTGTGCATTTCTGATGGGCGTCATCAGCCACGGCTCCAGTGCATAACCTGCATCCCCCACTAGGTGTCCGTGTGGGATGTCCCCATTGGCAAATGTCTGGTACAGCTGCGTCAAATGCCAGATGTGGGAATCTTGGTAGCTCCCAGGGCAGCCAGCACACACATTCATTATTATGCCCTGGGCATCACACATGACCTGGCAGTTGATGGAGGGGAAGCCCTTGCGGTTAATGTAGGCCCTACCCCGCTCACCGGCTGGTGCTTTGATGCGTATGTGTGTGCAGTCTATTGCACCCACTACCTCAGGGTATTCCGCTATTTGCTGGAAGAGATGCATATTGCTGGCCAATACCTCACGGGCATTGGGGAAATATACATGATCACCGACATGTGCTGACATGGCATCCAGGAACTGGTGCAGTACCCTGGAGGCTGATGCCTGTGATATCCCCATCATATCACCAGTTGGTCTTTGGAAGGTACCTGTTGCTAGTATTCTTAGGCCAACACATACCTTGGTTTCCACTGGGATGGGTTCCCCTCTGTTGGTTCTGTGTGTGAGGCATGGCCTGCACAGCTCAACTATTTGCTGCAGGAACTCTCTGTCCACTCTATAGTGCTCTACTATCTCCAGCTCATGTAACCCGTGGTAAGTGACCCTGGGCCTGTACACTCTTCTCCGTCTCCTCACTGTGGGTTGTCTGGCACCATCTGCATTGTCCACCCTCAGCAAGTCGCCTATGTCTCATTATGACAGCTATGGCAGCCCCTAACATTTCTGCTCTGAGTTCAGCTTTTTCAGTTTTCACTTCTAATAGCTTACTCCTGTCTTGCAGTGTCTCTTCAGAGAAACATCCTGAACTGCTGTTTGCAGAGTTTTAAGTGCTGGGCTGGGCTACTATTCTCCCTGTGTAATTGCCTGCTTCTAATTGTTTTCACCTGCTAGCTCCAGCAGTATTCTCTGCTAGCTTCCTACTAATTCTGTTGCTTCTTTTTCCTTTCTGTTTCCTCAGGGGGGAGCAGCGTGCATACCAGCAGAAACACACTCACAGTGGCTTACACATGCGCACACATGCTTACACGGTTCAGGATCTGCCTATTCGGGTTAAAATGCACGCACACTAGTGCAAACAGTGTTACAAATCTACCAACGCGCTCCCACATGCTCAGTCTGACTTACACGCGCACACACTGCCCTACTCGCGCTTCATGGCGTGCACACGTGCGCATGCACGCCCAGCAAGAAACTTTGGTGTAAGTAACAGTGTACACCTTCCATTTCTTGACTTTCCCATGCTTATCTTGTGGCACTCCTCTTTCCCTGATCTGTGTCTGTCATCTGTCATGTTACACTGACCTCTAATGAACTGCATTTCTTTCTACCATTCACCCCTGTAATGTCACCTATCTCCTACTCTATTCCTCCCCCTTATATATCTCTTACACTACTCAGACTGTGCTCATTTGCTATGTGACTGTGGGATTCAGTATCCTAACCCTCATTTACATGAGATTGCCTACTAATGCTTAGTTACATGTCTTAGACTCAGCTTCCCCCCTTAGCAACCACTACATGGTGGCCATGTTGTTTTTGGTCTGCTGGTCCCTGCATTGTTATTCCATTTATTGCATAAAACCCACATTTGTGGGTTTATAACCTTCATTTTTATGTTTTATACAGCGCAGCCCGTTTGCGCGGGGCTGCGCTGCGTTTAAACATCGGCGATCGCCGAAAAAAAAAATTATATTTTTATAATTTTTGCATCAGGTTACCTTGCCAATGGCCACATATTTGGCCATTGGCATGCTGCCTGACACATATGCACCCTTTATTTGGAGCTGACATGGCTCCGTTGTGATTTTTGCAGAAACGTACTCAGTTGTGAACTGAGTACATATCTGCAGCTAAAACGTCTCTTACACGGGCTGGTTTCTGCTTCGTGGATCGCTAATATACCTCATTTGCATACCTTTCGCCTGCAAGTGAGGTATTTAGCATATCCACGCCCAGTCCGTGTAAGAGACGTTTTAGTTGGTCTCTTACACGGAGTTTCGGGCTGTTCCTGGTTCGCGAGGCTTGCATGGAGTGTTACACGTCTCTTACACTCAGTGCAAGCCTTCGTGAATCCTGCCCATTGTGTTTGTAATGGCTGATGTGGTTTCATTATATATACATATTCCATAAAAGGAAGGTATTAACGTAATTAGGCATTGTTTAGCCAATAAGACTAGACTGTATTGACTAATGGCAATATTAATACAGTTTGTGGCTTACCAGTTTTACAACTAATTATTTTTGTGTGTTTCAAGACAGTTTTTAACAACTTAGTTGAATAGCTAAAGGGTGAAAATGGTTACTTTATTTGCTAACAGAGTCATGGGTAAGTAGGAAAGTAATTTCTGTACAAATCATAATGTTTTGTTTAAAGTTGGTATTCTCCTTCTGTCTTATCAATGACATGTTATTTTTAAGACAAGACAAATACAATTTTAAATTATTTTTATAAGAATTGAATAGTGGTACAAATTTCTTACATTTCAGTTATTATATATGTAAGTGATTTTTTTTTGGATGTGACAATTAGTTTTGATACAAATGGGAAACTTGCATATAGAATTTATTGGAATTCAACATTTAAGAATATGTAGTTATATAATGTCAGTTATCACATACAATACATCAATGTTTTCAATTAAACTGTGCAGTAAGCTGTAGAACTTATGAGGGTTTGGATGCTACATTAATAATTTGGACTGAGAGAGTTAAGACATGATGGAGTTATTGTCATTTGTTCAGAACCATGTACATAATATAACAGTAAAAATCATAATTGTATTTAAAATTTAGTAGTTGAGGAATGGCAACAGTTTTCAGTCTGGGGATGAAGAGTGTATCATAGCCTTGTAGATGGTATGTCTGGAGAGATCTGCAGTAGAGCATCTGTAAGGATACAATAGATGATGATGATGATGGATAATTTATTTTACAAGGAAAAAATATGATTTTTTTCTGGGGAATAACTTCATTGGTTTACTGATAGTTAGCAGTAAGTATATATGGCATTACACTGGAAGAGAAGTGCAGCATGTATACTTCAGTTTTTTTGTTTGATGTGTATTAGAATGGCAGTTACAGTTCCAAGGTTGTGCCATTTGTCTGGTCGAAATATTTATTGATATCGGGGGAGCATATTTCATTTGTTAGAATGAAGGATTATTTTTAAAGAGACCAGTTGCTGTTCATTTTCCAGTATACAATTTCATGGCTTCATTCAAAAAAAAAAAAAATATACATATATATATATATATATATATATATATATATATATATATATATATATATATATATATATATATATATATATATATATATATATATATATATATATAGATAGATATAGATAGATATATATAGATATATATATTCAGACTCTAGATGGGGCTATATTCAGCTTTGGATTATAGACTGTGCATATTAAGTGCAAATGAAAATCAGGCCAGAGAGTGGAGATTCTGAGCACAGGATGTAATACTGCATTATCCTCTTTTTGTCAGACGAGTCTATATGTGGAGTGCTGTTAGCTCTGTGGAAGCAAATACAGACTGAATTACTGCTAAACTGGCATGGGGTTACAGAATGTACCTTTGAGTAGAAACAATGCACCCATTTTTAAAACCAAAATTCTGAATACATTCCTGAAATCATATTTTTTGTTGCAGCTCTGTTTGTGTTATTTGTTCTGCTGTAGAAGCAAATATACATGGAGATATCTTAAGCTGTTCTACTCTGCTATGCAGTTTTATTGCTGGTTGTTGACACCAGCAATAAAACTGATATGTTAACTGATGTGAAAAGTGCAATTAGCTGAATCATTATGGGTGGCTTGTCTTTCGGACCTCACCTAATGTCAATATTCAAAATGTTGTTACAGTCTCCCAGATGCCAATGCGCACTGCAACACGTCAGTCAACAGAGCTGAGGCCAAACTCAACCTGCTGTTACAGAAATACAGATGAGTGGAACACCACTCTTGAGAACTTGTAAGTAATATGTGAGCTCCAAGTGATAAACCTGTGTGTTGAATCTATATGCATGCAAGTCAATACAGAAATGTATAATGTCTTGCAGTTTTCTGAATAAGGAATATCAGTTCGGTGACTTCAGTTCTGAAATATGTAAGTCTTGATTCAAGTTGTTCTGGCAGATAAAATGTTTCCTGCTGTCGTGGAAATGTGCTACCCATTATATTTTCTGGCATACATTCCAGTCTGAGAATAGCTTGCAATGCTACTTAACATTCTCCACCCAGCAGCAAATAACTTAAGGGAGCAGAATTGGAAGTGTGTATGAGGAGTTCAAAGTGGTAGAATGAACTTTACATTGTTATGTGATTTGTTCATAGGTTCATAGGTTCATAGGTTGATACTAAGCTATCTGCCCTAGGGCATTTACAAGCCTAGCCAGAGTGTGTTTGGCTTTCGCCACCCTTCTTAGATTAGTTGACTGTGCCTCTGTATAGTAGGTCGCAGATGATAGCCCATTTAAGGTTAGTTTACCGTGCCTCTGTCTAGCAGTGACACAGAAGATAATAATCTGCCTTATCTGAGGGGATATTGCAGGTACGTGGCATGATCAATGACAAGAATACATGCACTAATAGCTTTGAAGGCCCAGCCATTGGAAAATGCATGGAGATACAGCGTGGTTCTGAATGGTAGTTTACCTAGATTAAAAACATGAGTTACAGCAAGCAGCAATGATAGATGAAAGCAAATACATGTTTTACAATGCTATAAGAAAGATGGGATCAAATATTTTGGATTAATTTAGTTAATAATATAAGAATAATACACCAATGATAAAAGGAAGGTCAAGAGCCATATAAAATCAAAAACAACCAGCAGAAGTACAAAAAATAAATAAATAAATAAAATATACACCATTTAATTTGTCTGGATGTTAAATAATTACTGTTTTTGCTGCTACTGCTGATAATGCTACAAATGGTAATGCATTTGCTTCAGGAAGTCCACCATTAGGATATTTATTAGTTCTTGAAAGCATTAAGTTTAGCTTTGAACAAACTGAAAAGCTGCCACACCTCAATGGGTCCTGGTAATACCCCCTGTGAAATGTTTACCAAAGATAAAGGAATAGATTTCCACTTAATTGAAACAAATTTCAAGAAATGGTCAATGCAAGGGTTGGTGCATCTGAAATTGAATTAAGTCTATGTGATTTCTGTTCACAAAGCTGGTAGCATAACTGGGACAAATAAAAATGACTGTACAGTTTGTATACCTCTGTTTAGTAGATTACTTGAAAGACTCCCAAATACATACATTTACTCTGCTAAGTTTAACATTAGCCAAAACGTTTTTTTTTTTTAAGAGCAGACATGCTTTACAATGCTTGCAGAATGCTTTGAGGCTTTGAGCATTGTAATTAGTTTGAGCCTGCTGTTACAGAAATACAGGTTTAGGGTGCGGCAGTGTCATGAATCAGTTTGCTTAGTAATGCCAGTGCACCACAGTCTGATCATTCATCATGGTGATATCCTACCTACAGCAAACTTAAAAAGGGATCAGCAAATGTATTACAAATGCTATATGTAACTTATGAATCAAGAGAAACTAAAGAAAACTGATCATGGATCTTATTCTGAGTGTATATCTATTGCTAGTGAGTTCTTCATGAGTCATAGGTAGAACCAATTGTACTTAACTTCTATTTTACCAAAATTAAACAAAGCTGCAATCTGGATTGCTAAATTTGTGTATGACTGGTAATGTAGAGTTATAATGCATTCATATTTTTAATTTATAATTATGTAAGACTGCCTAAATGCATCTTTAAACTGGTTTATCAATTGAAGCATAAAAATGAACACAGATTAATGTTAAGGAACATAGCTTGTAACAACTATAGGGAGACCATCCCTTCCTTAACTCTGCAAAGTATCCTTGAATAAGCAATCAAGTAAGAGATTGCATATATATCTCAAGACATTGCCATTCAAATGTTTTATATATATATATATATATATATATATATATATATATGTGTGTGTGTGTGTGTGTTTGTTTACGTGTACATAATGTCTTTAGAATAAAATTATTGCAGTCCTGAAATTATATTCTTTTGTATTCATGTTTCATAAATTATGCTTTCTCTGTATGGAAAGCATGGACTAATCTAGTATCTTTGCATGAAAATGTTTCAAGCCTGCATAAATTAAAGTACACTGCTGGTGATTCCCTACTGGGTAAGGAAAGTAAACCTATATTTTCTTGTGTGAGAGTGATAAAGCTGCTTTCTGCTTTACTGGCTCCATTTTGTTTTATGTTTTAAGAAAACTGCTTGTCCTGGTGTTTTGCTCTATGTGAGAGACAGACACTTAAATTAGTTAGGCTGCACATTTCACTTGTTTTTCACTGCCTGAATTGTTTTAGTGATACTTGAAATACACAGTGAATGTTTGGGCCTTTGTCTTTGTCTGAAAAGATTTCAAGCCTGCATAAACTAAAGCACTGCTGGTGATTCCCTGCTAGTTTTTTCCACTCATCCTCCTGTTTGCTGATCTGCTTTCTAAATCTGCTGATTTTAAGCTGCCCACCCCTACTGTAAATTGAGCTTAATAAGCTCCTCCCTTTCTACACTGCTGTTGATGTTTTGATTTATTTATTTGCCTTTCCTTCTGCTCATATTGAAAAAGTGCATTTTGCCTCTCATTGTCTGTTCTACTGATTTCATTATCTGGCTTGCTATTAGATAAAGTAATGTATTTTTATACTCTAGCAAGCACTTGTTTTTAAATTAACAGGTCAGTTGATTTTTCATCTAGTGTACTGTGAGGTAGCCTGGATTATTTAAGTTGGGGAAACACTTGAGAGGTCTGCATGTAGTTTTATTGGCTGCAGGGCTTATTAATCAGCGAATCTTGTTTTTATTGCTTTTATAAATTCTGTACAATTGAGTGGCTCTTGGCTCATTTATAGAAAGCAAAGACGTTTATTGAATAATCACACTTTTATAAGCTGTTTAAAGTACACTGCTGTATCTGTAAATTTAAGTTTGTTTGTTGTAGCATTTCTTATCTTTTAAGTTTGTTTGTGATATCATTTCACTCTGGACACTCCTTTCCTGTACTTTTACATTAGGAGGACTGGGATTATTCATGCAGAGTCATTAGGTATTTACTTGGTCTGTCAGAGCTGGGAAGCACACAAAATGGATCTAAGTATCGTTTTGCACTTCTGTTATATACTATGACTGTACTTTAGCAGTTTCAGAAAAACTGTATTGTCTGCTGCTGCTTTAAGTAGTTAATTGCACCGTATTACATTGTATCTGTTAGTTGTAGGGCTGCTGTAGGTATTTTGTGTGGTCTTGTTACACTTGGGCTCCAAACAAGCTATTTGACATTAAGGTGTTTTTCTGCACCCTTGTGGCAGAAGTGTGCTGATCTAACCTGTCTGAGTTAGGAATTGCTTGTGGAAAGCTTATTATGTGTTTTCCTATTTGGTAGTCAACTTAAAGTTTGCTTCTCTTTGCTCATATTTAAGCTTTGCATTTGTGTGGTACTGCTCTTCATACAGTGGCAGTTAGCAGTGCCCTTTTATAGATGCAAAATCTTAGAAGCTCAGTTTTCCCTAAACAGCTGTCAGGGAAACACTTCAAAGCTTTTTCTGCTGCTCTAGGAGCAACTCAATTGCTCACTAAGCAGCGTTGCCTTATTGAACAACCTCGGCCAACACAAAGTATAGGTTCCTCTTGTAGTCTCGGTGCTACCAGCACAGTCCTGTCAAATTAACCCATTCCCTTCCCTAATAAAACATACAGTAAGAGCCTGCTGTCATGTATGGGCAGTTTCTCATCATCTCTCTAGCCAGCCTGATAGACATTGGCATCTTGAGGCAATGTAACAATTATCTCATGTATACTGACAACCACTTACTCCTGAAACAAATAAATACTTTGTGTGAGAGATGTAGTTAGACTATGAAATTGGAGGCATGACTCTCACATAAGGACAAACTGAATGCCAAACAGGTTGTCAGCACACACACACACACACACACACACACACACACACACACACACACACACACACACACACACACACACACACACACACACACACACACACACACACACACACTTCCCACACTAAATAAAGACATAACACATAAACCCACATATGTGGAGGTACTCACTAGTAGCTTACCAAAAGATCAGAGGCCTCCGAATTGGAAACCACTTATACAGATAACAATGCAAAAAACAACCACAACACATAATAGCACACACACCACTGTCTCAACAAATAAGCCCATAAGGCATAACACCACGAAGCCTAATGTATTGGTCATAGATGTTTCCATTGTGAGAAACATGGATTTTCCCTTCACCAGGCTGGATAAGGAGTGAGTTGTGGCAATCTACCTGTCAGGTGCCAGGATCCAGTAAGTCACTCAAGCAGTCAGGTCACTCAACCACAAGTACTGGTATGACTCTATCATAGTCCATTTGGGGGTGAATGACTCAAAACATACCTCACTGGACTATATGAAGTGAAACATGACTGAACTCTCAGATTATGTGTCACAGGCAAATATAAGCCTAGCCTTGAGCAGCATTCTATCTTTTCCAAGGATGATGCCATAATACAAACAAGAAATGATTGACTTTAGCAATTCACTTAGCTTTTGGTGTCAGTCCAAGAGGATCCAATATTTGTCAGTCTGGGCAGACACGGTCAACAGGCCATGCTGCTTTGCCAAGATGGTGTGCACCTGTCTCCTCTAGACTTTCAGATTCTGGCAAAGGCATTAGCCACCCTTATTGTGCATCTTTTAGGCAGTGTCAAAATAACCAACCTCTCAACATAACAAAATCCTCTCTAGATAAACTAAAGTGGGTCTGCTAGGTAATGATTTAAGTTGTTTAAAAGGCAACCTGGGATGTTGTCTGGTCCTATTGATGCCTTGTTTTTGGCCTTGGAGAGGGCCGAGATGACCTGCTCTCCTGAGATAATAGGCTGAGAAATGGTGTTAGGTATACTTTGGGGGATGACTGGAGAGGACGAGGGGGGTGATGTTTTCTCCAAATCTGTTAGCTAGCAGTTGGATATTACCTTCAGTTGAGCATGAGCGGTGCTATTCACAACCAGTTCAATGCATAGCTGGGTACTCCCTTTTAGATTTCAGACATAGTTAAAGAATGCCTTGTGATTATCCTTAGCTAGGGAGGCTATTTTTGCTTCATAATTAGCTTTGGAGGACTTGACAAGATCTCTAATTTGTTGTTTCAGCTAGAGAGGGATTTCTTCCTTTGCTGAGCCAGTTCCCTCTTGTTCCTGGACATTAGTTTCTTTCTGTTGCTGTATAGCCTGTTTATACTAGGGGTCCACCAGGGTGGCTTGTTTTTTTTTGGCAATACCTGATTTTAATCTGGTCAGGTACAGTTGATTCTATACAACTGCTTAAGTGATTATACAGGGCATTGGAGTCTGTGTTATCTGCATTCGAGGGGCTTTGAGGTAATTTGTCGTAAAAAAATTTTGAGCTTGATGGGGTATCTGGTTTTATAATTACATTGAGTGAGACTGATTTATGGTCCAATCTTACCAGGGAGGATGTTAGTTAGTACTTTGTCTAGGCCATTTGAGTCCCTTGTGGGGGTGCAGACTATCTGTTCCAGAGCATTTGAATTTACAAAGTCCAGAACCTCTGCATGAGCATGTTTGCGCTTCTATATTTCACCCAGTTGATGGAAGGATAGTTGAAATCACCCATGACTAAGGTATTGGGCTGTATGGAGAGTGTGATTCCAGTAAGTCCAGGTAGGTGATGTGCTTTTCTTGGTTCATGGTAGGGGACATATAGCCAGCAATGATGTGGTAGGGTATTTTGCCTAGAGCTAATTGGACACGGAGTAGCTTGAGAGAGTCATACTGTTTACAAGGTGTACTTGGCTTTAATGTAGATGGATACCCCTCTACCTTTGGTTCTATCATGCTCACTTTGAGGTTTGAATGTGTGGAAGTCATTTTAGCCTTGCACAGCCAGAGTTCTGTCTGGGGCCTTGAACCATGTCTCAGTGACTGCACAGATGTCAGCATCTTCCAAGGTGAGGCGTTCTTCCAGGAAGTGCAGTTTCATGTTTAGACTTCTAGCATTAAGGAGCCTCGGGTGAATTTTGTTACATTGGAAATTTTCTTGTTCTGACATTGCCTAAAATAGACACTATGGCAGAGGCAAGTGCCTTTGCCAGTATCCGAAAGCTTAGAGGAGACAGGTGCAGACCATTTCTGGGAAAGCAGCATGGCCTGTCGACCATGTCATCCCAGGCTGACAAATACTGATATGATATGCAGTTTTTTATAATAGATAGGGAATAAGTAGATTAGTAGATGAGATGAACTAAACCATTCTCATCTTCCTTTAATGTCTGTGTTTACAGAAGACAGAGAGTGTGTATTTGAACAAATGATGACAACTAATGTCCCATATGCCTCTGTTCCTTCACTGTTTTGGATATAGTTGTAACAGACACAGACAACACATGTGCAGCTCTGTGATAAAATATGCTGATGTTGCAAAACTAGGAGATAAGGACCATCGCAGATTAAATAAAAAGTAAACCATTGTGATACTTACATGGCTAATTGATGCCAAGTATGAAATGATGGATCTAAAGGCAGTGCAAGAAAGTTTCAGAGAACTTATTGAAGGTTTACAGCTCTATGAAGGGCATTTCATCCATATCCATCCATCATACCTCTTATCAAATTCAGGGTCACAGGAGGCTGAAGAATATCCTAGCAAACAGTAGGCATAAGGCAGAAACCAATCCTGGATGGGACACCTCTCTATCACGGCACATTTGCACACTGACACACACTGTGCACATGCTTAAGCACAGACTAAACATCAGCATTTGCAAGTTACATTAAATGGGAGAAGGCATTTGACAGAGTGCACTGGCCATGTATGAGATCAGTACTGCGTCATATGGGCTTTGTGATGTTCATTACACTGATGAAAGAACTTTATAAAGGATCCTGCAGTTGTAAAAGTGAATGTGAGATTAACATTAAGTGAATGTAGTAGCAACAGCATGAGGTCTGAATACAAAACAGAAACTTCTTGCTGCACTTCTGCAATTAGGTAACATGGACAGATATAGGAGGACAGTAAATACAAGGAGAGGAGAGTCTCAGAGGTAGAAGTAACACTTTAGTATAACTAAAGTTCTTGGGCTGGAAGATGCATCCTAGATTATTATGGAAACTAATGATATGCTAGCAGTAACTTATGTTGTAGCAGTGCACATAGGGTATAAGACACTGCATATTTAGAAATGAGAAAGTTGTGATAAACAACTGTAATTCTTAAATTTACCTGGATGCCTACAGGTAAGGATTCCAAAGAGTAAGTTTGCCCTATTTTTATTTCAAGAAGAAAATGCAGCGTATGTATATATAATATTATTGTAACATTTATTGGTAAAACAGCAAATCAAAGCACAACTTACCATTTTCCCAGCGGGACTTCATCATTTTATCTCAGACATACAATGTAGGTTTAAAAGTCATAACCATCAAATATGGTATGAAAATACATCCTCCAAAAGTCAAAATTAATGCTGCAAGTGCAGATTATACAATTCAGACTTCATTATATATATCTGTGTACAAAGATTATCAGACGTACTCGCAGTTTGAAAATAATAATTTAATGCAGATGTATAGAAAATACAAAATGTAAATTCTCGTAATTATTTTGTTTAGCACACATAACTTTCCCTCTGCAAAACAAGCCATTCTGGGGAAAATTCCATAATGTCTCAAACATGCATTTTTTGACAGATGCCCCTTAACTTCTTATATGTATTCTGCTATCATCTGCCATTATTTGTGTTAATCTTCAAAAGGGCCAGCCACATAAAAAAACACTACTTAGGCCAACTGCCAATAGTTCTTGTGACTAATCCATCCACATTCCATTCTTTGTAGCTGTTTT
Source organism: Protopterus annectens (assembly GCF_019279795.1). Taxonomy (NCBI): domain Eukaryota; kingdom Metazoa; phylum Chordata; order Ceratodontiformes; family Protopteridae; genus Protopterus; species Protopterus annectens. Next base: position 632,176,874 of record NC_056732.1, on the reverse strand, counting down.
GTGGAGACTTGCAATTAGTACAATTCGCACAAGAAATTAAGCCAGTGTAGGCTGGATGTTCTAAAACCTGGGCAGTTGTTTGCCTCACTCAGTTCTAAAAAAATCCCTTTGAGAAGAAAATGTTCTTTCTAAAAGTGTTTGGTGCTTGTGGAAGAAAGGGGCTCTAACATCTGATGGCATGACTGACCAACATTCCTCCAAACAGTAACATAACACATTACTCTTTTGTGTATATTCAGTATAGTCATTATATTCAGCAGTAATTGCTAAGTTTACTGCAGCTGCCTTTTTTCTTTTTCTTCCTCGTGTTGATTCATCAGGGTATATTTAATAGTACTCGGACCAGTTTAAAGTGTTGATCTACTATTTCTTGTCAAAGCCACTCATTTCAAAATTCTGTTTAATGTTTGCAATCTGACAAGCTATGTCTTTGTAACATCTCATTAGAAAATGACCCTACAAAATGCAGTTGATTGGTCAAACAGTGGAAAAAATGGGCCAATAATTCTGCATTAATCCCACTGCCTTAAAAAGCCAACAGTTAAGAGCAATAACTGATTTTATATATATATATATATATATATATATATATATATATATATATATATATATATATATATATATATATATATATATATATATATATATACATATATATGTGTATATATATATATATATATATATATATGTATATATATATATATATATTGGTCTACATTGGTTTATCAAAATTACACTTACCCGAATCTCTTTAAGCTGAGACGACTTCACCGAATACTTAAACAACTGAAACCATGAATCACCAGAATTTTTCACTGGGAAACTAACCACTTGGCCACCAGGGTGAAGTTTACCCTTTTCCCCAGTGTAGTGCGATCTCAGAGTTGACATATATAGTTAGGGGATGTTTGGGGGGCAAAGCCCCTCACTTGGGTGGGTTTAATTTGTGTCCATTTTATTATTTTGCCCTAGTGGCCAAGTGGTTCATTTCCCAGTGAAAAATTCCGACGATTCGTGGTTTTGGCTTTTTAAGTGTTCAGTGAAGTCATCTTGGCTAATAGAGATTCGGGTAAGTGTATGTGTATATATATATATATATATATATATATATATATATATATATATATATATATGCCTTCCTTTGCCCGGCTTACCATTGTATTGTTAAAGCCATTTTCAAAGTGGGAATAAAATTCTGAATATAGTCTTCTGTTAACCAATCTTCTACTATTGTTGAAAATGTATTATGGAAATATAAAAGATGAAAATGTAAGTATGAATTGTTTCGCACACAACAAGTAGATGTGCTTCATGTGCAACACTGTATAACTGTACAATGAGGTTTAACTTCATTGTCAGCATGGCCAGCTGTATCCTTTTCCTTTGCCATTGTATTCTCGTATAACCTCTACTACTGCAAAGTTTAAATAATACACTTCCCTCTCAACATCCATGTCAGATTATTGGATATGCAGTAGGAAATAAAATTGTAGTAATCTACAAAAGTACCTAGGAACCACACTTGAGCAGCACTTGAGAGCACATTTTCTGAAGACTCTTTGAGCAGCAGTGGTAGCTATCAGGCTAGATGTTATCCTGTGTTATCTGTCAGTGTCACTTAGCCAGGATGAGGTCACATGTATATATGACACTGGAGAACAAAGGGACTTAGGTAAACTGCATGCCTGCAAAAGTCAAATCCAACCCAAGCAATACATAGACGGGGAAAAAAAAATATATATATATATATATATATATATATATATATATATATATATATATATGTATATATATATATGGGAAAGAAGTTGTGCCTGGAGCTGGCCTTAGCACTAGGTGAGCTGGGCAGCTGCCTAGGACCTGTTGCTGGTTGGGGGGACACTGATGGCTTTAAATAATAAAAAATATGCTCCGTTTAGACAGCTGCACTTGCTTTAAAATATAAAATAAATGCATGCTCTTGTTAGTTAAAACAAACAGAGAGATTTCCACACATATGCAGGAGATTTGATTTTTGGAAATGGGACAAGAAGCTCAAGTAAGCAGGTACTGTGTGTGCACGCATGCATGCATGTAATGCCCCAGTTAGCCAATATGGGCTAGTTAAGTAACCTGGTTAGAATCAAACCCAGAGCCTTCACTATGGGAGGCAAGAGGCTTAACTTATTCACCAACTGTGTTGTCTTTGTGACTCTTCCAAGTTACTTCACTAGACAGTACTCCTGGTCAGTTTGGTCTGTTCCTGAAAAGGGTCACTTGTGTCCAGTGGGCCATCACAGGCTGTTAGCAAATGCATTACACATTTGTCTTTTGCATTCCTGTTCCCTTAGCATTGCAGATAATTATAACTTTACTGTATTTCAGTTTGAATCCCAGAACATCTCTTGTAGTTTAATGAGTTGTTGGATATATTTTCAGTGAATGTGAGTTTCAAGGGAAAAGAAGTTAACTTTGTCTCATGCTAAGTCTGTTTTCAGTGTGAAGGTATTTTGTTATATTTAGAAAATAGCTGTCAGTGTTTTTGTGTAAAATTTGAAGTAAAAGCTTTAAATTCAAATATGTGTGATAACTTTAAAAGTAAAAAGGAGAAAACATTATGTACACTGACAGGTTTGAACGGTGTCTATAGTAACTGGGGAGAGACAGACAAGTAATGCAATACTGAATGGCTGGAAGGCATACCTGTCAACTGTCCAGATTTTTGCAGAATGCCAGATTTTTGCCTCAAAAGTTATGTTCCTCATAAAATTTGTAGTTTTCTGGCAAATCACTAGGATGATATGAGGAATGAAATCACTAAATAATGGTGTACATTTGAGTTTCAGACTTCAAATCCTTTAGAAAATGCATTTAACACAAACCCTGTTATTCTAGCTACTTTCTATGTTTATAAGAGCAATATTTAAAATCTGCCCCTATTTTGTGGCCTTTGTTTCTCCATTATGTAAGGCTTTGTCCAGATTTCTTGGGCTAAGAGGTTGAGAGGTGTGGTGGCAGGGACCTGATTCTTTACCTTGTGTAGGGTCACATCTTCCATGATCCAGCTCTGTTGGTGTATGCTGCAACAATACAGCATTATTAGGCATTCAAATAGGTCAGACCTGTACTGAGTGATGTCAGATGGGATAGCTATTCTTGATGATACAGAAGACACAGAGAAATCAACAATTGTTCAAGCATGAACACCCTCCCCCCAAAATAGCACATTGTATGCAGTAATATTTCTGATTTTTGTATGACTTGTGGGTTGTTGAAAAAAAATCTGATGTAATATTTATATTGTCTTTAACTGTTTTGTTTTATTCATTGCACTAAAGAATGAATGAATGAATTGACAGATCTAGATTGTGTAATACATTATAAATATGTTACATTTTAATAACATATTTTTGCAGTATCTTCTCTACAGCCTCCAACAACTGCAAAGGAGTTAACATTTGTCAGATCATTTGCTCTGCATTATATGGAGTAATGATCAGGACTGTCTGATCATTGGCATCCATTATGTAGTTGTTAGCATATTATTCTGATACAGTCTTCTCTACAGGATCAGATTATAAAGGATTTCAGAATTTAGTTAACAAACATTACTCTGGCATTTATCCCACAGGACTAAAACTCTCTGTAGTAAGTATGCTGCTTCTTGTGGCAAGAGTGCAAGGTTTGAATCTTTCTACATTCATTTACCTACTATGTGACACTGAGCAAGTCACTTAATCAAGCAATTGGAAGTCTGGGATAGGATCCTTAATGGTCTTTAGGACTAGTAGCTATGAACCTGCTGTCATTGCTTGCATGCCATTCCCTATTATATAGCTGATCTAGTTCAGGAAATGTTATGGTAATATCACCAGCACACCTTTTTTTAATGTAACCATGGGCAATTTATTCTTCAAGGGCAGCAGGTACTGTATTTGTTGATGAAGCACTGAAATGCAAAGTTGTTTGACAGCAGCAACCTCTGCATTAGCAATAGCTTTCTTTAAATGTAGAATTATTCATGTAACTTTTACTTCTGCAAAGAGTGTGCATACTGACTTAGGATATGCTATCAGGTAGTTAATACTTTTTATGCTCCCATAAATATTATTCTATCTAAACTGTGTTACACATGGCTGGATCTTATGGTCTGATGTAAGTGATCTTTATACAATTTCATGTAGTTCATACAAAGCTACCAATAAAGTGCATGCAATGTATTTATTTCTTCATAACAATAAGGGGTGTACACAGTCAACAAACCAGCTATAACTGCTGGTTGGAGGCTCTCTGTGGATGAAAGTACATTATAGGTTCATAGGTGTTTCCTAGGCTAACAATCACAAGGGCCTTTTTAAGCCTAGCCATGCATTCCAAATCTCTGATGCGTTCTAATACCCTTGATAAGTGTAAGCATGGGCCTGGGAGATGAACCATTTACAGGTTACCTGTTTGCATCAGAGACATAGGTGCCAAACCAGGGATGAATGTCCGGTTTCCCATCCAATTGTCCAAGCTGCACTTGAATTGGATTAGGGAGGAATTCTGCTTTACATGGATGGGGACCTTGTTCCATAGATGGGGTAGTCTCTGGGATACATACCTATCTCTCCAGCAGGTCCTATTTAAATCACAGGCAAGGTTTAAGTCTTTAGAATGGGTAATTCTGGCACTGTTTGTTTTGTGGATATGCAGGAGGTCCATCAGAGTGGGGTCTGACAATGCCCTGTATGCCAGGCATAGATCTCCCCTCAAAAGCCTGTAGAAGACAGAATACAGGGATAGGGCCTTGAGGTGGTCTGTAGAGTACATATTACTTATGCCCTGCATTCTTTTAGTAAGGAACCTCTGTGGACGTTCCAGTTGTTGGATATGCCTAGTTAGGTGCATACCAAAGGGGGCATTGTACTCAATGATAGATCTGATGAATGCCGAATACAGTGGAGCAATGACTTCCTTGGACTTAGATGTCATACCTTTGTTTATAAGATGTGCAACATAGAATGATTTCCTCACCACTGTAGACACATGATGATCAAAGGCTAGATTACTATCTATGTGTGTCCCTAAGTCCCTGACTACTGGGTCTACTATAAGGGATGTGTTGTCAGTATGATAGTTACCAGGGATGGATAACTTCCCAAAGGATACTATTATGCATTTCTTGGCATTTAGTTTTAGTCCATGAATCTGGCATCAGTTGTTTGTCTGTGTCAGCCCCTCTTGGAGAACATTTGTGTCAGTGTGAGATTCAATGATAGCTCCTAATTTGCAATCATCTGCAAATTTAGTCAGCCAGAGACCACTGACATTGGCCTTGACTTCTGAGAAGTAAATGCCAAAAATGAGCGGTCCAAGGACTGATCCCTGAGGGATTCCACTTGTGACTGGCCTCTTTGTAGAGGTGGACTCCCCAATTCTAACTTCCTGGGTCCTGTCTGTGAGCCAGTTGGCTATCCACTGGGTGACATATGGGTTTTTACCTATGCTTACCTTATGCTGTTATCATCTGGCCATTTTAATAAGTCCTTAATCTGGATTTGTAGGATTAGTGTGTGTGTGTGTGTGTGTGTGTGTGTGTGTGTGTGTGTGTGTGTGTGTGTGTGTGTGTGTGTGTGTGTGTGTGTGTGTGTGCGAATTAATTTGGAATACTTTGGCTACTATGTGTTTGTGTGAAAGAAATTTTAAATATTTTACTTTAGTCATTATTATTGTTAATTTTTGTTTGACACAGTCATCTGAAAAGGATGCGGTTAACAATGTAGCTATAATTGCTGTGTTTGGGGATGTCTATGGATAATAATGACTAACCCTTCTAAACTGATAATGCTAAGAAGTTATTAGTCTGTCTTTGCAGGATTAGTGTACATTTGTGTAAAGTAAATTGGAATACTTTAGTGTGGTCATTTTTATCACTGTCAGATGTGATGTGTACACAGTCAATAAAATGTCCAAAATTGTTGATTATGAATATTAATAGGTTCATAGGTGTTTACTAGGCTAATGACCACAAGGGCCTTTTTTAGCCTAGCCATGCATCCCAAATCTCTGACAAGTTGGATTATAATGATAGAAATCTGAGTGGCCTTTTATGTTTGAAATGTTCTGAAACAGGCACTTTTTTCATTATTGTTATTAGCAATGTCAGTGGCACAACAGGCAGCATACTTGCCCTTGGTGCAGAAGACCTTATTATCTATTCCCACAAAAAGTAGATGGATTACTGACACTGCAGTGCAACAGAAGAGTGTGCTGCACTCCTGATTGTGTTGCCTTTGGATGAAAGGTTAAACCAAGGTCCCATTTGCTTGTATTGGTTGTAGCTCAGGTAAGTGTAAAAGATTCCATGGCACATATCAAAAAGAGTAGGGAAAGTTCCCCGAAGCCCTCACCAGATTTCCCCTAGTAATATAAATACCACCTCTGGTCAGGGTTGCCACCTTTTAACAAGGGCAAAGTGGGACATGGGGGGTGTGGTCAACAGGATAGGGGTGTGGCCACCATGACACTGGCCACACCCCCACCACGACATCACCAGAGTTGTTAAAGGAGATGCAGTATTAGTTATGGATGCAACATTGTGACATTACAGCATACTGAAAACTCAAACCATTTAAATGAAGTGAACTATTACTGCACACACACTAATCAGTTGTAACAATAAACTTTAAAGGAATTAAAAACACACTACTCATTAAACAGACACTTATTTATTTAAAAAGTAAAATTCATAAACCATCCATTGCTATTCAGAAAGAAAACTTAAAAAATCTACATACCACATACAAGCCAAGTATAAAATTAAGACTGTCAATTAAAGCTAAAGCAAAGAACACAATACTACATACCCTAGTACAAATTAATGCTAAACAAAGAAAAACACAAAATTACGAACTGCACCCTAGTAGAATAAATCACTTTTTTTAAAAAGTGTATTTTGAATTTGATTTTATGGCTTGAAGAAGGGCCCGATTTGAAATAATATTTGAGTAAAAGTCACAACATTTCATCCGGTAATTTACACTCATCATTAGTTCAGCTTTTAACAAGTCCACACTACATCGGTTTCAAGCATCTGTCCATTTACCTTTCACCAATGAAAAACTCTTTCTGCAAATGCGTTTGAGGGTGGTATAGATAAAACCCTAGCAATTACGGATAGAGTGTAGTCAGTTCAGGCCCTTCTTTGAAAAGCTTCAGCCACTTCTCTCCTGGGGTCAAGCTTGTGTTACATAACTGTTAGAGAGGGCCTAATTGCCAAGTAGTCCCTAAAGATAATCTTCATCTACATCCTGCAGACTCAGGGCAGTGGTCACATTCAGCAAGTCACTGAAGGCAAAGGGCTCATTTAAAGATAATTTAGATAGTGTAAACAAGTAGTTGCTTTCAGTATAATCAAACCACTGCTCCAGGTATTTCACTGCTGTCTCCAAGAACACAATAAAGTCTCTTTTCAGTTTGTTAGCAGAAGTGCTGTCTAATGTGCTCATAAGTGCCCTAAGTTTCCCTCCAAAGAAAGCACCTTCAGCTCTTTCCTGCAGTTTTGCTTCAGAGAGACCATTACACAAAAAGTTTCCATGGCAGTAAGTGCTGATTTTTCTAATGTACTTATATGTTCATTAAAATCAACAAGAACAGCACAGAGAAAGTGCAGATAGTACTGGGGCAGTGTAGGCAATTCATTCTCACCATGCTCATTACCTGAAAAGTACTGCCATATCTGCCGGGGGGTCTCCTCTTCTCCCTGAGAGGAAATAGGACTGGAGCACTGGGAGATTTTCACTACTCTTTCAATGGCTGGGAGTAGTGACAGCCACCTTGTTGGCACATGTCTTAACAGACTCTCAAATTCCATGCCACAAAACTCAAAGAAGTCTTTCAAGTCTCTGGTCCTTGTGGCAGAACCAGAAAAGTGGCTGAAAAGTCTCATTACAAATGCTTCCACATCGTATGGTAGTTGTGCTGCAGCTTTTTTGGCTGCATTGTGAATGATATGGGCAACACAGTTAGCTTTCTGGAGTGATGGGCACTTTGTTTTAATCTGGTATACACACCAGATTTCTTCCCATAGTTCACACTGGCATTATCAGCCCCATAAGCTGAAATATGGTTCCAGGGCAAGGAATGCCTTTCCATAATGTTGGAAATTTGCTGTGAAATAGCCTGTGCCGATTCATCAGGGTCTTCATAGAAGTCCAAAGGCCATTCACCCCTTCTTCTTTAGAAAAATACCTCACAACAAGGGGAAATAATTTTATGTTCCCCTTGTTGGAAGCATCTGATGAAATTGCAAATGAAGTACGTGGTATTTGAAGGTCATGCAGGAGGCATTCCAATGAGTGTGGCCCCAAAACATTTTCAACTATGGCTTCAGCCTTGGTTCTGCCACAAGATAGTTTCTTTGCAGTGTCTGAGTCACTGTACAACTGGCTGGCCAACTTTACTGCACAGTCCAAGCTGTTATAGAAATATTGTGCTTAACAGCATGGAAAACCTCAGAGGCTTCTGCTGCAATGATTCTAAGTTCTGGTCCCTCAAGGTTTGCATTCCTTGCCCACTTTGTCATCAGGTGAGTGGATTTAGCTTGAAGAATGACAGTCTTATGTTGTTCAGTTGCCTCATGTCGTGCGACATCATTTCTTCCACCGTGGGTCACTAGAAATTCTCTCTTGCAGTACCTGCAGAATGCTTTGACATCAGTGCATCTCTCGATCCAGTCAAATTCTGTTTTCCAAACGTCCTGCCACTTGCACATTCTCTTGCTGCTGGTTGACTGTGATGAAGCTGCTGCTCTCTTCATGCTTGAATCTGTACTTACCTGATATGCAACATATTGACCAACACTGTTAGTAGGGTTCAGTAACATACTGCTGCACAGCACAAATGAACTGGCTTAATTGGCACAAAAAACTGGCTCGAAAAACATTGGCATGCGAAAGAACTGGCTCGAAAAACATTGGCATGCGAAAGGACTGGCTCGAAAAACATTGGCATGTGAAAGAACTGGCTTGAAAAAACATTGGCACACGAAGAACTGTCTCGAAAAACATTGGCACATGAAAGAGCTGGCTCGAAAAACATTGGCATGTGAAAGAAATGGCTAGAAAAACATTGGCATGTGAAAGAACTGGCTCAAAAAGCATTGGCATGTGAAAGAAATGGCTAGAAAAACATTGGCATGCGAAAGAACTGGCTTGAAAAAACATTGGCACACGAAGAACTGGCTCTAAAAACATTGGCACATGAAAGAGCTGGCTCGAAAAACATTGGCATGTGAAAGAACTGGCTCAAAAAACACTGGCATGTGAAAAATGGCTAGAAAAACATTGGCATGCGAAAGAACTGGCTTGAAAAAACATTGGCACACAAAAAACTGGCTCGAAAAACATTGGCATGCGAAAGAACTGGCTCGAAAAACATTGGCACACGAACTCTCGAAAAACATTGGCACATGAAAGAGCTGGCTTGAAAAACATTGGCATGTGAAAGAGCTGGCTCGAAAAACATTGGCATGTGAAAGAACTGGCTAGAAAAACATTGGCATGTGAAAGAAATGGCTAGAAAAACTTTGGCACACAAAAGAACTGGCTCAAAAAAACATTGGCACACGAAGAACTGTCTTGAAAAACATTGGCATGTGAAAGAGCTGGCTCGAAAAACATTGGCATGTGAAAGAAATGGCTAGAAAAACATTGGCATGTGAAAGAACTTGCTAGAAAAACATTGGCATGTGAAAGAACTGGCTCAAAAAACATTGGCATGTGAAAGAACTGGCTAGAAAAACATTGGCATGCGAAATAGAGGAATGGAGCAAAAAGAGTTTACAAACAGTTTGAAAAAGGTCAAATAGTAAATGAGGTAATGTAGGGGGCATTTTGGCCATTGAAGACTAACATTAACACAGCTTGTAGAAAATGAAATGCATTATTTTTACCACTGAACATGCCCACGTCACCCCACAAGACAAAAAAGTTAACCATATTCACTGAACCAAAAAACAGTAAAATGAATGAGAATGCACAGTGGATACCATAGACCTAATTTAGCTTTTGACCACAGCAGTTAAGAAATGTATGGCACTAATTTACACAGCGCAATGATCTATTAATAAACATGCCCAACAGCAGCACTGGTCATAATCTGATTATAATGAAAACAGTAAATAAGTATGATGAAGACATCACTAAAACACAAAATAAAAACTTTGCTACTTAGCCTCAAACTACCCTGTAACAACATGGTTTAGCACAATCTCAAATACATTGCATTAACTTCTGAGCATCCATCCACAAAAAAAAATAAATGGGAAAAAAGTCCAAACATTTTAACTTTTAAAAATACTTCTTGCAAGAGAAGTAACAAACTACAATGTACAGCAGACTCCATGGGCTCCTTTTACCTCAAAACATAGCAATTAATCCAGCACAGCAATGCAATAAACAGGCCCAAGTAAAAGTAACACACCCATATTCACATTACAAGCAAAACAGTACATTTTAACCTTATTAAAATGCATAATAAATTAAATGCACACATTTATAAGTATAAATGAAAACAATCTTGAAACAGCTTTGGCAAATTGGCAACGTGTACCTACTAGAATAATAAATGAATTACATTAACTGTTAACATTCCCCTCAAAAGGTAGACTTGTACCACATAGACATGGACTTGCAGGAACAGGAAAAATTACCTAAACAGTATATCGTAACTTCCTGAAAACAGCATTATAGTGCATATTTCCATACAAAAAAAGTACAAACTATGCTCAAACAATTCCTATATGCATACAGACAATACCCAGAAAAAGCTACGACAATAGAAATGCGTCACACTAAGTTTATATTTCACTGCCCCCCAGCAGAAACAAACAACTTCTATACACAGTTCAGCCTTTTAAAAGTAATGCTTCCAAATCATACCCCCAAGCATAATAACAATTACATATACATGCAGGTTTTATATCTTTAAAAACTACTACTCAAACATATCAAACTAACTACTACACATATTTAAATATTGCATACTGCACCCACCATCTGCCTTTAAACATTAAAAAAACTAAACCACAATATATTCCCATTTTAACTAGTACAAAAGTCTCAAAATAACCATTGCACAGATTTAAATACTACATACTACATCCCCATCTACATCTAAACATTAAAAACTTAAATAAAGCACACTATTCCCATTTTAAATAACTAAAGCCACAAAATGCAATTATCTACTTACCACTCACAGTTATTGCTGGGCTGGCTGGCTCCCTTGCTGGCTTCTTTCCTGGCTGGGCTGGCTGGCTCCCTTGCTGGCTTCTTTCCTGACTGGCTGGGCTGGCTCCCTTGCTGGCTTCTTTCCTGGCTGGGCTGGCTGGCTGGCTCCCTTGCTGGCTTCTTTTCTGGCTGGCTCCCTTGCTGGCTGGGCTGGCAGGCTCCCTTGCTGCTTCTTTCCTGGCTGGCTGGGCTGGCTGGCTGGGCTGGCTTCAATGCTGGCTGGGCTGGCTTCAATGCTGGCTAGGCTGGCTTCAATGCTGGCTTCGGCTGGAGAAAAAAAATCAGATCTTTTGTCGCAGCTGCTATAGAGCTTAGTGCTCTACAGCTGCGACCTTTATGGGGCTCTTCAGAAGAAGTTCCCACCTACAATGGCTGCAGCCAATTATTGTTGCATTACCACCGGACCTAGCAGAGAATCCCTCTAACTGCAGGTCCGGTGGTATCTTGCATTGCCGTGGAGAAACCAGAAGTATTTTCGGCTTTTCCACAGCAAGTGAAAATCTGATGCGCAAAGGGGAAAAAACGGGACTTTTAAAGTCCCACGCTTGGTGAGCGCGGGAAGTGGGATGAGAGGACTCAAACCATGAGTGTCCCGCTGACAACGGGACAGGTGGCAACCATACCTCTGGTCTCCCTGAAAAGAGCCAGCTAGCCTAGTGGTACTAACTCTGCCAACCAAAGAATGAAAAAAATATTGGATCATACATTTTGTTTCACTGTTTACTCGAATAAATGCTCAGGACTACAACTCTACTCTGACACCAGTTGTTTGTCTGTGTCAGCCCCTCTTGGGGAACATTTGTGTCAGTGTGAGATTCAATGACAGCTCCTAATTTGCAATCATCTGCAAATTTAGTCAGCCAGAGACCACTGACATTGGCCTTGACTTCTGAGAAGTAAATGCCAAAAAGGAGCTGTCCAAGGACTGATCCCTGAGGGGCTCCACTTGTGACTAGCCTCTTTGTAGAGGTGGACTCCCCAATTCTAACTTCCTGGGTCCTGTCTGTGAGCCAGTTGGCTATCCACTGGGTGACATATGGGTTTCTACCTATGCTTACCTTATGCTGTTATCATCTGGCCATTTTAATAAGTCCTTAATCTGGATTTGTAGGATTAGTGTGTGTGTGTGTGTGTGTGTGTGTGTGTGTGTGTGTGTGTGTGTGTGTGTGTGTGTGTGTGTGTGTGTGTGTGTGTGTGTGAATTAATTTGGAATACTTTGGCTACTATGTGTTTGTGTGAAAGAAATTTGAAATATTTTACTTTAGTCATTATTATTGTTAATTTTTGTTTGACACAGTCATCTGAAAAGGATGCGGTTAACAATGTAGCTATAATTGCTGTGTTTGGGGGATGTCTATGGATAATAATGACTAACCCTTCTAAACTGATAATGCTAAGAAGTTATTAGTCTGTCTTTGCAGGATTAGTGTACATTTGTGTAAAGTAAATTGGAATACTTTAGTGTGGTCATTTTTATCACTGTCAGATGTGATGTGTACACAGTCAATAAAATGTCCAAAATTGTTGAGTATGAATATTAATAGGTTCATAGGTGTTTACTAGGCTAATGACCACAAGGGCCTTTTTTAGCCTAGCCATGCATCCCAAATCTCTGACAAGTTGGATTATAATGATAGAAGTCTGAGTGGCCTTTTATGTTTGACATGTTCTGAAACAGGCACTTTTTTCATTATTGTTATTAGCAATGTCAGTGGCACAACAGGCAGCATACTTGCCCTTGGTGCAGAAGACCTTATTATCTATTCCCACAAAAAGTAGATGGATTACTGACACTGCAGTGCAACAGAAGAGTGTGCTGCACTCCTGATTGTGTTGCCTTTGGATGAAAGGTTAAACCAAGGTCCCATTTGCTTGTATTGGTTGTAGCTCAGGTAAGTGTAAAAGATTCCATGGCACATATCAAAAAGAGTAGGGAAAGTTCCCCGATGCCCTCACCAGATTTCCCCTAGTAATATAAATACCACCTCTGGTCTCCCTGAAAAGAGCCAGCTAGCCTAGTGGTACTAACTCTGCCAACCAAAGAATGAAAAAAAAATATTGGATCATACATTTTGTTTCACTGTTTACTCAAATAAATGCTCAGGACTACAACTCTACTCTGACACCAGTTGTTTGTCTGTGTCAGCCCCTCTTGGGGAACATTTGTGTCAGTGTGAGATTCAATGACAGCTCCTAATTTGCAATCATCTGCAAATTTAGTCAGCCAGAGACCACTGACATTGGCCTTGACTTCTGAGAAGTAAATGCCAAAAAGGAGCTGTCCAAGGACTGATCTCTGGGGGATTCCACTTGTGACTGGCCTCTTTGTAGAGGAGGACTCCCCAATTCTAACTTCCTGGGTCCTGTCTGTGAGCGAGTTGGCTGTCCACTGGGTGACATATGGGTTTGTAACTACGCTTACCTTATGCTGTTATCATCTGGCTATTTTAATAAGTCCTTGATCTGGCTTTGTAGGATTAGTTTGTGTGGTTGTGTGTGTGTGTGTGTGTGTGTGTGTGTGTGTGTGTGTGTGTGTGTGTGTGTGTGTGTGTGTGTGTGTGTGTGAATTAATTTGGAATACCTTGGCTAGTATGTGTTTGTGTGAAAGAATTTTGAAATATTTTACTTTAGTCATTATTATTGTTAATTTTTGTTTGACACAGTCATCTGAAAAGGATGCGGTTAACAATGTAGCTATAATTGCTGTGTTTGGGGGATGTCTATGGATAATAATGACTAACCCTTCTAAACTGATAATGCTAAGAAGTTATTAGTCTGTTTTTGCAGGATTAGTGTACATTTGTGTAAAGTAAATTGGAATACTTTAGTGTGGTCATTTTTATCACTGTCAGATGTAATGTGTACAGTCAATAAAGTGTCCATAATTGTTGAGTATGAATATTAATAGGTTCATAGGTGTTTACTAGGCTAATGACCACAAGGGCCTTTTTAAGCCTAGCCATGCCTAGCCATGCACCCCAAATCTCTGACAAGTTGGATTATAATGATAGAAGTCTGAGTGGCCTTTTATGTTTGAAATGTTCTGAAATAGGCAATTTTTTTCATTATTGTTATTAGCAGTGTCAGTGGCGCAACAGGCAGCACACTTGCCGTTGGTGCAGAAGATCTTATTATCTATTCCCACAAAAAGTAGATGGATTACTGACACTGCTTTGTGACAGAAGGGTGTGCTGCACTCCTGATTGTGTTGACTTTGGATGAAAGGTTAAACCAAGGTCCTATTTGCTTGTATTGGTTGTAGCTCAGGTAAGTGTAAAAGATTCCATGGCACATATCAAAAAAGGGTAGGGAAAGTTACCCGATGCCCTCACCAGATTTTCCCTAGTAATATAAATACCACCTCTGGTCTCCCTGAAAAGAGCCTGCTAACCTAGTGGTGCTAACCCGGTCAACCAAAAAATGAAAAAAAATATTGGCTCATACATTTTGTTTCACTGCTTACTGGAATAAATGCTCAGGACTACAAGTCTAAAATGCAGTCTAACAGATGTTGCTGTATTAAACAATAAATATATTTTGAAGCAATTAGGAAGGTGAATCAATAGTCCTAAAAATGTGTGCTGGGGTGGGGGCATAGTATGAAAACAGCCAGGAGCCCAAGGCACACTAAATCCACCACTGGTCAGAAACATTTTCAATGAATGTGAGTTTCAAGAGAAGAGAAGTTTACTATTGCTAAGTCTTTTCTCAGTATGAGGCTATTTTGTTTTGCTTGGCAAATGGCCATCAGTATTTGTGCTATGAAATTTGAAATTTGTGTTCCTTTGTTTTCTGCTAAAGGTTCAGCATGACATTTCTCTTTTTTTAATATGTTTTTGATTATGTATAAAATTGTTGTTTCACTGAATGTTTTGTATTCAATTAATTTTATAGTGCTTTATAAACATAACCTTTTTCTTATTATTGCATTTGATAAACATAACCTGTTTCTAAACCAAAATCTAATAGGTTCATAGGTAGGTACTAGGCTATTAGCCCAAGGGCCTAAGTAAGCCTAGCCAACAAGGTTCCCTGGCTTATGACACCCAAGAAAGTTATTTCTCAGAGCCACAGAAGTGATCCCCGGGGTGTGTTTCCTATTTCCCATCCACTTATCAAGATTTGTCTTGAAGAGTGCTAATGAGGAACTTTGCTTGACATAGATGGGTAGCTTGCTACAGAGTTTGGGAAGTCTCTGGGACAGGAATCTATCCCTCCAGCATGTCCTGTTTATTGTGGTGACAAGGTTTAGGGCCCTAGAGCATGTAGCTTGGAGGGATTGGGATTTCTTTAGGTGTAGCATATCCAACAGCTCTGGGTTTGACATAGCTTTATATGTTAGGCAGAGATCACCTTGGAGTAGGCGATATGCAATGGAGTAAAGCTGGAGTTTTTTGAGATGGTCAGTGTAGGGCATCTGTTTAAGGCCAGTAATCCTCTTTGTGAGGTACTTCTGTGGCCTTTCTTGCTGCTGCAGATGTCTTGTGAGGTACATTCCAAAATGGGCATTGTACTCTATAATTGGTCTTATGAGTGTCGCAATGACCTTTTTTTTTTCCAAGATGAGAAGGTGTGCCACATAGAAGGATTTCCTGACTACTGTGGCGATGTGATTATCAAAGGAGAGATTACTGTCCACCTGTGTCCCCAGGTCTCTTATCACACATTCAGCATTAAGTAGACTGCCCCCTGTGTGGTAGTTCATGGGTACAGAGTTTTTTACCAAAAGGGATGACAATGCACTTTTTGGCATTGAGCTTGAGGCCATGGCTCTGACACCAGGCATCTGTCTCAGTGAGGCCTTTCTGTAGGATGTCCACATCATTTGGGGACTCAACTATAGCTCCTAGTTTGCAGTCATCTGTGAACTTCGTTAGCCAAAGGCCTTCTGTGTTAGCCTGTACTTCAGAAAAGTAGATACTAAACAGGAGAGGTCCCAGGACTGAACCCTGTGGTACTCCACTTGTCACTGGTTTGAAGTCAGATTTGGAGTCTGCAACTTTTACAGTGTGGGTTCTGTCAGTGAGCCATTTGGCAACCCAGCTTGTGATGTAGGGATTTATACCTAGTTTAGTGAGTTTAGCTATAATTCCAGAATGGGGGATGGTGTCAAAAGCCTTGGCGAGGTCAAGATAGGTTGTGTGAACCACCTTACCTCATCTACAGCTTTGGTGACTGCCTCAAAGAAGTCGATCACGTTCAGGAGGCATGATCTGCCTTTCACAAACCCGAACTGGGTGGGGTTCAGAGTTTGGAGGTTATCAATTTCTTTGTTTATGAGTTCCATGATGATACGTTCCATGGCCTTACAGACCAGGCTCGTCAGGCTAATAGGGCGATAGTTCCCAGGATCAGTGATGGCTCCCCCTTTGTGGAGTGGGATAACTGTTGCTGTGCGCCATTCAATGGGCACAAAGCCTGATGTGAGACTATGATTGAACATGGTGCTTAGGTGGGGAGCCAGTTCGTTCTAAAGTTCATGTAAAACGCATCCTGGGATGTTGTCCGGTCCCATGGATGCTGTGTTTTTGGCTTTAGAGGGTGCAGCTTTTACCTGCATAGTTGTGATTACAGGGACTCTACATTCTTCCTGTATAGTTATGGGCCCTTGAGGGGGGGTAAAGTTAGCACTGAACCTATCAGCCACGACGTTGGCAATATCAGTTGGTTCTGTAATTTCATGCCATTGTGCTGTAACTCAGAGCAGATCTGGGTGTTGCCATTGAGATTCTTGACATAGCTATAGAATGCTTTGTGGTTGTCCTTAGAATCAGTGGTGATTTTGTTTTCATAGCTAGCTTTGGAGGATTTTATAAGGGATCTCAGGTTCTTACTGAGGCTGACCAGGGAACTCCTTCACTCATGGGATTTTACTCTCTTTTGCAACAGTTTCTTCCTTCTGTTGTAGAGTCTGTTTATGGCAGGGGACCACCAGATTGGCTTCCTTTTTTTGGGGGATAGCATCTTGGTTCTGTTTGGGATAGCACAATCCGTGCATTCGTCTAAGTGCTTAGATAGTATAGGATTCAGCAGTCGTAACTGTATTGTCCATCTGCATGGGTGTCAAGAAGTTCGCCACTTCTGTCTTAAGAAGCATGAAGTTGGCTTTGTAAAAGATTTTTACCATGATTTCCTTAATGGGAGGTGGGGGCGGGATGTGGATATCTAGGGTGATTAGCTTATGGTCAGATCTGACCAACAAGGAGTTGACTTCAGGTGTGGAACACCAGTCACTCATGTTGGTAATGACTAGGTCTCAGATATTGTTGCCCCTGGTGGGGGTGTGGATAAGCTGATCCAGGGCATTGGAATTTATGAATTCCAGAAAGCTTTGAGCGAAGGAGTTGGTACATGAGTAGTTTTCCCAGTTAATGGTGGGGTAGTTGAAATAGCCCATTATTAGGGTGTTTGGTTGAACCCTAATATTTTCCAGTATATTAAGAAAAGAGGAGTTTGAATCCTGGGGCATGGTGGGGGATCTGTAGCAAGCTACAATCTGGATTGCAATTTTGCCAAGAGTTAGTTGCACTTGGATAACCTCGGATGCATTATGCTGAGCAACTAGCCTGGAGGTGTGGATATCCTTAATGAATATGGACACACCTCCACCTTTGGTGTTCTGGTCCATGTTAGGTGGCCGAAAAGTGTGGTATGGGTTATAGCCTGGTAATGCAGGGGTGCTCTCCGAAGCCTTGAACCAGGTCTCAGTCACTGCACAGATGTCGATGTCCTCCATTTTAAGGAGTGCCTCGAAGGAGTGCATTTTGAGATTTAGACTTCTAGCATTGAGTAGCATTACCCTCAGTTTTTGCTTGCCTGTTCCTGTCATGGTGGTGAATTTGTCATTTGAACCTTGCCTAAAAAAGGCACTATAGGGGCAGCAAGAGCCTTAGCCAGTATCCGGAATCCCAGAGGTGACATGTGCAGGCCATCTCTGGCAAAGCATCATGGTCTGTTGACCATGTCGTCCCAGGCAGACAGATGCTGGATCCCCTTAGAATGACACCAGAAGCTTAGCCAATTGTTGAAGTCAATCATTTTGTTCTTGTACTGCAGTATCATCCTGGGCGATGGCAGGATGCTACTCAGGGTTAGGGTCATACCTGCCTGGGCTACAAGATCGGAGAGCTCTTCCATGTCTCTCTTCATGTAGTCCAGGGAGGTATGTCTCAGGTCATTCACACCAACATGGATAATGACAGAGTCATATCTGTACTTGTTGTGGAGTGACCTGAGTACTTGGGTTATGTGGTAGATTCTGTCACCTGACAGGCAGCTGACAGTAACCTTCTCCTTGTTTAGCCTGGTGAGTGGGACATCAGTGTGCCTGACTATAGAGTCACCTACGACTAGTGTGTTGGGTACGTTGTTTTGCCTTATGGGTTGTGCTTGAGTGGCACACTGAATCTGTGGGCTATGTGTCATTTGGGTTGTGTTGGGGGGGGTGGAGGTTGCTTGTGTTTCTGCATTGGAGGTCTCTGTTACTTGAGCAGATTGTTATTGAGAGCCTTCACGAATGTTTTATTGTTTCTATGTGTGGATTTTGGTGGTGTAGGTTTAGTGGGACTATGTTATGAGTGTGGTGTGGTGCAAGTGTTTACCTTCTCCTCTTGGCTGTCAAGTTCAGTCTTGGTTGGAGAGAGTTTTACCTCTAATTTGGCTAGATAAGTGCATCTCTCACAGGTTGTGGTGTTGGGTGGTAGGAGGAGAGGATTGTCTGTGTACATGAAGCAATTGCTACATTACCCCAAGATGCCCGGATTCATCAGATAGACAGGAGAGAACACTGGGGGCTGACCCTTGGACATGCCTGAATAAAAACTACTTTCCTCTAGACAAGTGAGGAAAGTGAGTATAATAGCTGTTTTTCTCTAAGCAAGTGAGGAAAGTAAGTACAAGAACTGTTTTCCTCAAGGTAAAGAGGAAGGTTGAGTGCTCTAGTAACTTGTAGCTTATTTAGTGCTAACAACAAGTTCTGAACAAGTGCTGAGCACAAATAGGGAAATTCAAGTGCTAAAACTAAGAATCTGCACCTGGATCTTGTGGTAGATAGGCTACCTAGTGCTTATCACTCCCACTGATAAGTTAGAATGCTTCCCTCCAACACAGAAAAGCTTGGGGATCTCAGAAGCTTACAAGCAGCCCTGGATACAGCAAATCTGTATCTGGACTAGACTAGTTACAGGAAAGGTGGGAAACAAGCGCAAATGTGGGCTTTTAAACCAGAAGGTTGAAAGAGATGGAAAAACTGCCCAAAACAGCCAATAAACTACAATTTCTGGGCCAGAAACCACTCTTGTGATAGATAGGCTACCTAGTGCTTACCACTCTCACTGATAAGCTAGAAGGCTTCCCTCCAACACAGAAAGGCTTGGGGGGCACAGAAGCTTACAAACAGTCCTGGATATAGCAAATCTGTATCTGGACTAGACTAGTTACAGGAAAGATGGGAAACAAGTGCAAAAGCGGGCTTTTAAACCAGTAAGTTGAAAGAGATGGAAAAATTGCCAAATGGCCAACGAATAGTTGTAATTTGTCTGTGAAATTTTGGAATTAGAGCTCTGTTTAATGGTGCACAAAATGATAAATCAGACAAGTCTAAAAGATACTTACTATAATTGTTTCTATACTGGAAGATCACCACCTCACTCTTATCAACCTTCTTTATTAGTATACCATGATTATTCATTAGCTGTTCAATCGTGTTGCTTTTTTCTATAGGTTCATAGGTTCATAGGTTCATACTAGGCTATCTGCCCTAGGGCATTTATAAGCCTAGCCCAGAGTTTTGTGGCTTTCGCCACCCCTTTAGTTTGAAGGATACTATGCCCATTATTTTGCTGTGCCTCTGTCAAGCAGTGACACCGAGGTTAACCCTAGGTATACCTGCAATCTCCCATCCATTGGTCAAGATTTCTCTTGAACAAGGCCAGTGAGGTGCTCTGCCTCACATGTACCGGGATTTTGTTCCACAGCATAGGGAGTCTCTGGGTGATGAATCTGTCCCTCCAGCACGTCCTATTAATAACCGTGTTTAGGTTTAAGTCTTTTGCCCTTGTAGTTCTGATGGGTTTAGATTTTTTGAGGTGAAGCATGTTCATTAATTCTGGGTTTGACATGACCTTGTATGTCAAGCACAGGTCACCTCTGAGCATAGACGGTAAACGACTGAATAGAGCTGGAGTTCCTTCAGTCAGGCAGCATAAGACATATTTTTGAGACCCTTTATCCTTTTGGTGAGGAACTTTTGGGGCCTTTCCAATTGCTGCAGGTGTCGGGTCAGATACATTCCAAATGGGGCATTGTACTCAATCATTGGTCTGATGAGTGATGAGTACAGGGGAACGATGACCTCCCTTGATCTAGATGTGAATCCCTTCATGATCAGGTGGGCAATGTAGAAGGTCTTCCTAACTACTTTGGCAATGTGAGTGTCAAACGAAAAGCCACTGTCAACCTGGGTCCCCAGATCCCTGATAACATCTTCTGTGCTTAGTGGATTGCCACCTATATGGTAACTAGGGGTAACCTTGTTTTTCCCGAATGGTATGACTATGCATTTTTTGGCGTTTAACTTTAGGCCATGGTTCTGGCACCAGTTATCCGTTTCTATGAGACCCTTCTGAAGGATGTCTGTGTCAGATGGGTTTTCAACTATGGTGCCCAGTTTGCAGTCATCTGCAAACTTTGTCAGCCATAATCCTTCTGTGTTTGCTTGTACTTCTGAAAAGTAGATGCCGAACAAAAGTGGGCCCAGGACTGAGCCCTGTGGGACGCCACTTGTGACAGGCTTGGAGTTTGACATGGCGCCAGCAACTCTGACCCTGTGGGTTCTGTCACTTAACCAGTTTGCAACCCATCTAGTGACGTATGGGTTTACATTTAAGCTGGTGAGTTTTTCAATGATACCCGAGTGGGGTATTGTGTCGAAAGCCTTTGCCAGGTCGAGGTAGGCTGTGTGGACTGCCTTGCCCTCGTCAATGGCCTTGGTGACTGTTTCGAAGAAGTCAACCAAGTTTAAAAGGCATGATCTGCCCTTGACAAAGCCAAACTCGGTTGGATCCAAAGTCTGCAAGTCCCCTAGGTCTTTATTTATGAGTTCCATTATGATCCTCTCCATAGCCTTGCAGACCAGGCTTGTCAAGCTGATGGGATGGTAGTTTCCGGGGTCGGTGGAGGCACCTCCTTTATGAAGTGGGACCACCATTGCCGTACGCCACTCCTTGGGTACGTATCCTGAGGTGAGGCTAAGATTAAACAGCTGCCCTAGCTGCGGGTTTAATTCCTCATTGAGTTCATGGAGCACACAACCGGGGACACCATCTGGTCCCATGGATGCTGTGTTTTTCGCCTTGGAGATAGCAGTTCTCACCTGAGCATTTGAGATGTTTGGGGGACTACAATCCTCTGGTATAGATATCTCTCCTTTTGGGGGGGAGGGGGGGGGAATTTGCACTGAACCTGTCAGCCAGGATGTTGGCAATGTCTGTAGGTTCAGTGATTTTTGCGTCATTTTGAACTAATTCTGAGCATATCTGGGAGTTTCCTCCCAGGTTTCTAACATAGCTAAAAAAGGCCTTATGATTGTCTTTTGAGTCCTTAGCGATTTTTCTCTCAAAATTTGCCTTGGATGCTTTTATGAGAGATCTCAGCTTTTTACTTATAATGATCAGGGGTGTCTTCCCTTTTACGGATTTTGCTCTATCTTGTAGTAGCTTCTTCCTTTTGTTGTAAAGCTTGTTTATGGCTGGGGTCCACCAGACTGGACGCTTGCCTTTGGTACAAAGAGTCTTTGTTTTGTTTGGGATTGCCTGGTCCATGCAGTCCTGGAGGTGCTGGTAGAAGGCATTTGTAAGTGATTCAGCGGTTTGAGTAATGGTTTCCGCTGGCTCGGGGGCCTTGAAAGAGACCACGCCAGTCTTTAGGAGTGTGAAGTCGGCTTTTGAGAAGTTCTTCACTGTGGTTTTTTATCTGGGGTGGGCGGGATGTGGACTTCCAGTGAGATTAGTTTGTGATCTGATCTCACCAATGATGGGTATACTTCTGGTGTTGAACATTGTGACCCCATGTTTGTGATGATGAGATCTAGTATGTTTTCTCCTCTTTTGGGGATGGTGACTAGTTGTTCCATGGCATTTGAGTTTATGAACTCTAGGAACCTTTGGGCTAGAGTGTTGGGGCTTGAGAAGTGATCCCAGTCTATATTTGGATAGTTGAAATCACCCAGTATGATGGTGTTTGGAGATATATTTATCCCCTCCAGTGTTTTCAGGAAAGCTGTGTGAGGTTCCTGAGTTTGAGAGGGTGGCCTGTAACAGGCTACGAACTGCAGTGCAGTCTTGCCTACGGTTAATTGCACCTGGATGGTTTCCAATGCATCGTGCGTTGCCACCAACCTTGAGGTGAGGGTGTCCTTGATGAATATGGACACCCCCCCCCTCCTTTCTTGGTGTTGTCCGGATTTTGGGGCCGGAACACATGATATGAGGTAAAACCTGATAGTGCCGGGGTGCTCTCAGGAGCCTTGAACCAGGTTTCAGTCACAGAACAGACATCGATGTTCTCCATACTGAGAAGGGCTTCGAGTGCGTGCATCTTGAGGTTGAGACTTCTGGCATTGAGCAGCATTACCCTTAGTTTTTTTCCTTTTTTGTGTTCTACGGTGGTAGGTTTAGAATTTGAGCCCTGCCTAAAAAAGGCACAATGGGGGTGGCAAGAGCCTTTGCCAAAATCCGGAAGCCTAGGGGTGACAGGTGCAAGCCATCCCTTGCGAAGCAGCGTGGCTTGCCCAGCATGCCATCCCAGGCAGACAGACATTGGATCCCCTTTGAATGACACCATAGTTTAAGCCAATTATTAAAGCTGATCATCTTGTCTTCGTATTGTGGCATCATTCTTGGTGAAGGTAGGATACTGCTCAAGGTCAGGGTCATACCTGCCTGGGCTACATAATCAGAGAGCTCCTCTATGTCTCTTTTCATGTAGTCCAGGGGGGTACGTCTCAGGTCGTTCACACCAGCATGGACAATGACTGAGTCATACTTGTACCTGCAGTTGAGTGACCTGAGTGCTTGCGTTATGTGGCGGATTCTAGCACCCGATAGGCAGCTTACTGTGACCTTCTCCTTACTCAATCTGGTGAGCGGGACGTCAGTGTGTCTGACTATGGAGTCACCTATGACGAGTGTGTTTGGCATTGTGTTTGGCCTTAAGGGCTGTGACTGTTTGGCACACTGACTCTGTGGTCTATGTGTTGCGTGTGCTGTGCCCTGTGGAGGCAGTTGTTTGGGTGTCTGCTTTTGTGGCCTCTACTGTTTTGGTAGATTTTTGATCAGAGCCACCAAGTATGTCTTTGTGTGTTTATGTGTATGATTTGAAGTTGTGATAGTGCTATGTGAGACTGGGTTATAGCTTATGGTACATGTTCTAAGTTTTCTCAGGAGCTGTACGATTTCATGAAACTGAAATGTGTAACTCCTATGTAGTCTTTTCAAGGAACATTTTCATTTGGCTAGAATGATTTGTAAAGAACAGTTTTATTTGGTTATAATGATGCAGAACATCAGATGATTATGAAACATGTTTAAATGATTTTGAAGTGAATGGCTATGAAAAAGATGTGGTGCAGTCAGGGCTACCATTTCATAATATCTGTTTCTGCACCAATTGTAGATTACTTCTGCATTGATAAATGATTCTGTCCAACTGTAGCTACAAGTCATAGCTGCCTAATAAACAGATAATACATTGGGTCAGCATTTCTCTGATTTTCTTTGCTGATTCCTAATAGCTTTGCACCGGTCAAGTCTGAGCCACTTCATGCAGGTTAAGTTAAGGATTTGTGTTTACATTATTTCCTGGTATAGGTAAAAAGGATTTTGTAAAATACTACAAGGAAGTCTAATGATTATTTGTCAGGTGTTGTAACTTCATGTATTATTTGCTAGAGTTGGCTTCTTGAGTTGATCTGGGTTGATTTAATGGGAGTGAATTATACCTACATGACATGATTGAAGTTAGATTTTGCTAAATCTGCTACCCTCGTAGACCGTATACCGTTAGTTGTTATGTACCATTGCATTCACATTGACTTATAGCTGCTCTCTTGAGAGTTGTCCTGAATTCCGACTAATCATGGTCAGTGGACCATCTTTCATTATAGGTATTGCATTAATCCGTTGCATTACAGGTCCTTTTTCTTTTACATTGACCTTCGATGTTGACAGACATGAAGTCTTTTTCTACTGATCTTTCTCTTCTCGTGATATGTTTAAAGTATGAATATTGAAATCTTGTCCTGCAAGCTTTTCTGTCAATCAATAGCAATTGATTTGTTTTTCAGGTAGTTCATGGTATATGCTGCATTCTTTGCCAACATCATAAGTCAAACACATTCATTTTTTCCTGTAATGCTTCTTCACCATCCAACTTTCACATCTGTATGACATCATTAAAAATACCATATCTTAGACAAGTTCAGCCTTTTTACACAAAGGTACATTTCTACATTTTAAGATTTTACCTAGCTTCTTTATGGCCATTCAACCAAGACTCAATTGTTAGATTTCTTCACTGTTTGTCATACCATTATTGATTATTGCTTCAAGCAGGCTGAAGTTGTACATTATTTCTATTGGATTTTGGAGACATTCTATAAATGAGGAACTATACATTTTACAGATTTCATTGTTAAACCGAATCTAGTTGAATATCGTCTGTTGGAGAAATTGCATCTAACCTGAGATTGTACCAGAAGGCAGTTTATTGGACTTTATTAGATTTCTCTGGACTCTTGTTTCTGCACTGCTTTTCTTGACTCAGGCATTGCTAATAATATGCCAGGACTATAGGTCCTTGAGTATAACTTTCAGTTTATACAACAAATAATCAGTGACAGTAGGTAGCAACAGCACACTGAATTTCTCATCTAGGCAACACAAGTCATTGCATAAGTAGTTTGAAAGAGTTTTATTTTTAAATTGCTTAGCACTTTTAATCTAGTCCTTCACACATTTATTATTTTTAGCTAAAATCTGGATATTTTCTGCCTCTTTTTTTCTTTCACTTTGCCTGGTCTATTTTATGCAGTGTAATTTGTTTCCTTGTTAATAACCACCATACTTGGCTTTAGTATTTCACATCAAGAGGTTCTTCTGTTCAATTCTCAGCTGGTGCGCCTTCTGTGTGAAGTCTGCATGTCCTCCCCACAGTCAAGTGGCGTTCGAAAGACATGCGTAGAATGGGCGTGCCTTCGTTGAAGGTTGGCCGTCGAGCTGGCACCTTGGCAGTGTAAAAATCTGCTGCCAATCATTAGTGGACCGGAGTTACGCTGTGGTGACCCCTAACTGGGAAAAGCCAAAAGAAGAACAAACAACATGTAAAGCATCATTATCATCATCTTTCGGCTGTTCCCGTTAGGGGTCGCCACAGCAAATCACCTGTTTTCATTTCTTCCTGTCCTCTGCATCTTGCTCTGTCACACCAACCACTTGCATGTTCTCTCTCACCACATCCATAAACCTTATCTAAGGCCTTCCTCTTTTCCTGTTACCTGATAGCTTCATCCTTAGCATCTTTTTCCCAAATATACTCAGCATCCCTCCTCAGCACATGTCCAAACCAACATAATCGTGCCTCTCTGGCTTTGTCTCCAAACCTTCCAACCTGGGCTGACCCGCTAATATACTTATTCCTAATCCTGTCCACCCTTGTCACACCCAGTGCAAATCTTAACATCTTTAATTCTGCCACATCCAGCTCAAACTCCTGCCTTTTTGTAAATGCCACTGTCTCCAAACTATATAGCATAGCTGGTCTCACTACCCTCTTGTAGACCTTCCCTTTCACTCTTACAGGTACTCGTCTGTCACAAATCACTCCTGACACTCTTCTCCACCCACTCCATCCTGCCTGTACTCTCTTCTTCACCTCTCTTCCACACTCACCGTTACTCTGAACCATTGACCCCAAGTATTTAAACTCATCCACCTTCGCCACCTCTACTCCTTGCATTCTCACCATTCCTCTATCCTCCCTCTCATTCACACACTTATATTCTGTCTTAGTCCTGCTGACCTTCATTCCTCTTCTCTCTAGAGCATATCTCCATCTCTCCAGGGTCTTCTCCACCTGTTCCCTACTCTCACTACAGATCACAATATCATCTGCAAACATCATAGTCCACGGGGACTCCTGTCTGATCTCGTCTGTCAACCTGTCCATCACCATTGCAAATAAGAAAGGGCTCAGAGCTGATCCTTGATGTAACCCCACCTCCACCTTAAATTCATCTGTCACTCCCACTGCAGACCTCACCACTGTCACACTACCCTCGTACATATCATGTACCACTCTTACATACTTTTCTGACATTCCTGACTTCCTCATACAATACCACAACTCCTCTCTAGGCACCCTGTCATATGCTTTCTCTAAGTCTACAAAAACACAATGCAACTCCTTCCGACATTCTCTGTACTTCTCCATCAACACTCTCAGAGCAACGATTGCATCTGTAGTGCTCTTTCCTGGCATGAAATCATACTGCTGATCACTAATCATCACGTCCCTTCTTAATCTTGCTTCCACTACTCTTTCCCATAACTTCATGCTGTGACTGATCAATTTAATCCCTCTGTAGTTACTACAGCTCTGCACATCACCCTTATTCTTAAAAATCGGTACCAAAACACTTTTTCTCCATTCCTCAGGCATCCTCTCACTTTCCAAGATTTCATTAAACAATCTAGTTAAAAACTCCAATGCCATTTCACCTAAACACCTCCATGCTTCATATTAAGAAAAAATTAAATTAATCTGTGACTTTGCTTATGTTTTTTCTAGAGTGGTTAGAGAACAATATTTGTTGCACTGTCTAAATGTACATAGCTACAAGTCTAATTGACACCTATTGTGCCAAGCAAACTAGAGTGTAAGGTTTTTATGATAACACTGTCTAAGTGGTTATTCAAATGTAAACAAATTTCAATGAAAAAAGTATGACAAGACTCTTCAAGTTAGACCTAGTTCTTATTTAATGAGGGCAGTACCTCTCAAACTCTTAGAGCAAAAAATCTGGACAAAGCCTAAAATGATAGGGGGACAAACAGGTACAAATTTTAAATATTTCCCTTACAAACTTAGAAAGTTGATAGAATTATAGGTTTTGCATTAGCATGAATTTTCCAAAGGATGTGGAGTCTTAAATCAAATGTTTGTCATTATTTAATGACTTCAATCCTCAGCTATTTGAGAGAAAGGGAAAGATTTTACGGGTAACACACCAAAAATATGAGGCAAAAATCTGGACATTCTGCAAAAACCTGTACAGTTGAGAGGTATGCAGTAATGTCATCTAATGTTTTCTTCAAAAATGCAGCACTGAATGACATGTGCAGTTGTAACATAGACTTCTCTGCATGTTTTTCAAGACACTCTAAGCTGGATGTGATCCCTATTATTGATCTGTTTTTGGAGCTACTGTCATCTGTGAGATTTTTTTCTGATTTCACCCAGTAATTCAAAACCAGGCCTTTGTCCTGATGGTTGAAGAGGATGGACAAAATCACATCAGCTATGAAAGTTATGTACTTACCATAATAGTAGATCTGGATGATCTGTGTTCATCCTCTTCAGCATACATACCTGCCTTATTCTCCTTCCTGTGTGCATTGAGGCTTGGGGGAGGAGACATTCCTCTTATTGATAGATAAATATTTATGGTTTTACCAGATGTCTTTATTTTGCTCACTTAACTCATTACAACTGAGTGATGCCTCCAGGTGCATCTGCATTTAACGCCTACTGATGCCTCTACATGTCAAATATTACTTGTTCAGTAATTCCCAAACCATGCTATGTACAAGGTTTTATAGATTTCATCCTAAAGCTTACACAATGGCAAACTCAACTGCATTAATATTTGACCTCTGTGTAGTGCAGGTAAAGAGATATTAGCTGTTTTTTAATTATATTAATTTATATAGGTATAATTTTCATATTTTTTCTAAATATCTCAACAACCAAATAATACAGACAAAACTCCTTAGCCTCATATGAAAGCTGTCAGCTAGATGAATAAAATGCTGCTGACAGTGCGTATGTAACTTGAGTGGTTGCTGAGATACTGTAAGTTGTTTACAAAATATTGTAAACATAACAGTTACTGTGTTTACTGTGACTTATAAAATTTAGTTTAAGACCTAGAACCTAAAGAATACTACCATTATAAAAATAGTTTGTGCTGAAGGGTTTGCCATTTATACTTCTTTCATAATCACTATGGTTCCAGATATATGAACATTTGTTTGAAATGTAAGGACATAATTTGACTCTGTCAAAAGGCTTAAGCTCCGCTCATTGGAAGTTACAGTGCCAACTTCCTGAGCTCCATTGGTGTGAATGAGTTAAGAACAGCACTTGACAGATCTGGATTTGAAAGGGAAACATAACTCTACATGGGATGGGGAGGAGTTGAAGGCCTGGATAAAGTTCTTGATGCTGAGCTGACTTGAACATGTGGCTAAGTCTTGACAAATGCAGAGGGTAAACACAGATCAGTGAGAACTGTTGTCATAAGTGTATAACTTTCATTTCTGATTCTGAAAATTATGGTGAACTGAACTAATTTTTCAAGCATAATATTCAGTTATAGATTCAAATGGCTTGTAAGAATGGCTACTAATTTCAAAGGAAGTAATGTCACTGAGAAAGGCAAACTTCCCCTGTTATAAGTGACAGGTAAAAAAGTAGAAAATCACATTATGCATTCTATAAGTCATTAAAAGAACAGCGCTATAAATTCACTATGTGTCACCACAAAATTACATCGGAGAAGCAAAATCTTTCACTATGAAATTAAATTTTGTCAGCATGGTAGTTTTCATCAGACAATTATAGTTAATATTACAAGACATAACATAGTATGCATAGATGTTACTGCTATAGAAAAGATCAAGACATGATAAAAAAAACATTTTTTTTAAGTTTTGTGTTGTGGTTGTCCTTTTAATAAAGGGCTACATTCCACTAGATGGAGTTACAGCTTTCATGGGAGCCAAATCATTGTTCAATACGATATTTTCTTAAACAGACATCAAACCTATATGTGCAATTCATTATAGCTATGCCCTTTACACCCCAGGTGGTATCACCTCTGAGAAGCTGAGTGTACATAATGCATACATAATGTTAGAAATTAATTCTCCATCTCATTTGCATCACTTTTTATTGTGCTACCGTACTTCTCTGTAAATAAGACCTAACCAGAGAATAAGGCCTAGCATGGTTTTACAGGGTGGTCATGATATAAGCCCTACCCCAAAAATAAGCCCCAGTTAAGATTGTCAACAACACATGATGGACGTGTTGAATTATAAAATAATAATATTATTGGCATCTGTTGACTGAGGTTATCATAGTCTGCTTGCCATTTTCGGACCATTCGGACAACCAACTTCTTCTCTTTGCAGAAAGTCATAAGATTCTTTCACCAGGAGTCCTCCATGATTCTTACTGTAACCCTAATCCTCACTCACACTTGATGGTTGAGAGCCTTAGCCCATAAACACTGGCAAGTGTAGTTTGCTCAATGTACAGACAATGCACGTAGAATGTGCGCACTTGATTACGAACAGGTGTGATTATGTCTTCTTACCTGTCGCCATTTTGTGTTGCCACTCCTGTCTCGTAAGTCTTCAATTAACCACCCCCCCCAGACAAGATAAGTGCAAAAAGAAAGAGCTGTTCTGTCAAGTAGAAGAAAGAAATCATGGAGGATTCCTGGGGAAAGAATCTGATGGCTTTCTGCAAAGAGAAGAAGTTGGCTCTCCGAATGGTCTGAAAATGGCGAGCAGAGTACGATAACCTCAGTCAACAGGCCGACAAGGGAAATGCTAAGAAGTGCAAGTATGGATCAGGTCAGCAACCATTTTTTCCTGAACTGGAAGACATCATCTGTGAATGGATTGCTAACAGGAGAGCAAAGGCTTTGGTTGTGCGCAGGGCTGATATTCAAGCATTTCCCTTTGCAATGGCACCACAGTTAGAGATATCCCCAGAAGAATTCAAAGCATCACAACATTGGCTGGATGGCTTCCTTCAGCAATATGAACTGTCTCTAAGAAGATCAACAACACTGTTCAGGTTGTAAGATAATGAAGTTATTAAACGTGCACTTGCATTCAAGTCCTTTGTTGATGGCATCGACTTTTCTAAATACCAACTCTCTAGCATGATTGCTATGGATAAAACTGCAGTGTTTATGGGCCAAGGATCTCAAACAACAATTGATCAGAAGGGTGCCTCGTCAATCTACATTCCCTCCACTGGTTATGAAAGTGCATGTGTTACCTGTATTTTGGCAATTTGTCTAGATGGAAAGAAAACCCCACCTCGAATCATCCATAAGGGCAAGAAAGATAAGACTGAATGCATTTCAGGCATTTACATTCTTGAAACTGAAAAAACCTGGTGCACACAAGCAGTTATAAGGAAGTGGGTTGATGTAATGATGCCACTTGTTTTGCGAGGTGGCGAAAGAGGTCTGCTAGTCTGGGATTCAGCTAGCATTCACCGTGCTAAAGATATGAAGAAATTCCTTGCACAGAGAAGAATATATCAAATAATGATTCCCGCAAGAATGACTGCCTATCTTTAGACTCTTGATATTGCAATAAACAAGCCATTCAAGGACCATTTGTGCATGGAACTCAATGACTACATTGAAAATAGAATGAAGAGAAATCAGCATGGAAACTTTGTGAAGCCTAGCCTGCAAGAGGTTGTGACTTGGGTGAAGAATTCATGGGATAAAATCACTGACAGCTGTGTTGCCAATGCTCTACGAACAGGCTACATGGACAAGCAGTGCTCATTTAAGGAGAGCTCTGTTGCTAGGCATGACAGATTAGGGCCAACGGTTCTATAGGAAATGGAGTCGCAAGAAATTCAGGCCAGAATTCGGGGGTTGGAGACTTAATGACAATGTTCCACAAGAAGATGACATGACTGTATTTGAATAACTTTTCCATTATCAGGGCAACAAAGAGGATTGCTTCTGCTTTCAGCTGCCAGCAAGCTCTTGTCAATTTTTTGACTTTATTGTATTAAGGTAACGTTTCATTATCAAGGGGTAATTACAAAGTAAGGCCACTAGTTCCTAGACTTCATTTTTATGACTTTCCATCATTCGTCTCTTATGGTTTAGGTAAGGAATAAAGAAAGCATCAACACTCAGAAAGTGGCAATTATTCACCTGTTTTATTCCCCTCCTCCAATACACATGTAATGAGATTTTTCTGCACTTTCTGTTAAACATGAAATATTGCACCGTGAAAGCCAAGGTTTAGATATTCTGAAGTTGAAATGTTTGTTGCACTGTTTATGTAGAATTCTCACACAACTGTTAATTTGTTACCTAGAACTGTTGCCCAGTAATGAAAAAGTGCCAAATAAATGTCAATTTGTGTACATGAATAAATGTTGATTTTTGTACGTTAATAAATGTCGATTTGTGTACATGAATAAATGTCGATTTTTGTACATGAGTAAATGCAGATTGTTGTACAGGGGGGTTAAATAAGGCATCCCCTGATAATAATCCCTAATGCGTATTTCGGTGGGGGAAAAAGAATAAGACCCCGATCTTATTTTCGGGGAAATACGGTATTTGTACTGGATAAACATAGGTCCCCCTTCTTCTATTACTTTTTTATTTATTCACTGTCCAGCTTATCTTATTACTTCTCCCTAACAGTGCAGCAGCTAAGCACTTTAGAGTTTTATTGAGGCCTCCTTCATTTTATATACTTTTTAACAGATGCAGCTATGTTGGTTCCCATGGTGGGGATGGTTACGCTTCTTTCATATGTCGGTTGCTCTACACAGCAGTGTTGCTTGTTCTATACATAAGTGCACTAGTGGAAGATTGTTTATGTGGCAAAACTGTAAAGGAATTTTGGAAGGGTAGATGTCTATTTCTGTATGTTACCTCATAATTATTAATAAGGCCACTGGCCCAAGCTTTCTCAGTCAGTGGGCTTCCTAAGGTACTGGGTGGTCTTTAAACCTTGTAAGGACTTTAAGGACTGTCTTAGCCTTGTTTGTTGAGTTTGAGGAAGTGCAGTCTGACATTTTAAAACTGAAAACAAACTATTTCTAACTAGGCCATAAGTGTAGCGTTGTGCAATGGATACTGCACTATATTAAACTGTATATTTCTATGCACTTATCTAGACTTTAGGCAAGTGCTCCATCTTATGTTAATCAGAAAGAATGTGCCCATCTTCACTGATAAGACTGATAGGATAAACTGATTACTGGTATAAAGAATGTAATGTCCAGAAGGTAGTGAACACCCAATGCCTCAACATTCAGTCCAGTAATGATGACCTATGGGTAGTCTGCACAAAAACTACAATCTAATTGAACTATATGAAATGTTTTCTGTTTGAGTTGCCATGAAGAAGTGAAAACACTGTAATCAATAGGAAACAGAAAAAATGCTTAGGCAGAAACTGAAAAGAAACTTTGTTTTAGACCATATATTGATCATTTTTCTCACAGTATTATTTTTTCTGCAAATGACACAAACAATTAGCATTGTTTTATAATTTGTTCTACATACCTCTCAACTGTTCAGATTTCTGCAGAATGTGTAGACTTTTGCCTCATATTTTTGGTCTGTTCCTCATACAATTTGTGGTTTTCTGGCAAACCACTGAGGATTGAAGTCACTAAACAGTGACATACATTAAGTTTCAGACTGCTTTAGAAAAATGCATTCTGGCAATTTTCTAAGTTGATAGGAGCAATGTTTAAAATATGTCTGTATTTGTGGGCTTTGACCCCCCATTATTTTTGGTTTTGTACAGATTTTGTGTGCTAACAAGTTGAGAGGTATGTTCCACCCCAAAATTGCATGGTGGGAGAAACCATTCTTACAAGATTTTGCTTTTCTACCAAAACTTCTTTCTGATTGCCATTCTCACATGATGTCATTTTGCACGTACTGTTTTTCATGAGAGTTCATTGTTATTGGCTTAGAACTGCAACATGTTGGATCTAGGATTTCTCTGAGCACCTATGAAATAGTTTCTGTTGTCTTATTTTAAATAAGACCCTTTGAATTTTGTCATATGCGGACTTCCAGTTTTATGATTCACACAAAGTAGCTAAGATGCGGTGGTACGGCGGTAGCGTTGTTACCTCACAGCAAGAGGTTCTCCCATTCGATTCTCAGCTGGGCTTGGAAGTGCCTTCTGTGTGGAGTCTGCATGTCCACCCCGTGGTTGGGTAATGTTCGAAAGACACACATGCGTAAATGGGTGTGCCTTCGTTGAAGGTTGGGCGTCGAGCTGGCACCTCAGCGTTTCGTAAAAATCTACTGCCAATTATTAGCGGACTGGAGTTCCGCTGTGGCGACCCCTTACTGGGAAAAGCCGAAAGACAAACAACAACAACAACAAAGTAGCTAAGATAAAATGCATGCTTAAGACAGTAGGAGGCTGAGTAGGTGGGTGACTGAGTCAGCAAGTAAATAAGGAGAGAAGATGCCTTCTATGCACTATGACAGACAATGAGTGAGTAAATGAGCGAACGGAGAGGGGATGCAATCTATGTGCTATGGCAGACAGTCAGTGAGAAAGTGAGTGAGTGAATGAGGAGGAGTAACAATCAAAGTACTATGGCAGATAGTGAGTAAGTGAGTGAATGGGGAGGGATACTATCTATGTACTATGGCAGATAGCGAGTGAGTGAGTGAGTGAGTGAACGGGGAGGTGATACTATCTATGTACTATGGCAGACAGTGAGTTAGTAAGTGAGTGAATGGGGAGGGGATACTATATATGTACTATAGCAGACAGTGAGTGAGTGAATGAATGGGAGGGGATACTATCTATGTACTATGGCAGACAGTGAGTGAGTAAGTGAGTGAATGGGGAAGGAAGGTTATCTATGTACTACAGCAGACAGCGAGTAAGTGAGTGAATGGGGAGGGGATATTATCTGTGTACTATGGCAGACAGAGAGTGAGTAAGTGAGTTAACAGGGAGGGGATACTATCTATGTACTATTGCAGACTGTGAGTGAGTAAGTGAGTGAAAGGGGATGGGATACAATCTATGTACTATAGCAGATAGTGAGTGAGTAAGTGAATGAATGGGGAGGGGATACTGTCTATGTACTATAGCAGACAGTGAGGGAGTAAGTGAGTGAACGGGAAGCGGATACTATCTGTGTACTATGGCAGAGAGTGAGTGAGTGAATGGGGAGGGATACTATCTACATACTATGGCAGACAGTGTGTGAGTAAGTGAGTGAATGGGGAGTGGATACTATCTATGTAGTATGGCAGACAGTGAGTGAGTAAGTGAGTGAATGGGGAGGGGATACAATCTATGTACTATAGCAGACAGCGAGGGAATAAGTGAGTGAATGGGGAGGGGATAGTATCTGTGTACTATGGCAGAGAGTGAGTAAGTAAGTGAGTGAATGGGAAGGTATACTATCTCTGTACTATGGGAGACAGTAAATTAGTAAATGAGTGAATGGGAGGGAGGGACTATATACTACTGTAGGAGATAGTGAATGAGTAAGTGAGTGAGTGAATAAGGAGGGGATACTATCTATGTACTATGACAGACAGTGAGTGAATACATGACTGAATGGGGAGGGGATGCTATCTGTGTAGAGAGCAGAGTAGTGAGGTGAGTGAATGGGAAGGTATACTATCTCTGTACTATGGGAGACAGTAAATTAGTAAATGAGTGAATGGGGAGGGGAGACTATCTATGTACTGTAGGAGATAGTGAATGAGTAAGTGAGTGAGTGAGTGAATAAGGAGGGGATACTATCTATGTACTATGACAGACAGTGAGTGAGTACGTGACTGAATGGGGAGGGGATGCTATCTGTGTACTATGGCCGACAGTGAGTGAGTAAGTGAGTGAATGGGGAGGGGATACTATCTATGTATTGTGTCAGACAGTGAGTAAGTGAGTGAATGGGGAGGGGATACTATCTATGTATTGTGTCAGACAGTGAGTGAATAAGTGAGTGAATGGGGAGGTGTACTATCTATTTACTATGGCAGACAGTGAGTGAGTAAGTGAGTGAATAGGGAGGGGTACTATCTATGTACTATGGCAGACAATGACTGAGTAAGTGAGTGAATGGGGAGGGGATACTATCTATGTACTATGGCAGACAATGACTGAGTAAGTGAGTGAATGGGGAGGGGATACTATCTATGTACTATGGCAGACTGTGAGTGAATAAGTGAGTGAACGGGGGGTTACTCTCTATGTACTATGGCAGACAGCAAGTGAATGAGTGAGTGAGTGAATGGGGAGGGAATACTTCAAATAAATAGGCTGTTTATATAGTATACCACAAATATTTGCATTTTTGGTGTGTTTCCATTACTCAGGTGTGGTAACTTATTTTTAACACCCACTGCTTGCCTAGACCACCCCCCCAATTGTGACAGTATCATACCTCATTTCTGATTTAGTAATATAAATATAGGAATGTTTTCATAACATGTATAATCATTTGCAAATATTCTTCAGGAAATCAAGCCCTACATTTTATACAATGATATTTTCTATGTCGATGCCTGCCATATCCTTTCAGCTTGCAAAAGCCACTTTGCTTCCTAACAAGTAAAATACTGCATGACATAGTACTTTCCAGTGTTAGAAAAAAGGTAATACCAATAATATACCTTCAATAAATATTTATTTTTCTTACTGTGTTTGTCTTACCCAAGTGATTTATTACTGCTTCTCCTAACACTGACTGCATGCTTAAGTCTCCACTAATGTGACATTAATCTCAAGCGTTGATTTGCTACTGCAAATAGAGGAAATATATCTTGCTTCTGCATTGCCTTTTGCAAACATTCTCCAGTAACACATGCCCTTTACATCTCACAGTCATGTTCTTACCGTGTATGGCTACAATAGCATGTCACCTTACAGATTCCACTTTACATCTGAACGCACAGTGTACTTTTTATAAGTTAATACTTAATATTAGAATAATGTTAAAACTAAAACAGAGTACATTCAGTTCATAGTCCTGTTTCTGTGTTGATTATCATTTTTCCCTAACACCCCCTAAAAAAACAGAAATATTTTTGGTTTTCATTCCAAAGGATTCCTAGGATCATCAGTGTAGTAATCACCTATGAACCTATAATGTAATGTAAATCAGACACGCACATAATGTGTCCTTCTCCCAGAAATGAAAACTGGATAGATTTTTTGTAAACTGAGTTATAATCGATTATCCAAATGGCAATGTAATACTATTGGTAATACGTAACAGTAATACTGTGCAGCTGGCACGCGCGCGCGCACACACACTTGCTCAAGATGCACAGTATCAGGAGACACACACACACACACACACACACACACACACACACACACACACACACACACACACACACACACACACACACACACAGTTGCTCAAGATGCAGAGTATCAGAAGACACAAACATGCACTTGTACAT
Organism: Protopterus annectens; assembly: GCF_019279795.1. Classification (NCBI taxonomy): domain Eukaryota; kingdom Metazoa; phylum Chordata; order Ceratodontiformes; family Protopteridae; genus Protopterus; species Protopterus annectens. The sequence continues at coordinate 632,140,100 of NC_056732.1, read as the reverse complement.
ACACACACACATGGACACACACACACACACACACACACACACACACACACACACACACACACACACACACACACACACACACACACACACACAACCTACTTAGTCCAGCTGCAAAGGCAGACTTACTGCCTATTTCATTAGTCTTCTTTAACAGTCTTCGATCCTGCAGCAGTTTTCAACTCTTTTTTTTTTTTTTTGCCATTGATCATGCAGAGCTTTTGTGAAATATGAAACAGTCTCCTGGCAGTTTGTTTGCAAAGTAGTTCCACTCTGCAAACAGACACTCCCAGCAGGCTTAGCAAACTATTTACAGTTGCACCTCTGATGTTTAAGTATGGCAGTATTTACATACTCCATTCAGAAGCTGAGGTGCGATTGGCTACTGGTTTCTGCAGCATTACATAAGAGCCAGGAGGAAATGCTTGTAGTACACTGTGTGTGTATGCTGAAGACACACGTAACATGGGAGGACATGGTGCACTTCATATTGAGTTTGCTGAATTTTTCAAAATATGTTATATTTTTCCAGCATCTACAGATCACATGCTAAGGTGCACATATAGTTTAGTTTGTGATCTATGGGTGTGACATTTTAACTAGACTGGTTATACTTATTTATGGATTAGCATGCACATATCAGGAGTCAAGGAAACTCTTGTTTAGAGGAGTATGCTCTTCCAGGTTACACAGCAACTCAGATTTTCTGCTATGTATGTTTGTATAGACAGCAATGGATTTAAACTCAAAAAGATCTTAACAAACATTAAACAGTGTAACTGCAAAAAATATATATATATATATTATGCCAGATGTCTCGGGGGGGTGCTTAGTGAAACTCTGGATTCAAGGCATTTAGTTCAAAGTCAACTGTAACACATGCTCAAGGAAAAAAGCCCTAATTGACATTGTATTGTGGTACATTGAGGAAAGAAGAAGTGCTGGATGAGAAACAAAGTCATATTGGAATGGCAGTAGAACCAATTATAAAAGTATGTTGTATATTTAGAATGAAGCAGGAACATTAACATGGAATCAAAGATAAATTATATGATCCGAAACATTTCCTCTGTGCCACAGAAGAATCTAAACTCAGATTAAAAGAAACTAATTAACAATCCATGTACAAAAGGAGCTGACCAGGAGGGTAGTAACTGAGCAACCAGTGGTGATTTTGCAGTCATGAGACAGATGTAGCCTTGTGTGCTACATTACTCACATCTAGTGCAAATTTCAGGCAAAATCATGTAGCACTTGAACTGAGATGAGCATTTTGGTCTGGAAGCAGCAAATCATGCTATAGGCAGAGTTCAGCATGTGTGAGGAAGCATGCACAAATCAATGAACTGGTATTGGCAGTGCATATGTAAGTGTGCCAAGAAAATATGGTCTGGGGACCAAGAAAATACTTCCTAATCCTTGTTGGGTGATAGCTAAGATTCCCATCTCTTGTCTTGGCAGGAAGGAAGAATGACTAGCCCATTATGGAGTGGAAACTCAATGGTCAAGAAGAAGAGATAACAAAAAAGATACAGAAACAAAGATATAATGACATTCTTTTCATTTATCTATGCATTGCTGTCATTTAATGCTGTGGATAGTGCAGCTATGATTTGTTTAGCTGGTTAAGCCAAATGGACACAAATGTCCCTTTTCAAGGGCAACGTGGGAGCACTATCTGGTAAGTGACTTGCTCAAAGTCACACAGCAGAAGAATAGAGGTAGGAGGTATTCCTGTACCTTTAATTACAGGCAGTTCACTGACAGTTTGCCTTTGCTTCTCTGTACTTTCCATCAGAGTTCAACAGAATTAATTACAATAGAAGGTGATAAGGTCACATATCACACTACCTGTGGTTGTAGGAGAGAGAATATCAGTACAGGAGTTCAGTTTAGTTTGGGAAAAAATTCAAAGGATGAGACGGTGGAAGTTAAATATTAACTGTATAGCTACTTGCAACACACAAGCTGATTAGGTAGACAGCTGGATTGTTTTCACTAGGGTATGCTTTTGCAGCTGTGGCATTGCCTTAATAGACTTTTGATGCTGAAAAGTCAAAGGACTGAATATTTTATCACTCCACCAGGGGCTTGAACTAAACGTGTAATACAGCTGACACTGTTTAGCATAATGACAGGGCATTGTAGTCCTGAGGTGCTGTGCTTTAAATAAAGTGCTACACCAAGCAAATAACAATGTAATACATGTTAGTCTGTTACTAAACAGTGCAGTCAGGGGTGTAGCCAGAAAATTCCATTTTGTACTCACTAACTCCTTTTACTGCCCCCCCCCCCCCAACCTACCTGGCATTTCAAACAAATAAATACATCTTTCAAAATGCTACCTTGCATACCTGTCTCAACCTCTTAGCACAAGAAATCTGGACAAAGCCAAACATAATGGGGGAACAAAGGCCCAAAAATAGGGCAAATTGTAAATATTGTTATTGTAAACTTAGAAAGCTGCTATAATAAGAAGTTTTGTATAAGTACACATTTTATGAAGGATAAAAACTGAGTCTGAAACTCAAATGTCTGGCATTATTTAGTGACTTCAGTCCTTAATCATTTGTAAGAAAACCACAAATTTTACAAGGATTAATATGAGGCAAAAATCTGGGCATTTGAGAAGTATGCCCCTCCTACAGTTAATAAATGCACACATCATTTTCAGTGGCTCCCTCTAAAACTATTAAAGATATTACTTTTAGATTTGCAATCCTCTCTGTAAGCAAGTTATGTACTTTCTGTTTGAGGTATTAATTCAGATAGTTGTAAAAATAATATGGCCTGAAAAAAGTTACAATATTTCTTAATGATGCATATAAAAAATGTATTCTGTAGAGTACAAAGTGTATGCCTGGCTACACCCCTGAGTATAGCTACAATTAACCATGCTTTACTGAAAACATACTTCTGTATAGTGGACTTCAATGTAGATGAATACATTTTAGATTGTAAAGCTGTGGCTACTTATATATCTCACGTCAAGCATGCCCAAGCAAAGGGTAAAAAGATTACTCAGACAAACCATGTTGAATACCTTAAAACTCCTGTAGTGGAGACCCATGGGATATATGCAAATGACTCCATAACAACATGCAAGTGTTTCAGTTAAATGACTTCTGAATGCCCATGACATTTTACTTTTTAAGTCTGTATGGATACATTCAGGCCAATAAAGCCAAGTCCCACTAGCTGTAGCCGTGTCATGTTTCGGACTTTTGTGACCTCATCAGTACAGCATAAATTGGATTGTTTGGCTATACTTTAGAAATACAATGATTACAACCTAGTTCAATGCCCAGAAGCAGTTGTTATGAAGAAATATGAGTATCCGGCAATGCATTTTGGTCAGACTGCTAATGGGAAAATCCTGAGAAACAAGAAACATTTGTTAAAGTAAATATAATTTAAAGTGAATGCCTGTGATAAACGGACAGTGTTTCTGATGCTTTAAGAACTGCTGAGGTATTCAATGTGATTTCCAGTGAGATATCATTACCGATCCATAACCAAACTACTAATAGTCCACAAAATCATCCATAAACTACTAAACTGCCCTGCCTTAGCTTGCATAGTTGAACCCTCCTTCCTTAGCTGGCTCTAGGTACTAGTGAACCATGCAGTTGCTGTGGGCCCCCTGGTCCTGGAGGGTCTCCCAACCACAACAAGTTATCTTATTTTGATATTTTGTAACATGTTTATCAAACCAATACAAGTTAGTATAGCAATCTTGGTGGGTAATAATAACTCTTATTTATATCTCAGTTTACAGGAGCTGCTCTGGGATTAGTGTGCTTTCTCTGATCTCTGGAGTGAATCCAAATGAAATCCAAGGCATCCTTTGAATTCTACAGAAAAATAAGTATTTTTATTCACTGCCTCCTGCACCTTCATGGCAAAAGAGTATAGCAAAGGACCCATCTGATTTGGAGATTGTTGGAACAAGGCTCAGTATTGAGCATTCCCATTGGCTAGCTCGTTTAAAAACTGCTTAACTTTGCTTGTATTTAGGCAGCATATTTGCAAGGGCCTGTGCTCAATTTACAGGAGCTGCTCTAGGACTGGTGTGCTCTCTGATTTCTGGAGTGAATCCAAATGAAATCTAAGGCATTCTTTGAAATATACAGAAAAATAAGTATTTTTATTCACTGTACTGCACTTTTAAACTGTGTATTACTGAATCACCACCTACTTTTAACTGCTTTAGCCATTTTAACTGTTAAGCTGTTTCACTGTGCTGTTTGAGACTGTTTTTCCTGCACTTTGTATTTTCTAGTACTTGTGTATTTTATATCATAGGCTAGATTCATATTTGCTCAATCTAGACTGTCTGGCATTATCTGAGCACTAAAACCAGCCATCTTACATTAATAGGGTCCCCTGCACCCTTGTGGCAGAAGAGTGTAGCAAAGGACCCAACCGAGTTGGAGATTGTTGGAATAAGGCTCAGTAGTGAGCATTTCCATTGGCCAGCTTGTTTGAAAATTTCTTAACTTAGCTTGTATTTAGGCAGCACGTTTGCAACTGTTCTCATTAAAGTAAGCAAATTTACACCTAGTATTATGGATGGTCAGTTCTCCTCCATTTCTTCTGCCAGCTTGACTGACATGGGTATCTTGAGGCAGTGTAGCAATTGCCTCATGTACACTGACAACCCACTACTCCTGAACCACTCAAGCTCAATTTGTGAGACATGCATATACACTAAGAATTTGGAATTCTTGCTCGCTCATTCACAGAACAGTGACACTGAACAGGTTGTCAGCCCACATATTACACCTCCTGCACAAAATACGCTCTCAACACATAAACCATTATATGTGAAGGTACTCACTAGAAATTGACCGAAACACCAAAGACCTCTGAAACACAAACATGCTACATATAATACAGTATCTACAGCACTCAGTACACATAAAACCACATACACAAGTGTCTCACCAAACAAGCCTGTAAGGCAAAGTACATCTAAACCAAATTTTTTGGTCATAGGCAACTCTATAGAGAGACACACAGATGTGTCACTCACCAGGCTGGACAAGGAGAAGGTTACAGTCAGCTGTTTGTCAGGTGCTAGAATCCGCCAGATCACACACAGATTCAAGTCTCCACAACAAGTACAGTTATGACTCTGTTATAGTTCATGTTGGTGTGAATGACTTGAGACGTAGCTCACTGGACTATATGAAGAGTGACATGATTGAGCTCTCAGAATATGTGTCTCAGGCAGGTATGTCCCCAGCCTTGAGCAGCATACTACCTTCACCTAAGATTATACCACAATATAAACAAAAAATGATTGACTTCAACAATTGGCTTAGTTTCTGGTGTCATTCTAAGGGGATCTAGTACCTGCCAGACTGGGATGACATGGTAGAGAGACCACGCTGCTTTGCAAGAGATGGTCTTCATCTGTCACCTCTGGGATTTTGGTTACTGGCTAAGGCTTTTGCCCTTTTTACGCAATGCGACAACAACATTTCTGACATAAAAATATCTTCAAAAATCAACCTCAAGGTTATGCTGCTAAACGTTAGGAGTCTAAACCTAAAACTGCACTCACTGGAAGCAGCTCTCACCTTAGAAGATGATAACATATATGCAGTCAGAGACTTGGTTTAAGGCCAACAGAAAGCACCCTGGCCATACCGGGTTATAATGCCTTCCACACATTCAGATCTCAAACCAAAGGTGCGAGAAGTAATGGAGGTGGAGCATCAATATTCATCAAAGATGAATACACCTCTAGACTGGTTAAACAAAATGATTCCCTTGAACTAATCCCGGTCTAATTGACTGTAGGTAAGGCTCCTCTCCAAGTTATTGCCAGTTATAGCACGCCCTCCATTAACCAGGATACCCACACTGCATACTTGGATCTACTTGAATCGCTCGAGATACAACCAAACACCCTGGTTTTAGGTGACTTGAACCATCCATCCATAGATTGGGTAAATTATACATGTACTAACACACTTGCCCAAAGGTTCTTGGACTTCATCAACTCCTATCCTTGAATCAGTTGGTTGACACCCCCACAAGGGGCCCAAACATTTTGGTTCTGGTGCTCACTAACATGTGTGATCATTGCAGTACCCCATGTGTGCAGCCTTCTCTCTGATCATAAATCAGTCTCATTAGACGTAACAATAACATCTGACCCCCCCCCCCCATTAGCAGCAACTAGACTAAAAAACTTCTCCAAAGCCAATATTGATGGCATTAATAGCTTCATAGCGCTTGCCCTCACTGAAGGCATGGACACATATAGGTTCATAGGTAGGTACTAGGCTGTTGGCCCTAGGGCCTGTACAGCCTAGCCAAAAAGGTACCCTGGCTTTTGCCACCCAAGAAAATTATTTTCCTGTGCCCCTGTCAAGCAGAACCAAAGAAGTGATCCCCGGGATGAATTTCCTATTACCCATCCAATCATCAAGATTTTTCTTGAAGAGTGCTAATGAGGAGCTCTGTTTGACATAGATAGGTAGTCTGTTCCAGAGTATGGGAAGTCTCTGGGACAGGAATCTATCCCTCCAGCATGTTCTGTTTATTGTGGTGACAAGGTTTAGGTCCCTAGAGCATGTAGCTCGGAGGGATTGGGATTTCTTTAAGTGGAGCATGTCCAACAGCTCTGGGTTTGACATAGCTTTGTATGTTAGGCAGAGATCGCCTCTGAGTAGGCGATATGCGACAGAGCAAAGCTGGAGTTTTTTTAGATGGTCTGCGTAAGGCATCTGTTTGAGGTCAGTAATCCTCTTTGTGAGGTATTTTTGTGGCTTTTCCAGTTGTTGTAGATGTCTTGTGAGGCACATACCAAAAGGGGCATTGTACTCTATAATGGGTCCAACGAGTGATGAGTAGAGGGGAACAATGACCTCTTTTTTTTCTGGATGAGAAACCTTTTGTGATGAGGTGTGCCACATAGAAGGATTTCCTGACCACTGTGGCGATGTGATTATCAAAGGAGAGACTACTGTCCACCTGTGTCCCAAGGTCTCTTATCACACTTTCAGTGTTAAGTAGACTACTGCCTATGTGGTAGTTCATGGGTACAGAGTTTTTACCAAAGGGGATGACAATGCACTTTTTGGCATTGAGCTTGAGACCATGTCTTTGACACCAGGCATCTGTCTCAGTGAAGCCCTTTTGTAGGATGTCCACATCATTAGGAGTTTTGATTATGGCTCCTAGTTTGCAGTCATCTGTGGATTTAGTTAGCCAAAGACCTTCTGTGTTAGCCTGTACTTCAGAGAAGTAGATACCAAACAGGAGAGGACCCAGGACCGAACCCTATGGTACTCCACTTGTCACTGGTCTGAAGTCTGAATTGGAGTCTGCTACTTTCACATTGTGGGTTCTGTCAGTAAGCCAGTTGGCAACCCATCTTGTGACATAGGGATTTATACCTAGTTTAGTGAGTTTATCTATAAGTCCAGAGTGGGGGATGGTGTCGAATGCCTTGGCGAGATCTAGATAGGCTGTGTGAACCACCTTACCCTCATCTATGGCTTTGGTGACTACTTCAAAGAAGTCTATCAGGTTTAGGATACATGATCTGCCTTTTACAAACCCAAACTGTGTGGGGTCCAGAGTTTGGAGATCTCCAATTTCTTTGTTTATGAGTTCCATGATGATACATTCCATGGCCTTGCAGACTAGGCTCGTCAGGCTAATGGGGCAGTAGTTCCCGGGGTCTGTTGTGCCCCCCCACCCTTTGTGGAGTGGGATAACTGTCGTGGTGCGTCATGCAATGGGCACAAAGCCTGAGGTGTGGCTATGATTGAACATGGTACTTAGGTGGGCTGCCAGTTCATTCTGTAGTTCATGTAGAAGGCAGACTGGGATGTTGTCAGGTCCCATGGATGCTGTGTTCTTGGCTTTGGAGAGTGAGGTTTTTACCTGTGCAGCTGTGATTACAGGAACTTTGAATTCTTCCAGTATAAAGATGGGCCCTTTAGGGAGTGAGAGGGGGTAAAGTTAGCATTGAACCTATCTGCCAGGATGTTTGCAATATCAGTTTGTTCTGTATATTTAGTGTCATTGTGCTGTAACTCAGAGCAGATCTGAGTGTTGCCATTGAGATTCTTGACATAGCTATAGAATGCTTTGTGGTTGTCTTTAGAATCAGTGGCAATTTTGTTTTCATAACTAGCTTTGGAGGATTTTATGAGGGATGTCAGCTTCTTACTGAGGCTGACCAGGGAGTTCCTCCAATTGTGGGATTTTACTCTTTTTTGAAACAGTTTCTTTCTTCTGGTGTAGAGTTTGTTTATGGCAGAAGATCACCAGATTGGCTTCCTTTTTTGGAAGATAGCATCTTGGTTCTGTTAGGGATAGCATGATCCATGCACTAGTGTAAGTGATCATAAAGTGCATTTGTGTAGGATTCAACAGTCGTACTTCTATTGTCCATCTGCATGGGTGTCGTGAAGTTTTCCACTTCTGTCTTAAGAGGCGTGAAGTTGGCTTTGGAGAAATTTTTTTATGGGTGTTTCCCTAATGGGGGGTAGGAGCGGGATGTGAATGTCTAGGGTGATTAGCTTGTGGTCAGATCTGACCAACGAGGAGCTGACCTCTGGTATGGAACACTGGCCACCCATGTTGGTGATGACCAGGTCTAGGATATTGCTGCCCCTGGTGGGGGTATGGATAAGTTGATCCAAGATGTTGGAATTGATGATATCCAGAAAACGTTGAGCAAAAGAGTTGGTACATGAGTAGTTTTTCCAGTTAATGGTAGGGTAGTTGAAATCACCCATTATTAGAGTGTTGGGTTGTACCTTAATATTTTCTAGTGTATCAAGAAAAGAGGAGTGGGAATCCTGGGGCATGGTGGGGGGTCTGTAGCAAGCTACAATCTGGATTGCAGTTTTGCCCAGAGTTAGTTGAACTTGGATAATCTTGGATGCATTATGCTGAGCAACTAGCTTGGAGGTGCAGATATCCTAAATGAATATGGACACGCCTCCACCTTTAGTGCTTCCGTCCGGGTTTGGTGGCCGAAAGGTGTGGTATGAATTATAGCCTGGTAATGCATGGGTGCTCTCTGGAGCTTTGAACCAGGTCTCTGTCACTGCACAGATGTCAATGTTCTCCATTTTAAGGAGTGCCTTGAGTGAGTGCATTTTGAGGTTTAGACTTCTAGCATTGAGTAGCATTACCCTCAGATTTTGCTTGCTTCTACCTGTTACGGTGGTGAATTTGTCATTTGAACCTTGCCTAAAAAAGGCACTATAGGGGTGGCAAGAGCCTTTGCCAGTATCCGGAATCCCAAGGGTGACAGGTGCAGGCCATCTCTGGCAAAGCAGCATGGTCTGATGATCATGTCATCCCAGGTAGACAGATACTGGATTCCCTTAGAATGACACCAGAGGTTTAGCTAATTGTTGAAGTCAATCATTTTGTCCTTGTACTGTGGTATCATTCTGGGTGATGGCAGGATGCTACTAAGGGCTAGGGTCATACCTGCCTGGGCTACAAGATCGGAGAGCTCCTCCATGTCTCTTTTCATGTAGTCCAGGGAGGTACGTCTCAGGTCATTCACACCAACATGGACAATGACAGAGCCATATTTGTACTTGTTGTGGAGTGACCTGAGTGAGTGCACTATGTGGCAGATCCTGGCACCTGACAGGCAGCTGACAGTAACTTTTTCCTTGTTTAGCCTGGTGAGTGGAACATCAGTGTGCCTAACTATAGAGTCACCTATGACTAGAGTGTTGGGTACATTTTGCCTTATGGGCTGTAGTTGAGTGGCACACTGTGTATGTGGGCTATGTGTCATTTGGGTTGTGTTGGGGGGGTGGAGGTTGCTTGCATTTCTGCTTTAGAGGTCTCTGTTGTTTGGGTAGATTTGTACTGAGAGCCTCCGCAAATGTAGGTGTGTGTTTTGTGCTTCTGTGTGTGTGTTTTGGTGGTGTAGGTTTTGAGGGACTATGTGATGAGTGTGGTGTGGTGCAAGTGTTTACCTTCTCCTCTTGACTGTCTAGGCCAGTCTTTGGTGAAGAGAGCTTTGCTTCCAGTTTGGCTATATAAGTGCAGCTCTCAAAGGTCATAGTGTTGGGTGGTAGGAGGAGAGGGTTGTCTGTGTACATGAGGCAATTGCTGCATTGTCCCAAGATGCCCATATTCATCAGGTGGACAGGAGAAAACACCGGGAGCTGACCTTTAGACATGCCTGAATAGGTGCTTATTTATTGAGTACTAAAAACTGTTTTCCTCTAGACAAGTGAGGAAAGTTGAGTGCTGTAGTAATTTGTAACTTATTTAGTGCTTACAATGAGTTCTGAACAAGTGCTGAGCTCAAAGAAACAGATGAGTGCTAAAACTAAAAAGCTGGCTAGTTGCAAGTGAATTTTTGAAGAACAGACTTTATGGCGCCAGGAAGAGTTTAACCCCAGTTAAGTGTGGGGGGGGGGGCTTAGGAGCTCACAAACAGTCCTGGACACAGCAAATCCATATCTGGGCAAGACCTGCCACAGGAAAGGGGGGAAGCAAGCTTAGAATTTTTTTTCCCAGTAAAGTGGAAATGGAGAAAGCTGGAACAGAAGTTAATTCAACGTTAAGAATCTGAGTGGGTTGGCCTTCACAAATGTTCTCTATTAGATTGAGTGAACTAATGACACTAGACTGGGAGGAGTGTCACAGATCAAATATACAGTATGGGCGGGCAACTGCAAAGCCACCAAGTATAAGAACACACAACACTAGGGAAGGTGGGTGGGAAATTACAGTTCCTAGCTGTAGCCACTAAATGAAAGTTTTAAACAGATCAAGGAGCAGACTTGTGAATGCTTTTAACTGTAAACAGACAATTATCAGAAATGCACAGAAAAGCTCGGATAGAGCACTCACAAACAGAAAATACAACTCTCAGTATGAAAAAGCAGCAGTTTACACTTAAGTAATGTTAAAACAGTATAAAACAGTACATAAATGCAGTGAAACAATAAAAAAAAGCTTTATAACAGTGCAAAATGTAGATCAACTGTATAACACAATTATAACCATTTCAGAAGTGCAGTTCAGTGAAATAAGTGTAAGAAATAACTTATCCTGCTCTTGGAATCTTAAGGAATTTCCACTTATGCAATGCAATCCAGAGCCTGAGCCATACAAGCAGAACCTTTATAAGACACAGGGTTTATATATCAGTAAGAATGGAAGAGGTGGAAGATCAGATTACTACTCAGCCCCTGCTATTACCCAATCACTCGTACTACAGAAGGTCAGGAGGCCTTGTTACTCTCAATAATAATGAAGACAATCAGCAGAAAATGGCTGCCAGAAACACAGGAAACTAAAACAAAACAACCAGCCTAGACAACAGGCCTATATCAAAATTATGCCACCTGAGCAGAACACAGAAACCTCACTTTAAAAGCATAGAAAGAACACCCACGAAGAGAAAATACAAGTCTCAGTATGAAAAAGCAGTTTACAATTTAGTAGCATATACTGGGATTTACACCAGTACCTTGTAAAAGCATCTATACAAATGTATTGACTTAGCCGTACCTGATAGGATCAAAACAAGATCCTCAAGAATGAACAAACCTGCCTGGTGGACATACACCATTAACAAGTTATACAATAAGAGAAAGAAATTGCTGTCCAAGAGCAGGAAGGAATGGTCTCTAAATTGGAAACATTACCTCCTCAGCTTAAACAAGCAAATAAGACACCTCATAAGGCATTCTAAAGCTAACTATGAATCCAAATTAGCCTGCTTCACTAAGGATAACCATAAGGCCTTCTTTAGCTATGTCAGAAACGTTAAAGGAAAAAACCCAGATCTGCACAGAACTGGTTGTTAAATGGCACAAAATGTACTGAACCCACAGAAAAATCCAACCTGCTAGCTGACAGGTTCAGTGAAAGCTTCTTCCCCCTGTCCCTGTCACAAATCCCCCAAAGCATGCTTACCACCTGCCTTCCATCTAATATCTCCAAGTAGCAGGTCATAAACGCTCTCTTCAAGGCCAAAAACACAGTCACTGTGGGACCTGATAATATCCCAAGCTGTGTTCTAAGTGGATTAAAACAGAAACTAGTTGCACTGCTGGGTACTCTTTTTAACCACAGTCTAAGCACTGCTTTTGTACCTGCTGAGTGGGAAACAGCAACTGTCATCCCATTACATAAAGGAGGTGCCTCCACAGACCCTGGGAACTATAGACCCATAAGCCTGACCAGCCTAATTTGCAAGGCTATGGAAAGAATAATCATGGACCTTATCAACAAAGATATAGGAGACCTCTGAATGCTCAACCTCACCCAGTTTGGATTCGTTAAAGGGAGATCATGCTTCTTGAACTTGGTGGACTTCTTTGAGACAGTCACAAAAGCCCTGGACGAAGGCAAATCCATGCATACAGCCTACTTGGACCTATCCAAGACCTTTGATACTATTCCTCACTCAGGCATCATTTATAAACTCACCCAACTGGAAATCAACCCATATATTGTCAAATGGGTTGCAAAGTGGCTCACCGATAAAACACACAGTGTCAAAATAGGTGACTCTACCTCCACCAGCAGACCCATAACCAGTGGTGTTCGACATAGATCTGTGCTGGGGCCCCTATTGTTTGGAATCTACTTCTTGGATGTACAGGCTAAAACAAAAGACCTATGGCTGACAAAGTTTGCTGATGATTGCAAACTGATTGCAGTCATCGAGTATCCAAATGATGTCAACATCCTACAAAAGAGGGACTTAAACAGACAACCAATTGGTGACAAAGCCACAGGCTAAAACTCATTGCAAAAAAATGCATAATCATCCCCTTTGGCAAGGGTGACATCCCTGCAGATTACCACATTAATAACAGCACCCTAAGCACACAATCAGTAGTGAGAGATTTGGGCACACGGGTTGACAGCAACCTTTCCTTTGACCAAAACATCTCCACAGTGGTAAGAAAGGCTTTCTATATTGCCCACCTCATAAGTAAGGGCATTGCATCCAGAACAAAAGAGGTTATAACCCCCCTGTACTTGTCACTAATCAGGCAAATAATAGAGTAAAATGCTACCTTTGGTATGTACCTTATCAGGCACCTGCAGCAACTGGAAAGACCTCAAAGGTTTCTTACAAAGAAAATTCAGGGTTTTCAGCATATGTTATATGTTGACAGATTGAAATCACTGGCACTATACTCTATGTCTTACAGACTACTTAGATGTGACCTCTGCATTGCATACAATACAATCTCAGATCCTGCTCTAATAGAAGTGCTGCACATTTGTAAATCAAATGGTGTAAGATGCACTCATGATAGGGAACTCAACCTAGTATGTGACATCAACACGACATGCTGGAGAGACAGATATGTTTCACAGAGCTTACCTCTCCTCTGGAACAAACATCCAGTTCAGGTGAAGCACAGCCCCTTGCTAACCCTATTTAAGTGTAATTTGGATGATTGGATGGGAAACTGCAAATTCACCCAGAGGGTTTCACCTGGGTCCCTCTTGGACGCAGTTCCACTTAATACCTTGATATTCTTCGGAACAGGGGTTGTACTTGGCTAGGCATGTAAGGGCCCTAGGGCCATTTGCCTAGTAACCTCCCATGATCCCATGATCTTATGATCTCCTTGAAAACTGAAAAATATCTCTGGTTACACTAACAGTGGTTTGTCAAGTAACAGACTTCACAATTTCATTAAATGTTTTACCACTAACAGTGGCATTGACTTAGTTAAATCCTTCTGATGGGCATTCTCTCACTAAAACTAACATCATAGCCAGCTTTAGACGTCTGCAATACCTGTGACTGCAAGGGCCCCCCAATCATCCTTCACTGCACGGGGCTCCACAAAAGCTGCTGATGGTTCGGAAATGAGGACAAACAAATTAATTCATTTTCCGATTATGCACTTTGTCAAAAGCAGGGTTGTGTTATGACCCTGTTAGGATAAAGCTGATAATTACTGAATGAACATGAGCAAGGTAAGGCCCAGAGATCAGCAGCCCAGAGAGACTGATCTCAATGCAAACCTTGAAGTTTAAGAAGAGCTGATGCTTCCTATCTACAGCAATGATTTGATCTTTTAGGGAGTTTTATAAATACATTTAATACATCAAACACTGTAATGCTCAACTTCTTTGCTAAAGATATCTAGGCAAAGCCAAACATAATAGCAGAATAAAGGCTTCAAATTTCAGGAACACATTTTAAATGTTGTTGTCTTTCGGCTTTTTCCGGTTAGGGGTCGCCACAGCGGAACTCCGGTCCGCTAATGATTGACAGTAAATTTTTTCACGAATGCCGAGGTGCCAGCTCAACGTTCAACCTTCAATGAAGGCACACCCATTTTATGCATGTCTTTCGAACACCCACCCAACCGTGGGGAGGACATGCAGACTCCACACAGAAGGCGCTCCCCGCACTCCAGCCGAGAATCGAACGGGAGAACCTCTTGCTGTGAGGCAACAATGTTACCGCTATACCACCGTGGAAGTCCCAGGAACACATTTTAAATATTACCCAAAAATAACTTAAAAAGTTAACAAAGTAACGCATTTTGCATCAACATGCATTTTCTGGATGATAAGAAGTATGAGACCCTGATGTCTGTAATCCTGGATGATTTACCAGCAAATCAAAAGTTTTTATGAGGGGCAGAGCAAATTTATGAGGCAAATCAGGGATATTCTGTGAAATCAGGGAGAGTGACAGTTATGCATTACTTGTGACTTACTCCTGCTGTTGTTTGATGACTGCTAAAAAACAGTCTCTGATCTGGTATGGCAGTAAAAGTATTGCACAATGTATTTCAGACAGAAATCAGTTCAAAAGTTCAAAAGTAGTATTGCTATAGTGTGTGTGTGTGTGTGTGTGTGTGTGTGTGTGTGTGTGTGTGTGTGTGTGTGTGTGTGTGTGTGTGTGTGTGTGTGTGTGTGTGTGTGTGTGTGTGTGTGTGTGTGTGTGTGTGCTGAAACAGTAGGCTGTGCCTAGGACACTATTTCACCCAAGTCCAACCCTGCATCATTGTTGCAACTAAATGCCAGTAACCATGAATGTTACTCTGTGAGATGGGCCACCATCGTGGGGAGCATTGTAGCTACAGTTAAGTCTGTGTGTACTACTCCTAAAACTGTACAACATGAACTAAAATGGTTCTTAGGAGGAGGGGTGTGACAGGGTGATTCACAGAATGAAAGCGTCTAGGGGGCACCCAACTTGACATTTGCTGGGGATTCCAAAATGCTAACTCCAGTCCTGCCTACTCCCCCAAAAGATCTCTGCACTCCACAGATAAGCTCCTACTCACTGTAACAAAATCACTTAACACTGCTGGCAATTCTCTATACACCAATTATGTTTCTAAAATGTAGAACTCTATTCCAGCCAGCATTAGACAACAAACCAATAGATTCAAATCTCTTCTGAAACAACATCTCTCCAAACCATGGTTTTGCTCCTGTACATCCCTTGGGTAGTTTGACCCAGCATATTCAATCCAAGAGGCATGTCTTCCTTCTTACTAACCTATACCATTGCAGTATCCACTCATCTATCTACCAGCTATGGCCTCAGCATTTTTTCACTACATATAGTTCCTGCTACTTTTCTGCCTATTCTCCTATCCCTGTCTCTTGGAGATTCCATATTATTCTTCTGTCCCACTCTACTCGCCCACTCTCTCATCCCACCAGTACCTCCACTCTCATCAGTATTATCCTACCGATTGTATTCTCTCAAACTAATACCTTTCATTTATTTTATTTAGTTATTTATTTATTTGACATTTGTTAACTGGGTTAGTCCAACTGAGCCAGGGGCCCATTTTCATTAGAGACCCAAGGAGAAAAGCTCCAGGCAATTTACAATCAAACAAAAGATAAAAACAAATACAAAGTGGTCAAATGTACAAAATGTACAAGCACATAACATAGGATATATTACATACTGTACATACAGTTCACAGTAGAACTGCGGTGGTGGTGCTGTGGTAGCATTGTCGCCTCACAATAAGACATTGTCCTGTTCAATTTTCAGCTAGAGGGTCTTCCGTGTGGAGACATGCGTGAATGGGCGTACCTTCATTGAAGGTTGTGCATCAGGGCTGGCAACTTGGCATGTAAAAATCTACTGCTAATCATTAGTCAACCGGAGTTCTGCTGTGGCGGCCCCTAACCGGGAAAAGCCGAAAGACACAACAACAATATACAGTTCATAGTACTGCAATCTGTAAAAAAAAAAAAAAACAACAAGAGTAGCATTACAAAAGTATACATTGTAAGAGATACACTATCAGTGTTTAATCATAAGAGCCATAGGAATGGGATAACTTTTGTGTTGTTAGATACTGGAAGAATAAAGTAAAATTACATGACAGAGAGAGAAAGACAACAAAGAGGTGATATATCTGAGAAGAATAGCGGATGCATAAGTGAGGTAGTTTTCATGTGGGGGTTTGACAAGGGCAGGAGCAGGTCTTTAGTAAATAGTGTTTAAGTTCATGTTTAAACAGGTGCTTTTGGGGAATGTTTCTTATATTGAGGGGAAATGTGTTCTAGGCATGAGCTACCGAGTACTTATAAAGGGACTTTCCAATGTTCTTGTTAGGTTTGTAGCTATCAAGGAGGTGTTTGTCAGCTGTACCTAGGTTAGAGACAGAGGGGCAGGAAGAGGGATCGTTCAGAATGGAGTGTGTAATATGTAAATGAGGAAGTAGTAGTTGGTTAGAGAATTGAGGCCACTGAAGTGTCTTAAGGGTGAGACAGTGATGGTAATTGTAAGGGAGATTTGTCGCAAATCTGGTTATTTTGTTGTAAGTTTCTAAAGTTTGGATAGTAATGTAGATTAAATATTTGTGAAGATAGGGGATGGGTACAGTAGACAAGGTAAGAGGAGAGACTGAGCTAGAGAGAGTTTGAAGGAAGGAGTAAGGAATTTTTGATTATGATAGAGTAGACTAAGTTTCTGGTGTTTTTTATGCATTGTTGGATGTATACATCAAATTTTAGTTCATCATCAATAATGGTGCCAAGTAGTTTGGTATGGGATTCGGGTTTAATGATTGTGTTGTTGAGGGAGGTGATGGAAAAGGAAAATGTATGATATGCCAGTGTTCTAGGAAAGAAGAGACGGAGTTTAGTTTTTGTAATATTTAGTACAAGTTGATTGTCTGAGAGCCATGTTTTGACTGAAGAGAAGGTGTCCTGACTGAGAACTAAGAGATCCTGAAAGCTATGGGAAATGGTGATAAGAGTGGAATCATCAGCATACTGTAGAAGTGTTGAGGGGGTACAGGCAGAATGTAGTTTGTTAGTGAAAATATTGAATAAGAGGGGCCCAATATAGATCCTTGGGGAACACCAGTGTTCACTGGAAGGAATGGGGAGAAGACAGTTTGCCAGCAAATGGATTGTTGCCTAAAGGAGAGGTAACTAGAAAACTAGTTTATAGAGGAATGAGAAAGATGGGGGTCAGAGAATTTAGTTAGAAGTTTAAAGTGAGAGACAGTGTCAAAGGCCTTAGCAAGATCAAGGAATAAAGAGGAGACTAATATGTTGTTATTGTGTGCCTCCGTTACTGTTTGGGTGAAGGAAAGTAGTGCAGTGGAAGTACTGTGGTGGGGTCTAAAGCTATTTTGTTTGGAAGTTAGCAGGTTGTTTTCAAGCAGGTGTTTGAGTAACTGGCTATGAATAACTTCTCCAGAATTTTGGAGATAGGGGACAGGATAGCTATGTGTCTATAATTAGAAGGATCAGTAGAGTTTCCACCCTTGTGAAGAAGGATTGTGTAGAAGGATTTCCATATATCAGGGACACAGGCTTTGTTAATGGAACGATTTATGAGTATAGGGACAGGGTAGGCTATAGATTCTGCATCAATTCTGAGAATGTAGGAAGGCAATTTATCAGCGGAGGGGGAGCAAGGTTTGAGTTTGGTTAGGAGAGATTTGATGAAGGTGGTGGGAACTGGTTTAAATGAAAAGGTGTCAGAAGGTGTTATATAGGGGAAGAAGGAGGGGTAGAGGAAGTATTACTATTTTGAGTAAGTTTTTGGATAGTTTCTATGAAATAGTTGTTTACGAGAGTGGCTGTTTCAGTAGGTGTGTTATGTGGGAAGAGGTTGGGAATTGAAGGGTTGCCAGGATTAAGAAGATTATTAATGGTAATCCAGAATTGTTCTTAATTTTTTTGTGGGCTGTACTGGTTGGAGCAGAAAAGTTTTTTTTCTTATCATTGTTGACTAGTTTTTTAGACAGCTTTCTAAGCTCTTTGTATCTTTGAAGTAGGAGAGATTTATTTATGACCCAGCCTTTCCAGGCACTGCATCTTTTATGAATAATGGAGTGGGTATGTTTTGTGAGCCAGGGGGCAGAATTGGATTTTAGTCTGATTTTTCTGGTAGGTGCCATAAAGTTAAGTATATCTATAAATATCTTATTGAAAGATATGGCAGCCTCGTTGAGAGGGAAGTGATGTAGGAAGGACCATTTTATACTGGACAATTTGGATTTAAAAGTATATGGATTAAAATTAGTAAGCTTGCGACATTTCCTGTAGAGGTGGTCTTTGGGAGGATGTTGGGAGAATCTATGGATATAGGTAGGGGAGTGGAAATCCTTAGTACATCAGGATCAGCTTTGATGACCCCAGAACAAGTTTTATCCTCAGAGATTTCTAGATTTGGAAAATTACTCTGAAACCTATCTAGATATATAGAAATTCCTAAAACCAAAGTGTAAGAACTAAAGTGTAATGAATAAATTGCAATGCTAATTGAAAAGATAGATATTAGAGTCTGTTATTCATAATCTTAGAGATGTAGCATAAATATTGAAACCGCCAGTATTCATATCATATTTTTAAAGAGAGACCCTAGAGTGAACTGTGGCCATGAAACAACTGTGTTAAGTAATTTCTCTGTGATATCTGTATCTGTCTGTCTCCCCCCTCTAATATAGACGTGGGGAGGGGGGAGTGCATAGCTTTCTGTCAAAGTTTCCTTTTGTCCAAAGGCATAGCGGGCTCAACCAGCACCTTGTGTCAGTCCTACAAAAAAAAAAAAAAAAAGGTTCATTCCTTATATTTTCAGGATAGTCCTCCATCCTGCCTCAACTCTCCAATGGAAGAGCTAAAATGATAACAAAAAAAAAAAAGATTAGTTCCTTGTACTGGCACACTAATTAGGTGGTGAGATACATGCCTCTTTCCTCCCACCTCAACTCTTCAGTGGCAGAGCAAAAAAATTATGCTATCAGATACCTGGGGCTCATGAAATGCAGGAGCCAGTCTGGTCCTGTTCTCAACTCTCCTTCACATTTACTAGCAACAAAAAAAATAAATTAAATCTTTTTGTTATAAACTGTAGTAAAATAGTTGCTACAATGTATCTCCCTCATGGAGTACTACAGCACTCAGACTGGCGACTTCAAAAGGGAAGAAAGGGGGTAGGTAAAAATTGTATTCTTTTTTTTTTCCTTATTTAAAGAATACTAAACAACAGAAAAAAAAGAAAGATTTTTTTTAACTTGTAAACTATAGCAAACTGCAGTTTGTTACAGTTTGAACCACACATAGAGAGCTACATCGCTTGGGTTTAACCACAAATGCAATACCATCTTTTAAAAGCTGGTATTGCACAAAAGAATGCTTGGGAATCAGGATGATGGATCAGATGGCCAATTGTGCCCCCTAACACTTCACTCCCAGTGTAGCTGGCCCCTTTGCCACACCCTAGCCATTCTACTACCGTTGTCAGGTGAAGAAGTCAGTTCAGATGACTGGAAACCAGCTTGTTGAACCATTCCAGCTTTCTCACATTGAGATCTCTGTACAGTGGGGATTGGGAGAATTGGCCCTTTCTCTACTGCAGTACAATCTCAGAGTTGATATATAAAAGTAGCAGGGAGTGGGAAGGGCAAAAAACATATTTGTTCAGTGTTTTTTTTTTTTTGGTGGTTCATGGATCAATGTTTTTGGTCTTTGACCATGTGAGGTGGATGATTTACGTGTCAAAGTTTGTGTATGTTGATGAGTAGTACACACTTACACAGCATTGCCTTTGCATCTCAAAAAAGGGGTAAAATCTTTTAATTCTGAAAATTAGCATTGTCGCCTCACAGCAAGACGTTGTGCCGTTCGATTCTCAGCTAGAGCGTCTTCTGTGTGGAGACATGCATGAATGGGTGTACCTTCGTTGAAGGTTGTGCATCAGGGCTGGCAAACTCGGCACATAAAAAATCTACTGCCAATCATTAGCGGACCGGAGTTCCGCTGTGGCGACCCCTAACCGGGAAAAGCCAAAAGACTCAAACAAACTGACTAGAATACCCCCTTTTTAGATCAACTGAAATACTAGTAAACCAACTGTACTTCTGTGACTTTCTGTTAAAGTATACTAATCAAGAGGTTTGGGAGGGTGGCCTAATGGTTAAGGTGTTTGCCTTACAAATACAAAGTGTAGGGTTTGAGTCTCACAAGGGATAATTGGCTAGGCTTAAAATGGCTCGCTAGGGCAGTTAGCTTAGTACTAATCTATGAACCTAAAATATTTAATCCTTAAGAAACTTCCACAAGGCAAAAGAATAATCTCCTTCATATTGTACAGAATATTCTGTGTCATGATTGTTTATGTTGGTTATCCTGAACAAGTTATCCATTTATATACTGTGCAAGTTCTACTGTCATTTATTTTCGCTGCATAATGACATTGTATTCTACATATTTCTGTCACTAAGAAATGCTATTTATATTTGTATGGTTTCTTATTACTGCAAATCTTATCCTGTTGTATTGTATAGTAATTTCTGTTTAGTTGTTTGCTGTAGTAATGTTTAATTTGTTACTGGAGCTTTTCTCCCTGGGCCACCACTGAAAATGTGTTATTCTGACCCAGTGGACTTTCCCGGTCAACAAATGTCAAACAAATAAATAAAATATCTGTATGTCTTTAAATATCTGGTGCCTTTTAGCTTTATTCATAAACCCCTATATGTGTGATAAGTGGTCCATTTTGCTATTCACTAATGCACAGTTTGAAAGTAAAGCTGATGGAGTGGCAGTAATTCTATATTCTCTTTTCACATTTTTGGACATCTAATGTTACAAGATGAAGAGGAGAAATGATTGCTTAAAGAAGACTGACAAGGTTTGATGTACCTTGTTAAGGGCTTTCAATCTTAAACACCTGCTGATCTCTCAAACATGGATAGGATAACCGTGGAACACAGAAACAACACAAATTTAACTAAAAAATCTGTAGTTTTGCACTATAAGAAACATGTTCCTTATATCTTTTGCATGAAACTTAAGGCAGACAGATTGCAAGCACAATAAAAAAAAACTTTTTAACATCGGAAATGTAAAACTGAAAATGAAAGTGCTAAAGGTCAGCAGGGGGCACTATTTAATAATAAAATCAAGCAGTTGCTCGTTCAATACAAGGTGAAAAAGCCTACTGCAGGAAAGAGTAAGTTTTAAGAATGGGAGGTAAAACAATTGAAGTGACATTTAAACTGCACCATTTAGCACATCATTGTAACTTAGCAGGAGATTACCATCTGGAAACTGGGACCTGAGATTCCAGACAGGATTATAGCTATGTGTCAGAGCCTTTGTTTTTTTTAATTGCTTGGTACTCTGTGAGCATGGAAAGTTTCCACTCTTTGGCCTATTTGCTGTAGTACAGCACTTTGCTACCAATAGTCACTGACTTACTCTGGTTAAACTGTACATATTGTACATCTCTTTCATTGGCTATTGTCAGTAAGCATAAAATTATCATTATGTGAAGTCACTGCCCTTCAGCTATTTAAAATTATTGGCCCATCCCATTGTATTACATAAAGCCAGATTACTAAGTGCCCTTCCCCTTCCAATCTATCTTGCTCTTTTAAAATTAGTGGCTCCCCGCTTAGATAGCTAAAACTTAAATGACCCCCTCCTTGATATCAAACTGCTTAGTACACACTGCACCTCTTATTTTAGGGAGTAAAACGGTAATCATAGCCTAATCTTTTAAATAAACGGTTTAATGGATTTAGGGCAAGACAGAATTACATGCACTGCTTGATGCTACTGCTAAGACACATGTTAAGCATCCAAGGTAATTTTCTCCGACTTGGGATTTCCTAACTTTTTGCAACACCCCTTTCTCAATTGTCCTTTGGTTAACAGGCAATCGCATTAATTTGCTGAGAAGTCATGATGTCTGCATAATCAATTCATCAGCTCAGCATGATAACTGTTGTTGTGTTTCCCCTTCCTGTATTGAATGTCAGGGTCATTGTTCTTCATCAGGCCTCATCATTTATGCAGGAGTAGCTGCTAAGGCATCTGAATAGTGCCTTATCTGTATAATTAATTCGTTCTTTAAATTTAAAGAAACTGTCACAATCTTTTCTTAAGACTTGGTATCTGGCCTGCACTTTAAAGCTGCAGCACAGCTATTTCAAATGAAACAGTTGCCCTTTATATTGGAAAGCAAAGTACTCCACCCTTTTCTTTTGAAGACCCGCAAAAATGTTTGTTTACATTTCTACAAGGTTTTGTCATCATATTATAGGGATGTTTGCTGTGCTGATAATCCTGTGAAAACTAGCCATTTAAAGTTTTAGGTTTTATTTCTTTCTCTCTTTCGATTGCTTACCTTTTTTGACTGAATGTCTGGTGAGGGTCAAGCATCTGTATTATTTTACTCCATAAAATGTCCTCATAAATCTTAAAAGCAGCACACTGCTGCTATGGATTGAAAGTCAGAACTTTGAAGAAGTTAAATTAGCTGTCTGAATTTTTATCAGAAGATTTTTGTGGAAATTAGTCATTTATTTGTTTAAGTACATTTGCATCAGCTGACTCATACGTTTGTATAACAAAGCTGAAGATTCAGATGCCTCGTTCTCTTGATAGTGTGCTTGCCCTGCACGTAAGGAAACCCATGTTACATGACCAATGGGTCTACTGACAATAGATGGACATCAAGTTACATCAGGTTGGCATAACATTTCTCTTGTACTGACAGCTGTACTATGAGGATAAATGTCTGTATTATTATGCTTTGAGATCTGTGTGTATCTGCATATAAAACTCTGCTTATGGGCATGCAAGTTTGAGTAGGAGCTCTTAGTTTTATTTACCAAACTTTTATTTTGGGGGGTGGGGGGTGGAACACAGTGTTGCACAGGCACTTTTCAGGTATGTTGGCCTGACTTGAGGTGCTTGATTTGGCCCATGAACATTACAAAACTAGTTGTAAATAGATGCTTAATGGTTTATTCTTGTGTGGTACATTATAGTGTGAGTCTGTGTGTGTGCATGCATGCTGTGGTTATTGTGACAGGAAAGTTCTGGGACCACTCCTATTGGCATTTACTTCTCAGAGGTAAAGACTAATGTCAAGGGGCCTTGGCTGACCAAGTTCACAGATGCTTGCAAATTGGGAGCTATCACAGATTCCCCCCATGGCACAAACATCTTACAAGAGGGTGTAACACAGACAAATGACTGGTACCAAACTTGTGGACTAAAAGTCCATGCCAAGAAATGCATTATAGTGACTTTTGGGAAAACTGCCACCCAAGATTATTACTCCATTGATAAGAACCCCTAAGAGTTTTAAAAAGAAATGTTTTAAAATGTGAAAAAAAAAACTTGCTACAGTTTAATGCTCAGGTTTGACCTCAAATCCAATACTGTCTTTTAAAAGCTGGTATGCATTAAAAAAAAGATTGGGATTGGCCGATCACACCCCCTAACACTATATGCCAGTGGTAGTTGCCCCTTCACCCAGCCTTAGCTACATTTCTAAAGCTATTTATAAACATAGTATTGTAAGTAATTCAAATGGTAGTCATAAGACATTCTTCAGACATATTAGAAAGCTTAGAAGTAACTAACAACTCTGTACTGAACTTGTCTCCAGCAGTACCTGTACCTTTTTCTTTGTCCCCAAGAACATTGTTAATCTTTTTGCAGACTAATTCTATTCCAGATTCATTCCACCCACCCTCTTCTGCATTCTTGCTTGCATCTTCCTGAGATCAGTTTGGACCAAGTCCTTCAGTACTTTCCAAAACTGAAAGCGTTATGTCCAGGAGTCCTGACAAAAGCCCTGGATATCTTCTGAGAATTTTTTGTAAAGTCTCATCGAACAAAACCTCCCCATCAGCTCTTCAACCTCGGTTTCTCCACTGGTCATATCCCTGATATATGGAGAACAGCAGGTGTGGTGCCCTTGCATAAAAGTGGTCCCACTACTGACCTGGGAGTTACAGGCCTATTAGTCTGACTAATATTATTTGCAAGGCTTTGGAACCTATTATAGCTGAACTAATAAATAATACAGGCACTAATAAACAATAATATTAGTGACCTTATATCCTTGGATAAACAACAATTTGGCTTTGTAAAAGACAGATTATGGCTACTTAACCTGGTTGAGTTCTTTGAAAGGGCCATGGTTAAGGAGCATACAGTCCATAGTGCACATCTGGACCTTGTCAAGGCCTTTGACACTATCCCCATGCATGGATTATTGACAAATTCTACCAACTCAACATTAACCCAGAGTTAGCTGAGTTGGTAACTGGCTGTTTGACAGAGATCATACTATTTATTTATTTAAAGACATTTGATTACCACAAAAGTCTGATTGGGAAGGAGCCTATTTTCAGTGGAGGCCCGGGGAGAAAAGCTCCAAATTATTACAAAACACTTTAAGAACAATAATTTTATAGTCTTTAAAAATAATACAAAAGCCAGTACAATTTAAATAATTATATCAAATTAGGGTACATCTGCGGTGGTGCAGCGGTAGCTTTGTTGCCTCACAGCAAGAGGTTCTCCCATTCAATTCTCAGCTGGAGTGTGGGGAGTGCCTTCTGTGTGGAGTCTGCATGTCCTCCCAGTAGTTGGGTGGGCATTCGAAAGACATGCATAAATGGACATGCCTTCGTTGAAGGTTGAACGTCCGAGCTGGCACCTTGGCATTCATGAAAATCTACTGCCAATCATTAGCAGACCGGAGTTCTGCTGTGGCCTAACCGGGAAAAGCCGAAAGACAAACAACAACAACCAAATTAGACATAATATGAAAACATTGGTTAAGAATAGATACAAGTTATACGACAACAGTTTAATAGTTAGAGAAGTTTTAGCCAAGTTATAGAGAAGTTAAAGGTAAGTTAGTATAATACAAACAAGAATTGTAATACAAAGTGAGAGAAAAGTAGGCTTATAGTATATTTAGAGAGGAAGCCAGTGGAGAGAAATTGATAAATGTAAAGAAGTGAGTGAAGAAGGGAAAGTAAGGAGATGTAAGGTATGAATAGGTATTTGTTCACATTTAGGAATATAGTTTATCCTGGTGTTGAGCAAGAACAGGGCCAGCTCATGGCTAGGACGTTTTTCAGAATGATTTTGAAAGATGGAAGGGAGGGAGGGTATTGACCTGATGGATAGAGATAGGGAGTTCCAGGTCATAGCAACATGGTATGAATGTGTACAATGCCCAGCCGATTTGGCAGGTTTGTGGGCAGACAGGAGTTTTTGGTTATTGAATCATATTATTTAGTGCTGGATAAGCAGATGGATTCTGAATAATTTTATAGGTGGTAAGAAGCTGTGTATAGTTAGTTGATATGGTAGTTCTAACCAGTTTAGGCTTTTTAGTGCTATACAGTAGTAGGTTCTGAAAGGGGTATTTGCTGCAAATTTTGTAACTTTGTTATAGCATTGTTCAAGTTTTGATTTTTATGATGCCTGAAGGTTAGTAAAGATGGCAGCACCACAAAGAAGTGTGGGGAGGAGATAAGTGATGGCAAGTATAGTTTTAGTTGCATTAGTGAGAATATTTTTGGCTCTCTAAAGCATTCCTAGCTTTTGATGTGTTTTTCTATGCAGGTTTGTATATGGGAGAGGGATTTGAAGAAAAAAGTAGTAGTTTGTATTTTTTTAGGGGTGAGCATGAGTTGTCAGTTACAAAGCCATGTTTCATTTACTGTTAAAGCTTCCTGGGTAATTTTTTGGAAGTGTGCTGTCAATGTTCTCCCAGTACCTCAGTTACACCGAACTAACTCTGGCTTACAAGCTAGTATATGATCCAGAGAAATGCCCTGCTCTACTGTCAACCATTCATCCCCATACCCCCTCTAGAAATCTAAGGCCCACAAATAAACAACTTCTGATCATATCAAAAACAAACAAAAGAGCAGGGCAAAGCCTATACTCCTATTCCATCGCTAAATTATGGAATGCTCTACCAACATCTATTACTTTGTTACAGTCCCTTAATGCTTTTAAATCCTCACTAAAAAGCTGCTATCTTAATAACCTCACATTCCCTTGCGCCCTTATTTTATTTATTTATTTATTTTATTTATTGACATTTGTTGACCGTGTTTGTCCAGCTGGGCTTGTGGCCCATTTTCAGTGGAGACCCGAGGAGAAAAGCTCCAGTGGTACATTTGTAAAGCATAGTACAATTATACACAAAAAGTACAGAACAGCAATTAGATATAGAGACATTGTATACAAATATTGGTATAGTATGCACAGAGTTAATTGTAAAACAAACAAAAGTTGAGTAGCATCGTTTTCCATTAAATGGTTCAATAATCATGTGGTAGGTATATGAAGTTATATACATGCATTACAAGACTAGGTAGGGTCATGACAACGGCAGGTTCTAGACTTGAGAAGGTGATTTTTTTATTCATTTTTAAAGTGAGAAGTGTAGGAAATGGACCGTAGATTGAGAGGAAGTTTGTTCCAGGCAAGGGCAACAGAGTGCTAAATAAAGTAGTTTGCTTATGGACTTTTTAGGTTGGTAGATTTCCAGTAAATGTTGGTTAGAAGTTTGGAAGGACCCAGAAGGGATGTAGATAAAGACTAGGGAAGAGAGAGATGGACAGCTGGAAGGTTTAAAGAGTTTAGAGTGTAACATGTGAAATTGATAAAGTTGTAGAAGGTGAGGCAGCTCAAGCCATTGAAGAGAGTTCAGAGCAATGCAGTGATGAGTACTGTAAGGGGAGTTAGTAATGAATCTGGCTATTTTGTGGTAGGTTTGTTTGAGTTTGTTTAGAGTGGTGGCCTGCATATTGGTAAGGACTTGGGCAGCATATAAGAGGGAGGGGAGGAGGAGTGCTTGACGTAGGGTAAGTCTAGATTCAGGTGTTAGAAATGTTCTATTCCGATATAACATGCCTAATTTGTGGTGTGATTTTTTTATACAGTGTAGGATATGTAGGTTAAATTTTAGTTCATTGTCAATAATGACCCCTAGGAGTTTTGTGCGGGGATCAGGATGGATACTTATATTGTTTGAAGATCTAATGACAAAAGAAGTTTTGCGATGAAAGAAAGAGTGGGGGAGAAAAAGTAGGAGTTTGGTCTTTTTGGGATTAAGGATTAGTAAGTTTCTGGAGAGCCATTGTTCAGTGGGGATTGCTGGGTTAGGGAGTGAAATTCAGTGATATTGTTAGATATGGATATAAGTGTGGAGTCGTCTGCATATTGAATGAGTGAGGATTCTTTGGAAGATGTATAAAGGTTGTTAGTAAAAATATTAAATAGTAGGGGTCCCAGGATGGAGCCTTGTGGAACACCCATGGAGATGGGAAGGAAAGGAGAGGAGGAAGAGAGCCATTTAACTGATTGTTCTCTGCCAGATACATAGCTATTGAACCAAGTGAGACAAGAGGAAGATGGGTATAACTTGGTGAGTTTGGATAGTAGTAAAGGATGAGAGACAGTATCGAAAGCTTTAGAAAGGTCTAGGAAGAGACAGTAAACTAGCTTATTGTTGTCAAGGGCATCAGCTATGGTATGTGTAAAGGAGAGAAGGGCTGAGGTGGTGCTATGGTGAGGGTGAAATCCATGTTGGTAGGAGTAAGTAGCTGGTGCTTAAGGAGGTGATTGAGAAGCTGAGAGTGAATACATTTTTCTAAGATCTTGGAGAGGGGGGACAGAATAGCAATGAATAGGTAGTTAGAGGGGTCTGTGGAGATGCCACCTTTGTGAAGATGTATAGTAAAGAATGATTTCCAAAGAGTGGGGACAGTTGACTCCAGGATAGATCTATTAATAAGTATGGATATAGGATAGGCAATAGAGTCAGCTGCAAGTTTTAGGAAAGTAGGAGGTAGATTGTCAGTGGAGGGAGAGCAATGTTTTAGCTTTAGAAGTAGAGATTTGATGTAGTTAGTAGGTACAGGCTGAAAGGAGAATAATGTAGCATCAGAGGGACTTGGAGGGGAGGATGTAGAAGTAAGGTTTGGCATGGTGTTTAGAATGTTTTGAATGGATGAGATAAAGTGTTTATTTAGAAGGGTGGCTGTTTCTTGAGCGAAAGAATTAGGGTAGGGATTCGGGGCTAGAGGGATCACCAGGGTAGAGGATGTTGTTGAGAGTAGACCAAAATTTACGAGGATTATTTTTGTTGTTGAACTGAGCAGAGTTGTAGTACTGCTTTTTGTCATTAATAGCATGTTTTTAGTCAGGTTCCTTAATTGTCTGTATTTAAGGAGAAGAGGTGGTTCTTTAGTTTTAGTCCAGGCTTTCCAAGCACTGTCCCTTTGTTTCATAAATGCTTTAGTTTCATTGGATAGCCAGGGAGCATGATTAGATTTAACTAATTTAATAATGGGGGTTGAGAGAATGGCTTAATGGCTAAGGTGTGTTTGCCATACAAACACAAGGTGTAGGGTTTGAGTCTCACAAGAGATAATTGGCTAGGCTTAAAATGTCTCGCAAAGGCATTTAGCTTAGCACTAAACTATGAACCTATGAACCTATGAACTCTGATCTTCCTAGTGGGAGCTAGAGAGTTAAGAATACTCAGGAAGGTGCTATTAAAGGTACTGATGGCATCATTTAGGGGAAGATGCTTAAAAAGGGACCATTCTACATTGTGGAGAATATCACTAAATTGGGTAGAATTAAAAGTAGATAATTTCCTACAGTCTCTGATTAGGTGGGGTTTAGGAATGTGTGAGTTGTGTCTTGAGATAGAGGTAAGTAAATGGTCACTAAAGGTGTTGGGTAGGGTGGAGGGATTGTGGTATTGGTAGGGTGTATTAGTAAGGATCCAGTCTATAGTGGAGCAAGAGGAGGAGTTTTTGTGAAAGCAGGTGGGGAAGTCATGAGTTACTGGAAGCCATGGAGGTCTATACTGAGTTGGGGTGAGTCAGCTGAGAGGTTAGTCCAGTTGATGTTGACATCACCAAGGATGAGTGTTTCATAAGATATGTTAAGGGAGAACCAGGATAGGATGTTTTCAAGAAGGGGCAGATTTTTGCCAAGAGGAATATAGATGGAGGCAATAGCAACCTTTTCTATAACTATTTAGGTGGTAGTTGAGTATTAAGCATTCAGCAGGGTGGAAATCTGGAATTGGTGAAGGGAAGGGAGAGAGAATAAGGTTGTTAGAGTAAAGGATGGCCACACCGCCCCTTTTTCTGTTAGTCTATCTGATCGGAAGATATTATAGTCAGGTGGATGTATTTTACTATTTGTAATATGTGGTTTGAGCCAAGTTTCAGACAGAGAGAGAATCTGAGGGGTGTTGAGAGATATCCAAGAGTGTAATTCAGTGACTTTATTTGTTATACTTTGAATGTTCCATGAGTGAATAGTTAACTGTTTGGTAGGAGAAGACTGTTTAGATAGGGGCTGGTTGTTATGAGAGGAAAGGGAATGGGGCAGAGAAGAAGTAGTGGTAGAGGTAGGTTTTAAGAGAGAGAGGGGGTGTGAGTTGCAGAGGGGCTAGGATTGGGATGGATATCCCCATAACAAAGTATATTTTTAGTGAGGTGAGAGAGTTTAGTAGATACGAGATAGAGTTTGCATAGTTTTGACCTAGGTTTGAGGGAAGGTTTGACCAGCTCTAGTATAGATAGTTTGAATAGGCTGGTGGTTGAGGAAGTCATTAGACTAGGAGAGATAGAAGTATAAGAAGTATTTATGAAGCTATCATAATAGTGAGAAGATGGTTAACAAAGGTAAGGGCTATAGAGAGTAGAATGATAAGAGGTGTAGGAGTAAAGAATAAGGAGAAGCGAGAAAGATAATAGTAAACAATGCATGATTTAAATAGAATATGAAAAAGAAGAGGTGAGTATGAGTAGGGATAGAGTTGTAGAGGAAGTGATGATTAGAAGATTGACAGATTACTTGGATGGGGTAGAGATGGGCAGGAAGTGGAGGATTATTAGTTGGTGGTACAGGAAGGGGAGGGCTGGTTGGGTATAAAGGTAATTGTATGGGGGTGGGTGGGAATGGGGGTAGGGTAGGGGAGTGAAGAGAGCCCGAGCGTAGTGAGGGCAAATGGAGCAGGGCTACACCCACAAGGAAGGCTTGCAAAAACAATTAGGGAAGCAAAGGTGTCAAGGCAAGAGCATTGGTAGAAGGGCTAAGTTTAGAGCAGCAGGAATATAGAAAGCAGACACAGTTACTGAGGTAACAGAAAAGGAAAGTGGCTAAGAGAGGTAAAGAGGGGTGAACTAGTTACTGGCTTAGAGTGGAGCAGACAAAAAGAGTGAATTAGGTAGGTAGAAGAAGCAGTTCAGATTGGAAGTAACTTTTACAGAGAGGTATAACAAATTTGAGGGAGATTAGAAGAGGGGCAGAAAACAAGTGCGTAGGAAAAGAAAGACAGTACAGTACAGTGAGCAGGTAAGATAGAGCCAACACAGGAGTAGTCACAGGATTAGAAAGTTGCTAAAACCCTATTTGATGAGGTGTACATACTTAGATAAAGTTACTGGAGAGGGGTGAGCACTGGAGGAACTTGGATGTTGGTAATTTTCCAACCGGAATGGGCTAGTGGGCTACAGGAAAGCTCAGGTAGCTGGATTCACTTAGGTAAAGTCACTGGAGAGGGGTGCGCACTGGAGGAACTTAGTACCAGAAACCCATATTCTTCCCCT
Source organism: Protopterus annectens (assembly GCF_019279795.1). Taxonomy (NCBI): domain Eukaryota; kingdom Metazoa; phylum Chordata; order Ceratodontiformes; family Protopteridae; genus Protopterus; species Protopterus annectens. The sequence goes on along the minus strand of NC_056732.1, from coordinate 632,109,207 downwards.
TATTACTCCCTCTATCCAAAGCTATAGGCAATCACTAATGACCAATCCACCTACTATTTCTCCCTAACTCATTCCATGGTAAAAGAATATATATAGTGAGTGGGTACTAGTGTATATCTCAGTTTTTAGGCAAAGTACTTAAACCAAATTAAATACAATTTCTTTTTTTTCTACAAGATGCATTTTCCTTCACCTCTATGTTAAATAGAAGGTGTTACAGTATTTGTAAAAACATTTGCTATGATGTGATAATTGTTGTCTATATTTTTATATAGTTTAAAGTCTTTCTTTCTAAAATTGTATAACTACCTATCATCTGTAATCTGATGTTATTTTACTCATTGTGGACCTTTTCTCCCCGGGCCTCCACTGAAAATGGGTTTCTGACCAAGTATACTTTCCCGGTCAACAAATGTCAGTCAATAAATAAATAAATAAATAATGTTGTCAAATGTGCAAATGATTGTAGAGTCATCTGCATATTGTATTAGGGAGGCCCGTTGTGTGGATGTGTGGAGGGTGTTGGTGAGAATGGTAAAGAGGAGGGGAACAAGGACAGAGCTTTGTGGTACGGTGGTGGTGACTGGGAGGTATGGAATGAGGGTAGACTGCCATTTTACTGATTGCTACCTATTTAATAAATAGCTTTTGAACCACAAAAGGGTAATTTAAAGCAGAAGTTTTTTTTAGACTAGTCTAGAAATAAGGAGGAGACTAGTTTGATGTTATGTCTAGATTTATTGTCAGTACTCATATAGGTTAGAAGTGAAGTATTAGTACTATGGGAAGGATGGAAGACATGCTGTGCATGGGGGATAAGAGTTCTTCCTGCAGTAGATAGTTTAGAAATGTTGTTTTTAGATATATGTTTCAAGTATTTTGGAGAGGGGGATAAGATTTCTACAGGTCTAAAGTTAGTAATGTTTGTTGAATTTCCTCCTTTGTGCAGAGGAGTAATGTGTGACTTTTTCTAGAGAAAGGGAACATGGGATGTCTGGCTGGATCGACCTATTTATAAGGATTGAAACAAGGTAGGCAATGCTGCTATTTAAGGTACTCACTTGGAAGGTCATTAGCTGAAGTAGAACATGGTTTGAGTTTGTTTAAGAGTAGTTTTTTTTATAGGATGGGTCACATGTTTGAACCTGAAAGTGGGTGTGGTGATATGTGTCTGCTGGGCAAGGTTAGAATTAGATGTTGGGGAATCCTTGGTTAGAGATGCTATACTATCTATGAATAACAGTTAAATTGTATTGTGGTTTCCAGTGCTGAGTTATTGGGAGAGGGGTTTGCTGCATTTGTTTGCTACAGTTTAAAAGAAGAACATATTTTCTTTTTTACTAAAGTCTGAGGAAGGAATGTCAGGGGCAGGGCATAGAAATGGGCCCTGAATAGTTGAAGCAGGTAGGAGGGTGTGTGTTGTGCATTTGGCCACTTGGTTGGTGTGCCAATAGAAGGAATGGACTTCAAGAGCTGGAACAGGACACACAAATCAGATACTGTGATACTGTCTGCAGGAAGCATCCAGCAGGTTTTGCACAAGTCTTTTTTTTTTAATGCTGTTCATTTGAAAAGCTGATGGGGTGAGGTGGGGCATTAGACTGTGGGATTTGCATAGGGCACTGGTTGAGCCAGCTATGATTCTGATGCAACTGCTGAGAAATGCATTTCAAGAACAGATAACCTGCTTCAGTTTGTCAGTTTGCATAGGATCTTTAAGGGAGGACATTGCTAGTATCCCCCCATTTTAGCTTGATGTAGCCATACTTCTCAGTCATCTCCTTGGCCATAAACTTAGTAAGACCCTATAAATATTTCTTTCTTAATGCTTTCCAGACATTCAAGAGAGAGATTGCTCAGTCACAGAACCTACAGAGGTAGACAGCACAGGCTTGCTATACTCTGAGGATATCTTAAATGGAAAAACAATTCATATCTAGCATTGCCTGCTAACAAAAGGGCAAATCTGATCTCCTGTATAGAGTGGATTATATACATGCCTTTATATGCATATTCATTTTGCAGACTGACAAGGTAAAGATAGAGAGACAGGCTGTGTCCCAGCCATGCACACAATGGCAGTCCTATAGGTGTCAGAGTACACCTATATCCTACTCTGGAAGAACCCACAAACTCACAATCTTGGGAGAGCTCTAGTCAGTGATGCTATGACCCAGGCACTGCCACTAGGCATCCATAATCTGCTTAAGAAGATTTGCAAGGCACTTACTGGTATGGATGTGCATGGTTTTGTGAGAGGCATCTCATACAAGGAGTACATTTTTACACGATTATGAGCATGTGCAGTATTTCTGAATGTTAGCTTCTCTGATCACATTGCTAGTCCTGCAACAAGGTATCCTTTTCTTCAGTCCAGACTGCTTTATATGAAGAATTTTTTTATAACTGGCAAAAGTTTCGTAATTTTAATTCATGATATCATTATGCTTTTGTTAATCAGAGTCCAGCTAACATAAAATAATATCTGAAATTGAAACTATATAACTTCTTGCATTCCATAGCTCTTAGCAATCAACCACCTTTGAATAGTTTTATTATGATTCTATTCTTGCCACTGTCTTGTACTGACACCTTAGTACTTCATTGTATACTTTTTTGATATTGTTTCTTATTCTTTTAATTTCTTATTTAAGATGTTCTCCATGTGCAATCTTATTTTTAATTACTTATTTAAGATGTTCTGCATATTTAATCATGCGATCTTTGTACATTTTCAGTTTTTAGTACTCCATATTTTGTATTCTACTCTATAAACATACCTATTCTCCATGGGGACTCCACTGTAAAGTGCTCTGCTTATTTCAGTTGAACTGTAAAGGTAAAGGATGTTGAAACAGCCTGTCTCTCTGTCTTTACCTTGTCAGTCTGCAAAATGAATATGCATATAAAGGCATGTATATAATCCACTTTATACAGGAGATCAGTTTAGCCATTCAGCCAATAAATAAATCAGTACATGCATAAATAAATAAATAAGCAAATACATAATTATGATGTCTATCATAGTTTGATAACACAGCATTTAAAATATACCCTGGGGTTCAGGAACATTACTTACACAGCTGCACAATAGCTAACTCTTGCAACCAAAGTTGCATGAAGTCATTTAAAGATAATTAACAATGTAATAGGAGGCAGTTAGTGTGACAATGAATATAATTAAGGAATCTGCTGGTAAAAATTGCACTGAACACAAATGCTGGAGCATACCATCATTAAGCAATTGCTTACCATGTTGTTATACTTATTAACTGCTCCATTACAGAAAAATATGTCCCTAAACTCTGGAAGATCTCACATGTTATGCCACTCCATAAAGGTGGCAGCTCCAAAGAATTGACCAACTATCATCCCATTGCTATACTGTCTCCCCTCTCCAAAATCCTTGAACAGTGCATACACACACAAACCATGGAATACTTAAACACTCAACATCTCTCACATACAAGATATGGCTTCAGGCCAAATCACAGCACTAAAACTGCTCTTATGACTTTCACTTGCACAGTAAATCATCATAGGAATAATGGTAAATATGTATCTGCCTTCTTCCTAAATCTTTCTAAAGTCTTCGACATGGTCAGTCACTCTAAACTCATTACAGCCCTTTCAGAACTAGATCTTAGTGAATCCTTGATTACTTGGTTTCAGAGTTACCTAGCACGGAGATAACAAGCTGTCCAATGGCAGCAAGAACTCTCCCCCTTACTCCCTCTAACTCTAGGAGTTCCTCAAGGCTCAATCCTTGGACCTTTACTATTTTCCATCTTCACCAATAGTCTCCATACTGCCACACTACATGCATCAGTCATCCAATATGCAGACGACTCTACTTTAATCTGTACTTCCTCTTCCATCCAAGAGCTACACTCACTAACTCAAGATTCCTTTCTGTCTGTGTAAACATGGCTTCTAATTCCCAACTAATACTTAACCCCAACAAAACAAAACATGATTTTCTACCCCACTCGTCAAACATCGTGCACTCCTGCATTCAACATACTCTCCAACAATAAAACAACTATCTCTTTGATTACTCACACTAAACTACTAGGGGTTGAGATTGACTGTCACTTGAAATTCAATGTCCTTATCTACCCGACCATAAAAAAGTGCACAAAAAACTAGGTATACTATACAGAAACAAACAGTACCTCACAAAAAACAGTCTACAATAGGACAAACACACCTCGTCTCCACACTCCTCTATGCTTCCCCCCTGTTTATTAACCTGAGAAAAGCTGATATAACAAAATCCAAGGCCTGTTATAACAAAATTGCTAGGTTTGCCACTGATTCTCCATCTAGAACACACCACTGCGTAGCCCTAAAACAACTGAATTGGCTCGAACTTCCATAACTCCTCCTTTATAATTAATTCTTAGTTGCCTATAAGAGTGTATACTACCCAGATAAATTACCCAAACTACAAATTTTCCTTCACCCTACTCCAGTAATCGAGTACTATGCTCCAGTAACAAATTTCTCCTTGAAGTAACAAATATCAATAACTCAGCTGGAACTTCTCCTTACTCAAACTTCATAGCTAAAGTATGGAGCATTCTGCCCACAAATATTCCTTCATTATCCTCTTCTACACAATTTAAAAAAACCCTAAAGACTTACGTAGATGACAATTGGCTATGTAACTGTGTAAGTCCTGGATAACCTACTTCTCTACCTTCAGTCGCAATCTTTACAAATTTCATTCCATCCTGAAGTATGATCATTCCTACTTTGTGTCACAATCTCCTTCCCTAATGACTTCCCCTACAATCTCCCTCCCTCTCTACACTACCACATACTACTATTATATCTCATCTTGGAACATGTACATACTTTTATTTTAACTGTTAATCAATGATCAGCCTTATTACTGCAAATTGTGAAAATTTGTTGGATATGTATTTTATTTGAATATGTATTTTGTTAACTGTTGCCTGTCAGTCTTTTTAGAGCTTGTTGAAAATTTCTTCTGTTAATCGTTGCTTGTGAAGCTTTTTCCCCAGGCCTCCACTGCAAAAAGGACCTGTGTTCAGTCAGACTATCCCTGTAACCAAATATAAAATAAATAATGACAGCCTGTGAATCCCAGTAGCCTGCATGTAGCATAGTCATTGCTGTGTAAGTCTACATATGCACACTTGAGCCACTACAAAAATGGCTGAGATCCAAAATAAGGCTCTCTCAGTAAAGCCCTTACAGATGTATTTTTTATAAGTGGGGAAGAAATGGGTGTATATGACAGTCAGAAAGGAGAAAGAACAGGAATGTGCAGAAGGACACATGGAAGGGAAACTGAGATGGGAATAATGAAGAAAGGTTTTTGGAAGGGAGGACAGATGCCTACATCTTTTAAGAAGGTTAGAGGGAAAGGGAGTGGAATGGAAGGATGGAGTGGGCAGGAAGGAGGATATAGGTAAGGTAGAAGGGGCAGTCAGACAAATACAGAACATATACAAGACCAAAGAGAAGAGGTGCTGATACAAAAGGGGCAAAGACAATGGAGTGGCACAGACAGACAGAGGGAAGGATGTTTGGTGGTAGGGAGGATTGGATTACAAACAGGGGAGAGAACTGAAACACAAGGAAGGGGAATACCATGATTATGGTGGGATGGGGAGAGGTAGGGGGACAACTCCCTTTCATGTGATCCCAAGACCTCTCTGCCTTAATACAGTTGTCTCCTCCACAGTTGACAGTGGGGGGATAAGATTGCTATATGTCTAAAGTTAGTAACGCCTGTCAAATTTCTTCCTTTGTGCAAAGGAATAGTGTGTGACTTTTTCCAGAGAAAGGGAACATGTTGGATGAATGAATACATAACTGCAGAAAGAATAAACCAGCAAATAAATTATTAAATGCAGGAAAAAATAGAGAGTAAGACAAACAGTGAGAAAAAAGGAATACAATGATAATCTGGATAGTGTGAGCATCCCAGGATGGGCTGGAGATCAGGGGGGTGGGGGGCAACATGGAGTCTTTTCACCTAGGGTGCCAGTTTACCTGTGACTGACCCTGCCTGAGGCTTTCACGTTTCCTAAAATGTGCCTTCAGCACTGGCATTACAGCTGCCCCTACTTATAGTGTTACTGCTTCTTTATGCTAACGAGTCATCATGACATTTTCAGTGGAGCTATACCATATGTTTGAGCCGGCTTTTGATTTCTTGTGGATGCCTTCTATAGCAGAGAGGACCTAGCTACCTCTGGCTTTTTATTAATTTCATACATTGTAACAGTACTTTAAGCCCAGATCCTGAGTTATCTCAACACTGTGGTAAAAGTACTGAATTATGATGTGAGGATAATTCAGTTTTAGCATTCTTTTTTATTTTTAAATCAGTATGAAACTGTTATATTCTTTTGATCAACTTGTCTTCAGGATAAATTATTTCATTTCTACAATAATTGTACTATCCAGATAATTACCTCAAAGCTTCCTATTAAAATCAATGGGAAATGTAACCCATAATTAAGAGTTCATGCTAGTTTATTAGTATTACTTCTTACCTTTACCTCACAAACATAGTTACAGGACATGGGTAATCAACTCATGTCCAGTTACTGTGTCACATAAGCAGTGGGGATTGGATGGGCTTAACAACCAAGCTCAGTACTTTCCTGGCAATTACTAGAGACTACTGGGAGGAGGAGAGACTCTGAGCTTCAGGAACCATTTTCTCTTGTAGGCATATCTGTTTTTTTTTAATAGTTTCTAGCAGGAACCAGAAAGACCTGTTGTCAGTGCTACCAGTACACATTACCAACAACACAATGCTTTTATTTTATAATTTTATGTATTCTTACTATGTTCACTTGAGAGATACCCTGTAGCAGCAAATGGAATTCCAAAGCTGTGATTATTTTTCATCAGTTTTTGACAATCACACTTTTCAGGTGATTGCCAAAACGGGATGTTTATTTGATGAGGTATTCTATGAATGAAAACAAAAGATTGAGGAGGGTCACAATAAAGTGACCATCTCTTTCTTAACTTTATTTTGAGACAAGAAACCAGGGAGCATTGGTAACCAAAGCCGCTGCCTACCATACAATACACTTTTTTCTTTTCTTTATATTTACTCTTATTGTGATCAGCATGGAGGTGGGAAGCACTCTAGTAGCATATGTGGTGATCATAGATTGCAAGTGATCACCAGAAGTGGATGAATGGTTGTAGAGAGTAGTCTATGGATAAAAGCAGAGGACATTGGGTTGATCAAAGTAAAGTGATCACTGCTGTGGACTGGTTTAGGGGCAAACAAAATGTGTAGTATTTGAGATATGCAAGTTGAAGCATATTACAGTGATTAGTTGTTCTTTCACTTTCATGACAACCTAACATCAGAGGTTTATGCTGCAGGTGTCTATTCTTAGAAGCATAGTGTCCTTACGTGATGACTGGTTAATAAACTTATATGGCTTGTTGAGGGGCATAGTATGTTTTCTTACAGCAAGCTGTAATGTCTTACTCTGGCCATGTTTTTCATTTTCTTTTCAATAAGGCATTAAAACTGGAAAGTATGTGACTGTCATATTTTGGGGCAAGTGATGTTTGAAATTAAAGGACAAATATAGCTCCACTTCTGAATGTTTATTGATTTGGTTTGCCAAGAGGAGTTATCTGTCAAAGAGTAATATGGCCATTTTATTTATTTGATGATTTCACAGTTAAAGTTGGTATTTTGTCTCAGAAGGGTCACATTCCACAAGAACAGCATGTGCATATTTTGTGCCCAAGTATAATTTTAGAAATTGCTGACTTTTTATTGTTAATATCCTGAGGAGAACTGACATGTCCACTTTTATATAGAAAACATATTCAGCATTTCAAAAGCTTTTGTTCTCACAGCTCACAGTCTAGCATTATAACCACTTTCCACCTGAAGACTATGTGACCACTGCTAACATGTTAAAATGTCCTGAATATATTTGCACTAAGTCCTGACTAGACCAGAAGTAAAAAAAAAAAATATTTGTTGTATTTCACAAGGCCACATGTCTGGTATTGCATATAGGTAGGGGTCTATACTCCATCTATTGACAGTGGCGTTGTGCTAGTATGTAAACCAGGATTAAGGTGCAGTGTCAATTTGTTATAGGTAGAATAGTATTCTTGAGTCTGTTTGAACCCTTGTTATTTTATTAAAGTACTTGTTTTTTTTTTTTTCATTTTAAATTGTCTTAAGGGAACTGGCAAATGGCCACTTATATACAGCTAACACATTTAGCTTTTCATGAGCTCATTACATTAAAAAAATTATTTCAGCAGTCTATGTAGCATTCCTGCTACAACATGTAAAGTAACACCTACATTCTGTGTGTGCACAAAGGCAGTCTGTGCCATGTTAATTAGAAATGAGATGCAGTGAAATTCTTGAGGTTAGAATGGCATTCTGGAATGTGTTAATTTTATCCAAGTCCCCTATTAGAATGATGTGATTGTTTTTATTACAAATAAACAGTAGTTTAGCAAGGAAAGGGTGAAGGGGGCATGTACCCCAGGTGCAACTTGTTAGAGGGTGCAATCTAAGTGCCACTCCTGCCTTCTTTCTGTACCAGCATTTCAGAAATGCAGGTACAGAAAGCAGCAGTTTTGTGCAGCTGCTGGTTGGGAGTAGATGTGCTTGCTGGGAAAGGTCATGTGCTTCAGACTGCAGTGAGCAGTCTATCGGAGCATTTCCTTTTTTTGTTTGCTTTTTCATTGAACATCTGGTAGGGAGGGTGATTGTGCTTCAGACTGCCATCAGCAGTCTATCCTTTTTTCCCCCTCTTCCAATAAACAGCAGGTAGGGAGGGGACATGTGTTTCAGACTGCCATGGCTCTTCACTATGAGCAAGGAGGTGGGGCACTAATTGAGCCATCTATGCCTTTGCAAATAAAGCAGACTTATAGCCACTTATATACAGCTAAAGATATAATAACACATAGTACAGGTTTATACTTTGTCTTATCAGCATCACCAGATGTTTCAGTTTTCCCAGCTGTCTGTGGAATTCTAGTTCACGTGTAGAACGACAGTGCATGTTAAATGTTTCTATCTGTATTTATTAACCACTTTTAAAATGTAGAGGATGATTCTATAATCGAAGTCCTACAATTTTGTAATTAGAAAGTAAGAAATCAGACCAGCTTTTTATTTACATCCTTAAATGTGTATTCCTCTTTGAGTAAAGGCCCTTGTTACTACTTCTGTGCAGTACTAATCCAATTATTTATGTATGCAATACTTTTATGTACCTTGTCTGAACAGTACTGTCACAGCCATTTATTCATCTTCCTTAAGCCTGATTGCATAATTGTTAACTTTTGCAGCTTACCTGCCGTTTACTTGAAATTGTAACACAGCATCTTATTTGTTTATTTTGCTTGTATGGCCCAGGTCATACCTGAAAAAGGTCTTAGGAAAAGTGTACCTACACGGTTAACAAACATAAATGTAAAATAGATAAAAGGATTAACTTATTCAGCCCCACCACATTTTAAGAAGAATTGATATGTCTCTTTCAAGCAATTGACACTGAAATAGGTTAAAGTAGTAAATAATTCAGAATGGCATGCTACCCTATATTATCAGCCATGTTGTTGGATCACACATCTTCCAGGCTAAACACTACCTTCTTCTATATGACATTTCTGTGCAGGCATTGCTAATGTAACTCATACCAATCGCATATATAGCTTGTATCATATATATACTTTAGTTATGGTAGTAAACAGCTTAAAGAAATGTTTCCCTTTTTAGAACAATGCACGCCTGTCTTGCCATATGCCCCCCCCCCACCTTCAGCAGCTTCCAACACCCATGGTAGCATGTGCATCCTGAAATTAGACCCACAAGGGAGTAACCTAGCATTACCACATGTCCTTCTTTACTTAGGATAGCCCCTATTTGGTCAGTTGTATCCTCTGGAAAAAAAAGTATTTTCTGAGTTTCCTTCAATAGTTGCATTAAATAATCGGTCAGTATCTAAAATTCCTGAATAACATGAAATAGGATAAACCATTTCAATTCTATAAGCATGAGCTTTTATTCTGGCAAAACAAGTGAAATGTAGTCCTTTGCATTGGTTTTTCATATGGCCTGTCTTACAAAATATCAAGTTTCAATTAAAAAATGTCCCAGTTTGAGCACTGATAAAGGTGGCAGCCGGAGGGGAAACCTGGGTGGTCTGACAAATGCACAACTAAATAAATATGCATAACCCACTCCCCCGACACTGATTCTGCCATTGACATAAACCAAGACTATTATTTTCTTTCATATTTTACATTTACTTTACAGATGAATACACTTTTGAAAAATAATTCCTTAACATTTAATATTTCTCTATATAGTTTTGGGAGTCACTGAAGAACTTGCTTTCATTTCTTACTAGATGGTGGAGGGAAGAAGAAAGGCAGTGGAATTTTTGAACAGAAGTGACCATAAATGCTACAAAATCTAAACTTAAGCTTGAGATTATTGTATGATTTATTAGTCATTAATTCTGATTAAGGCAAAAACATCTTGCCACTATAACTATACTTATGTTTTAATAATCTGGACATTCTGCGAAAATCTGTACAGTTGAAAGGTATATTGAGACAATACTTGATGAATTAAGCCACTTTGGTTAAGAACACCCACTGACATAACCTGCCTGTTAGACAGTAAGAAGTAAGCTGATAATAGAATGTTGCCTTAGAAAATTCTTGTCTGTTTTTTCTAGGATGCAAATGCAACAGTTAGGTATGCACGATTCTATCTGTTGTAAAAGTACTGTCACGCAACACCTACCCCTAACATTGTCTGTGGCACTTTATTTTAGAACCAGGGTCAGGCTCAGGCTATCACAGACAGAATCAGCTCATTTTTAACAGTGCACAACATTTTTTTTAATTTATCCATTTTGATCATTTTAGTCCCACTAAGCTAGTATCCTTTTTTCAGTGGATACCCAAGGTGATATTTCTGCTATGAGAGGAAATTTGGCCAGAGTATTGGGAAATATCCCCTACTCTTTTTGATGGCTGCTGTGGGATCTTTTACATGTACCTAAGCAGATGAGACTCCAGTTTAATATCTCATACAAAAGACAACACACTAAGGAGTGCTGCACCCTTCTAATGCTGCACCGCAATGCCAGCAATTCTGGAGTGGGAATAGAACCCACAGCCTTCTGGTCTTCCAGCATCAAAGGCAAGTATGCTACCTGTTGTGCCAGTGGCAAAAATGACTGCTTGCAAATGACACACACGAGCCATGGACGATCAGTAAATATCTTATGTTGGTTGCTGTGGCAAAAAAAATCAGAGGTGCTTGTATGCTATGTCCACTTGTTTACATATGTGTGCAGTACTGTAGAAATTCCTCTTCTAAGTTTGCCATGAAGAGTTTTGTATATTGTGGTGCTGTTCTGTTGCCCATTGCAGTGCCCAATGCCCATAGGCCAAACATAAATGTTTCCCATTAAAGTTAAAATTTGTTATGCATCAGAATAAATTTTCTGTAAGAGGAATTTCACTATCACTGCCCACATAGACCACTCGCTTATTTCTATATTATTAATAACTAATTTATAATTTGGACACATAGCATCTACTCACACAAAGGACTCAATAGAATCCACCCATCTATTAAAGTCTCCTTAGAGAACACAACTTCAAGTATAATCACATTTGATACTAAGGTTACTATACAAAATGAAACATTATAGACATGTGATTCAGGAAACTAAGTGACAGATAGCATTGCTACCTATCCGTTTTTTTTTTTTTTTTGAACTATCCAGAAATCAAACTGATTGTCCAGTAGTCCAAACTGTACAAACTCTAGTATTCTGTTTCAAAAAGAGACTGAGTTTGATAAATTGGCAGATTTACTATGCTTTTTTTTACAAAAAGCATAGTAAATCCACAGAAAAGGGCATCACGAATGGAAAAAGAGAGCATTCCCTCTCGTCTGACATGACAATGACATCACAAAAATGGGTGTAAGGTGGGTGGAGTTATATGATGTGTGAGGGATGTGGCCTAAGTCTGGTTTTAGCCACAACAGTACATAACAACCCTAGTGACAGACAATTAGATGTATCTACAAAGAAGTAAAAATCATCCCATTCACACAAAGAAGTCAGTTATTTACAATTCAATATCACTGCATTTGTTAGTGTGTGGCACAGTTGGCACAGATGAAAGATGCCATGCTTTCTCCAAATCACTCTGTCAGGGAGTTTAACACAGGCGTACTGTAAACAGAGTAATATAGGTACTATAGGAGCAACTGCTTCAGTATAAAGAGAAGAAACCTTGTGACAAAGTTCCACCAGTGACAACATATCACCCCAGAACTTGAAAAATTGCACAAGATCAAAAGAGACCTCTAACCAATGTTCAGTGAGGATGACAAGCTGACATTTTTCAAGAGTTTTCACTGCTGTCATTTAAATGACCACCTAATCTAAATAATCTTCTTGTCTGAAGCACATTTAGATCACTACAGAGTATAATCTAGAATGGCACAAAACCATGCAACCATCCAGGATGTGAAACATATCACATGATTTGTACACCATCCAGCATAACAATTTCACAGAACTGAAATTTCAAAGTACAGGGATCATTTACTTGCACTTCCAAAAATGTGGTTTATCTAATCAAATGCAGGAAATGTTCAGACAGGTTACCTAGGAGAAACAGGCCAGTTATTTAGAATTAGAATGAATGCCCACAGACACAAAGTTACAAATAAAATGACTAACAAGCTAGTGTCATAACACTTATCCAGTCTGATCATTCTGTATCAGATATGACAGTAAAGGATGTTTCCATATACCTTTGGAAAGAAGAACAATGCAGATTAAATTAATTCAGTTGTTCAATCTGACAGTCAGTGGTTTGAACATGGATATTGGTTTTGTGAGACACAATCCCAGGGATTCATTAACATGCACCATTCCTGCACGCTCCATTCATGTAAGCATGTCGTAGTGCTTATCGAATATTCAAGCCACTAAGCAGGCCTGCACATTCAGCAGCACCTGCTTGTGGCTAGAACACTGCTAATGGCCACAAACAGGTAAAAGGAGGTTCAAGGACACAATATAAATGACAGGCTTTAATTACATGTAACCCCAGTAAGCAAGCACATGCAGACAGCACAATACAAGGTAAGGGCAACTTGAATAACATAATTAAGCGGCAGTGTAAACTAATCTATGAAAATGTAATTTGATGTACTTAGATTACTGTGCAATCAACACCAATTAAGTATTTTTTTACCTAACAAGTAATCTTGCTCACTTAGGGACAGGTACATAAATAAAAATTAAATGCTGACAAAGAATGTGAGAAAGACACAACACCGCAGTATAACAAAGAGGCATAAATGTGATGCATATATTTTTTTAAGTGCTGAATTGAGATAACAGTTAGCAAAGAAAGTAGATATATTAGGGGATACTGCATATTCTGCAGGTATTGCACATCAGAAGCATATACTGCAGGTATTGCACATCAGATCTGTATCCATAAAGTTATCTGTTGTAACCAACAGTGTGCTGTATTCCTTAGTTATCATGTAAAACAATAAATTGACCATTCAGCTGTTGTCTTATGCACCTCGAAAGGGACATTTTATTTTGCCATTTGTTGTCACTTGTAACCATAAAAAGGATATTGTAAAGTTAAACATTTATTAGCTAAGCATGTGTTGTATATCAATGCAAAATATAAAATATATTATAAAACCTAAATGTACTGTTACCACTATTACATTTTTTCTGTGTCCTGCTCAGTAAAATTGTGCTTCTCATGGGATTATATTGAGAATGCCTAGCTACAACTACATGGCAGGTATGTGGAAGTACTCTGCCATTGTAATGTATACTGTGGGATGGATCATAGGTAATTAATGACATCCACGTGATTGATGTTATAGCATGCATACAGGTTAAAGAAATGTAAGGCTTTCAAAACACCAGCTGTTGGAAAGTGTCTGGACACAGGATTAAGGAAAGACTTCATTAAAAAATAAATAACTGAGTTAAGTGCTTACGTTCATTACCATTAGCATGGACTTCTTCAGAACACGTAAAAAAACAGATACCGCCTTCCATTTAAAACTTTTACTAGGCATGGCTTGGAATTACTAAAAGTTTTAATAAGGGGAAAAGAGCAAAATAATGGAGTTATTAGCTTTGCAAATTAACTGCCTAGATACAGCCATTAAAATGGACCTTTTGCTTGATCACTCTTCGGAAAGTTATTACAAGACGTTTACTTCTGTTAACCAACATATGGAATCCATTAGGGCGAGAAAGTTAAAAAAGTTGCATAGGGATGCTAGAGCCTATCAGACCAACACTGCTTATCCCAACCCTAAGACCAGGGGAAGGAATAGCTATGAAAGGGGTGTTCCTGATCACAGTATTCAGGAATGAGACAACAGTCCAAGTGGCCTCCCTTAGTAATTGTCATATGAGCAACAATGCCCCTTCCATTCATGAATCCTTGGATTTTTCTCCACTTCAGAATTTCAACAGATCCAAGAGTCCATCATGACAACCCCTGAGCAACACAAGATCCCCTTCAACAAGCAGAAGGAGATCAAGGGCCCTGAAGGGTCGTAGGAAGGGATGTTCCAAGAAATCTTAATTGTACCATCTTCATCTACGGGATTTCCTGTGGTGAACTCTCTGCATGGTTTTAAGATATTTAACTGCTCCAATGAAATTATTACCAATGCTCATTTTAGTCTGTTTGAAAGACACTTTACCTATGTTCCATCTACAGGATTTAATACAGCAGACTGTATTTTGGAATTAAAGTTATTTATTAGAAAATTTAATTTATCAACTATTTTGGTAACCAAGAAGAGTGTCAAGTAGATGTATTCAAGAAGAGGAACATTTATAACTCCCCTACCTCATCTCTGTTGGATCTGAGCACTTGTGTAGATGAGATATATACACACTCCAGCAGTCCTCCTGTGTCATAATTTATAATTTGAAGAAAGATGAGCGGGATTGTATTGGGCAAATTGAGGGATGATGGTACTATTAGGATTATGAAACTTGACAGTGGTGGGGTGGGGTGTTCTTCATGAATATTATGGATTACTCAAATAAAATGTTTGCTATCCTGTTGGATGTTTCCAAATACATATCTGTTTCTTCCAGTGAGATTAATGTTGCATATCAAAAAATTGATTAATACCTGGATGAACTCCCTTAAACTATTATATTTCAAAAAATGAGTATGACTTTCTTCGTATTGAAAAACCCACTGTCCTGGTTATTTGTGACATAGCAAAAGTTCATAAGGACATCACAAACCCACCCTTGAGGCCGACTGTGTCTGCTAGACAATCCAAAACTTATCCTTTAACAGCTTACATCGATTGAAAGCTAAAATCTTTTATGCATGAGCAGACTTATATTTTAAGAAATTTTTGGGACTTTCTTAGACATTTTACTCTTGATACGTATGTCGAAAATGTACTTTTTGTTTGTACAGATGTAATTGATTTATTTGGTTGCATTCCTCCTGTGAGTGGTTTAGACAGTTTCTTGGAAGCCCTGCTTAGGTGTTCTACAGTGTCTGTCACCAAATACACAATTTTGATGAACCTTATGGAATTTGTACTGGAAAATAATTTTATATATTTTGATGGGGAACATTATAAACAGGTGAAGGGAGTGGCAATGGGTGCTATATATGCATCCATATATGCTAACATTGCAATGTGGGCATAGGAAGAAAACATTGTTTTGAATTTCCACTTTAAGCACAGTTGGCTTATATACACAAGATTCCCGGATGATATTTTTATTTTGTTAGAGGGATTCTCAAATCAGGCTAGATGAATTTATTGGTTATATCAATTCTAGCACCACATACTTTAAGTTTACACACACAGTCTATGAGAATTATTGTAATTATTTGGACTTTTTTTTAAAACAAAAACATCTTTATTAAATTATCATATATGACGTGGGCAATGTTACATTTAAATAAATAAAAATAAGCCATAGCAACACAATCTCAGTTGCAAAAAGTATACATTCCAAACCGTGCTGACACAACTGTACTGTAGCTGCAAACATTGTACATTACTTTTAATATATCCAGCCATTGTTAGTCAACCATTACATAGCTCATTCAGATCCTACCTTCTTTTAAACTTCATTCCTCCTCTGCATGTATCGATCCCACATTTCCCATTTTTAGACGGACAGTTTAAAATCAAGTATATACAGAAAGCTAACCTTTTCCAATTTCTGCTTGCATTTCCAGAGGTGTCATCCCTTATTGCAAAAGAAATCCTTGGTAAAAGGACAATATGTCTGAATTTCTAGGATAACTACGGATGAAAGGGTTTTCAAACAGGAATGTTGGATGTTGGCCGATATGTGGCCGATATGTTCTATGACAGGAGTTATCCAAAAGACTTTATTGAGGGCATTCAGGAGGAGGTGATTAGGTTAAGACATATGAGCTTTAGCCCCATATTAGGCCAGACACTTGTGGTGAAAGATCCACCTTTGTGTTCTAATTATACCAAGAAATTGGTTTTAGGTTACCATCCCTTAAACCATGAAGTAAAGAAAATTATTCTGAGGTATTGGCCGATGTTGAATTCCGACAGGAATATTTCAGCAGCTACAAGTAGTGGTCCTGTGGTTGTTTATAAAAGGGGTAAGAATGTAAAATATTACTATGATAATCCACCCCCTTTGAATTTCATATTTGTGAGAGCTATGAGAAAGTGTGGGCAATGTAGACAATGCCCATTTATATTGGAAGGGGAATTCATTACACTTGGGGAAATGTGTACTAGTCTAAAGTTAGCTGACTCCTGAAACTGTTTTACCTCAGGAGTCATATAAATTTGTGACTCCTGTGGAGCTTTTTACATAGGCAAGACTGAAAGGTCTTTAAATAAGCACATTTATGAACACAATTACAATATTTGTAGCCTGAATATGAATACATTTCTATATAAACACTCAACTATTCATAAATACCATAACACACTCAGGTTTGGGGTCTTGGAAAAGTTGCTCCAAACCCTAGGGGTAGCCCATGGGAAATTATGCTTGAAACAAGGGAATTATCCTGACAACTCCAATTAAATTCACAAGACTCCCTGGTTTAAATGAAAATGTTTCTGTTGCTAGTATCCTAAAACTTAGAGCTATGGACCTTTAGAATTTTTATAGAGTGAGTAATTTAAATTAATTTAATTTAATTTAAATAAATTTAACAAATATATTTATATAAAACATAGGGTATTAGACATATATTTTAATGTATTTAAGGGCTATGTAATTTACACTGTAATTCATTTTTATTTTTTATTTTTATTTTTGCAGTTGTGCATTAAGATTGGTTCCACCTACAGGGAGTGTATGAATTGTGATAACATTTAGGTTCATAGGTTCATAAGTAGGTACTAGGCTATCTGCCCAAAGACATTTATAAGCGTAGCTGGAATGTGTTGGCTTTCACCGCCCCTTAGTTCCCTGTGCCTCTGTCTAGCAGAGCAACTGAAGTGGCCCCCGGCGTAAACTTTCTGTTTCCCATCCACTCGTCAAGGTTTCTATTGAAGAGTGTTAGTGAGGAGCTCTGCCTAATGTAGACTGGAATCTTGTTCCAGAGCATGGGAAGTCTCTGGGACAGGAATCTATCCCTCCAGCACATCCTATTTATCGTTGTGGTGAGGTATAGATCCCTAGAGCATACAGCTCGAGGGGATATGGCTTTCTTTAGGTGGAGCATGTCCATCAATTCTGGGTTGGACATGGCCTTGTATGTCAGGCAGAGATCACCTCTGAGTAGGTGGTATGCAACCTAGTACAGCTGGAGTTTCTTTGTCGAGCTGCATAGGGCATCTGTTTGAGGCCAGTGATCCTCTTGGTGAGGTACTTTGGTGGTCTTTCCAGTTGTTGCAGGTGTCTTGTAAGGTACATCCCAAATGGGGCATTGTACTCTATGAAGGGTCTGATGAGTGATGCTTAGAGGGGCTCAATGACCTCTTTTGATCTGGATGCAAACCCTTTTGTGATTAGGTGGGCCAAATAGAAGGATTTTATTGTATATTTTCTATTTTAGCTTCTAGTACAATGATATGGTATAGACAACAATACAAGACTGTTTACCTGTTTACAAGTATATGCATTTATACTGATTGGCATGATGTAGACACTGCATGAGTTTACATATTTATTGTATTTCGAACAAACACACAGGTGGGCAATCAAGTCCAAACAGTATAATAAAACCGACAGGTTTTTCCAAATTCAGACAATATAATAAAATCCACAGATGAGCGCTTTCGCTCCGACACAATAAAAAGTTATTAAGGAACTTCATTCTGCGTGTTTGTTTGGCTTACTCAGTTTGTCTCCTGTTTCCCGTTTTTTGGATTTTATGATATTTATTGTATTTATTGTATTTATGTGTTAACTATTTTTAATTTATGGCATTTTGCATAGTGTATAACATTTTTGAATTAATTTGGTATATGCTTTTAAGGCTCCCCATGACATCGATACCAGGAGGTTTTACATGGAAGGAGGTATCTCTTTTTTACTAGTTCTGAAGAAGTCCATGTTAATGATGATGGACGAAAACACTTAAGTCACTTATTCATTTTGTGAATAAAGTCTTTTCTTAATCCTGTGTCCTGATGCTTTCCGACAGTTGGTGTTTTGTGAATCGTTTACCACTGTTGTTCACCGTTACTTTTTTTAATTATAAGGCTTTCATTGTTTTATGTGTATGAAGGAAACAGTACTGATATTTGTTATGTCAGTGTACACACCTGTGACAATGTGGAAATATAGAGAAGAATCATGGACACCTGTGCAATCATTCCATTAATAGTAAGTAAGTGATGAAAAACATTTCTGTCAGCAAACTACATGTTGTAACTTATAGTAAGTTTGCAACTGTTCATGCACACTGTGTGTATCTGTAGCAAAATACAGAAGGACATGAAGCATGCACAGCTATGTTACAGTGACCAGAAAATAAACAGA
Organism: Protopterus annectens; assembly: GCF_019279795.1. Classification (NCBI taxonomy): domain Eukaryota; kingdom Metazoa; phylum Chordata; order Ceratodontiformes; family Protopteridae; genus Protopterus; species Protopterus annectens. The sequence goes on along the minus strand of NC_056732.1, from coordinate 632,090,158 downwards.
ATAATTATCTGATTAGCTGATGTGACATACATATATGCAAAACAAGGCATGGTTATGTGGCATATGTGAACATGCCCATAAATCAAGGTGCAACTAACTGTAGTCAGTCCCATGACAAATGGGCTGTGTGTCACTGAATGTTATGATCTATATCAATATGCATAGGATGTATTTATGTGTATAACACAAATGGATAGGTAGCTCAGATAAGACTTAGGCAAAATTAAATTTCATGCCAGCATTATGCTGTTTCTACATCAGCTACTGGGGAAATGCAGCAAATGTCAGGGTAAAATTATTTGAGTATGATGCATTTGTGTTACTGTAATCAACAAAATGAAATGATGTGTGTACTTCCTGGTGTAAGTGCCACAATATAGACATAAATAAGTGTATCAGAGTACTCATGAATGCAGCATATCATGATGTAACTGATATTATCCCTGAACTGAGTCTTGTTCAAAACATTAGTGAGACCGGTATGACACAACAATAACATACATCACACCCAGGTGACACATTAACATATATTAATAAGTGAACTTCTGAGAGTTTACATGTTGCATATACAAACTGTACACTGGCCTGTGACAAATGTTGTCATCCTCCACACATAAGTCAATAACTCCATTGTGCAGACGCTGGCAAAGCCAAAGATACACTGGCTAATTCTGTCACTTTTTGAAAAAGAAGAACACGTGACATGAACTCTGTCAGAACATTGATTACGTAATGTGCTTTGTGTTAAACAATGCGCATCAGCTACATCATTATACTGGGCATGCTCACAAGCAAGTACAGCAAAGACTGGAATAACATCAACTACCCAACACAAAAACACAAGAAAGTGTCATAACACAGACCCACTCTCACTTTGTGCACTTTGTGATGATTTTGCAGCATGACACACATTAAGAAATGATGTTTAAGACCACATCTCCTATAAATCTCTAGATTGTGAACAAAATAATTCAATTTATAGGTAAAGGCTTGTATGAAATCATGCTATGTAGGACATTACTTTGATGGAAATAAATAATTTTCCCTGTGAGCATTCACAGACATATTCATCATCTACATACTCAACACATGCCAAGGTCAAAGAGATGTGGATCAACCATTGACGCCACAGAAGAAGCCATATCTGATGTCTCATGAAGAACACACTTGAAGGGATTACATGACTATCCTATTGTAATGGGTATGGCTCCCCTAACATGGAGTGTAGTTCTTAAAAAGTAGTCCTCTTACTGTGCCATATCATATTATTTGCCTAAGACATTCTTGTCTGTCTGAATTGTCTGACAGCTCTTAACAGATTCAAACCCCTGCCACTCATGCTACACACTCTACAGAGCTATGTATTAACTATATCTGACACAGGAGATAGTAATGTAGGGTTTCAAAAAGAACACACTTCAAGTTGTGAAGTAAGAAAGGTTTTTTTATGTCAATTTATCCAATACAGATTATGAGGGACTGAAAGGATGTAGCAATGTTACTGTCACACTTGTGTGAACAGTCCAATATCACTGTGGTTTGGATAAGACACTCTTGTCTGTCCACACTGGTTTGGACACATACAGCCCCAGATTTGAACCACAGGCTATCTGCATGCATATGATGTACAAGTCAGTATTAAGTGCATGCACCACAGGAGGACTCTCACCACAAGAATCATGGAACACCTATTTGACTGGCATGAAATCCCCAGTATGTTGAAAGATTTTTGACATAAAACTGGATAGAAATAATTTAATACAATGTTGTATGTGTCACAGCAGTACACTCACATAATGTTGTCCTTTATTGGAGACGAACAGCCACCTTTGTAAAGCTACACTGTATACAACTGTATTAACCATGCTCTGCAGGCAAATTCTTGATACAGCTGTGAGACATAACATATTTGAAGGCATGACATCACTGCTGGAGGTAATTGAGTAGCTTTTTCCTACTGTAATCACACACATTACAACTGTGGTGGGTGTAATTCATGCATAACAGTATACTGACACACTGATACTATTCAGTCCCTGTGGGTTTTGGACACTTACCTATATGACCACATAAGCTACATAACCATCTCGGTAAACAAATGCAAATGATATTGACTGATTATGAATCTGAGAACAGTGTGTATTTCAAGCAACTTAGTGCTGCAAATTGCCTGTAAATTGGTTAAAAGAGTAGTGTGATCTGTTTCTTTGTTACAAAATATTGCATGACAATACGTACCTAAACACATGTATTGCATATTGCAGTTATCCCTGTGTTATCATGGATAGTGTGTAGATAATCAATGATTTTAACTCATAGCTTACTAAGACACCAAGCTACAGAGCACTGGATCATTTCCTCACCCCCACAAGGGAAGGCTTATTAGTAGGTTTACATAAGGCACATTTCAACAAATGGCATCATCAGAGTTTAAGGACAGAGTTGTCTGTGCTAAAATAGACAGAAAGCAGTGAAAGAGACCTCTTGAGCTATATATATGTACTGAAGTATGTGGATGACATCATTCTTACCTACATGTACACTCACACAAGCAGTAACACAACTGAGTCTATGGATTAATGTCTGGTTTCAAAATGAATATGTAGCTAAGATCACAATCTAGAGCACATTGCATGTATTACAACTGCCACACAAGGTGTTTGTTAAAAGCTGTGGCAGTGAGCATTTGAATGGATGACATTGCCATTGTTTTTATAGGGTGATGTGTGTGCTAAAAGTTAATGAAAGTGGTAGGAAAGCCCCCTACCACCATAACTCTGTATGTAGGTGGAGCCATTTCTACATAACATGAGAGAGGACACACATTCACAGTAGTCAGTCACTGCTGGATTTAAACTATCTACCTACCTACTTACACCATATAGACAACATAGTATCAAGAGCAAGTGCCACCAAAGTCTGAGTACAACACTCAGAGTATACACCTTTTAAAGCATTACCTTATCAGTGTGTTGCACAAAGTATGATTTGCCTATAAATCCAAGAAATTAATGGGGGAGCCCTCTCTCAGTGTAACTATATCTCTCAGCTGGAAGTATAAACAATGGATCTTTGATGGAGCCAATTATACATGACACTACTGACACATAGTCATAGTATTTAAGCAGTTCTGGATTTGAACCATCTACTTATCTACTTCTGCAATCTAAAATACACAGTATCAACCGCAAGCACCACAACAGAAGCCTTAATGTAAGCGTCAGAGCACATTTGAAAGGATGACCTCATCAGTGTGTGCTTAAATACTATGATTGTGTGTCTGTAGGAGTCTTAACATGAAATAAGAGCCTTAACATGAAACTGCACTCATTGCAAACATTCCTCACCCTGGAAGATGCTGACATTTGTGCAGTCACTGAAACTTGGTTCAAAGCTGTGGAGAGTACCCCGGCCTTACTAGGTTACTTGTTCTACCAAACTTTCAGACCCCAAACAGGGCTACAAAGCCAAAGGAGGTGGAGTTTCAATATTTATCAAAGACATACACACCTCCAGGCTGGTCAAACAGTATGACACACAGGAGACACTCCAGGTGCAGTTAACTATTGACAAAACACGTATTCAAATTATAGCTAGCTACAGACCCCCAACCATGACTCAGGAGGCCCACTCCACCTATCTGGACTTACTTGAATCCATCAAGATTCAACACTCTACCCTGATCCTGAGTGACTTTAACTACCCAAACATAGAGTGGAAGACCTATTCTAGTTCAAACACTAATGCCCATAGATTCCTCGACTCCATCAATGCAATGCATTGGATCAGCTGGTCGACATCCCTACAAGAGGTGAAAGTCTCCTGGACCTGGTACTAACCAACATGAGTAGTCACTGTAGCACCCCTACAGTGTCATCCTCCTTGGTAAGATCTGACCATAAAGATCACTTTCAAAGTCACCGTCTCCCCTGACCCCCCCACCCTCTTTCCAGAGTCGAACAAAAAAAATTTCCAAAGATGACTACAACCTCCTGAGAGCAGGTATAATCAGCTTCATAGCCACCATCCCTTCAGTTGAATCAAGCATTAATGTCCAAGCCTACATCAAAAACTATATGAGCATCTATATAGCTGCATGGACTGAGAAATACCTGACAGGACTAAATCATCTTCCTCAAGGAAGAGTAAACCTGTCTGGTGGACAGCAGCAATAAACAGACTCTATAATAAAATGAAAAAATTGCTGTCCAGGACTAAGATGGAGCAGGTGCCAAGTTGGAAGCAATCTCTCCTTTGTCTGAACAAGCAAATAAGGTCACTGGTGAAATCCTCTAAGGCTAACTTTAAGTCCAAATTGGCCACATCCACTAAGGACAATCACAAGGCCTTCTTCGCATTACATCTGGAATTACAAAGGTAACTCCCAAATCTGCTCTGAATTGGTGGTCAAGAATACCACATACACAAATTCCATAGATGTAGCCAACCTGCTGGCAGACAAGTTCAGTGAAAACTTCACCCTCCTGTCCCCCCATCAGTAAACCAGGATATACCCAGCACTTATTAATGTCCTCTCAAAGGCAAAAAATTCAGCCTCCATAGGACCCGACAACATCCCTGGCTGTGTCATACATGAACTCAGGCAAGAGCTCTCAGAACCACTAGGCACCCTATTCTACCAAAGCCTGTGCACCGGCTTCATCCCAGCAGAATGGGGGACAGCCACTGTCATCCCTCTGCACAAAGGTGGAGCGTCCACCGACCCGGGCAATTATAGGACAATCAGCCTAACTAGCCTAATCTGCAAGGACATGGAATGCATTATTATGGACCTTATAAACAAGGACATTGGCAACCTCCACACATTTCATCCCACACAGTTTAGTTTTGTCAGAGGGAGATCATGCATGTTGAACTTGGTCACCTTTTTCGAAACAGTCACCAAAGCTATGGATGAGGGCAAGACAGTGCACACCACCTACCTTGACCTAGCCAAAGCCTTCGACACTATTCCCCTATCGGGCATAATAGATAAACTCTCCCAGCTAGGCATCAACCCATATGTTACCAGATGGGTAGCTAAATGGTTCACTGATAGAATGCACTCAGTCAAAATAGGGGAAGCCACCTCTAGTAGTAGACCCATAACAAGCGGTGTACCCCAAGGATCAGTCTTGGAGCCTGTACTGTTTGTGATAAACTTTTCTGAGGTGCAAGCCAAAACCAGTGGTCTGTGAATGACCAAGTCTGCAGATGACTGCAAGCTGGGCACTGTCATAAATTCCCCTAGTGATGTGAGCATCCTCCAAGAGGGCCTTATCCAAACTAATGACTGTTGCCAGAAGCATGGCCTCAAACTGAATGTCAAGAAATGCATCATTATCCCCTTTGGGGAAAATGGTGTCCCCACTAATTATCACATTAATAACAACATACTAAGTATGCAATCAGTAGTGAGGGACTTGGGCACCCAGGTTGATAGCAACCTGACTTTTGACCACCATGTTGCCTCCATTGTATGGAAGGCTTTCTACATGATCCACCTCATAAGTAAGGGTATTTCATCCAGGAACAAGGAGGTCATAACATCCCTGTACTCCTCCCTTATCAGACCCATTATCGAGTACAATACCCCCTTCGACATGTACCTTGCCAAGCACATGCAGCAGTTGGAGAGACCACAGAGGTTCCTGACCAGGAAAATCCAGGATCTCAAACACCTGTCCTATACAGATAGGCTAAAAGCCCTGTCCCTCTACTCAGTCTCATACAGACTGCTCAGAGGTGACCTGTGTCTGGCATACAAGGCCATCTCAGACTCAGCTTTGATGCAGTTGCTGCATATCCGTAAGTCAAACTCCACTCACGCAATCCGCATGCAAGGTCTCAACCTGGTCTGTGACATTAATAGAACTTTTTGGTGGGATAGATTTGTGTCCCAATGACTCCCCCATCTGTGGAATAGACTTCCTCTCCATGTCAAGCAGAGTACCTCACTAGCCCTCTTTAAGAAGAACCTGGACAACTGGATGGGAAATAGAAAATATACCCCTGGGATCCCACCTGTGTTCCTGCTGGACAGGGAAAACAGGTGCTGACTTTGTGGGAACATGGGTGAAATTCCTGACTAATCTTACAAGGGCCTCCAGGCCAATATTTTATTTATTTATTTATTTATTTTTACGTTCGTTAACTGGGTTAGTCCGACTGGGCCCAGAGAGCCCTTTTTCTGCAGAGACCTGAGGAGAAAAGCTCCAGGAAAGTAATTAAAAATAAGAAAAATCTAACAATTAAAGTTATAAGATACTTAACTATACAAAAACAGAGAGAAATATACAATGCGAATATATACAAGGCAAAAGTATAGTATTCTGAGAATGCAGTAGCAATATGTTTGTGAAATTTGGTTAGCATTAAGTTATTTACAAGGAATGTAGCAATGCCTAAAATAAAAATTTCAGAGTAGCATTATGGCATACAAGGATGCATTTAATAGCATAGGTATTAACTGCAGAGAAAGTAATATGTGTAGAAAGTTTAGGTAAATACCACACAGATATGTTAACTGAGAGAAGAAGAAAAAAATGAATTCCTGACAAGTACATATCCATGCATGCTGGAAATGAATTTTTGTTGCTTTTTGAATTCGCCACTTTTGGTAGTGGAGCGAATGGAAAATGGAATTTTGTTCCATGAGTTTGCAATTGAATGACTGTAAAGTATTTTTCCAATATTTTTGTTTGGGTTGGTCACCTGCAGAAGGTTTTGTTGTGTGCTTCTGAGGTCATGATTGGGTGTGTAGGGTGTAATTATGGATGTAAGGGCAGGGTAGGAGTTGGGGCTATTTAGGATGCTGTGTGCAATTTGTAGTTGTGATATTTAAAGCATGTGGGGAAGCTCAGGCCATCTTAAGCTTTTCAGGGATATACAATGATGGGATTTATAGCAATTACTGGCTGCGAATCTTGCTATCTTGTTATAGGTGGTTTCTAGTTTTGTGAAGAGATTATTTTGGAGGTTAGTAAGTATGGGAGCAGTATACAGTAGGGAGGGTAAAATAAATGTTTGAGCCAGTATAAGTCTAGATTTGTTAAGTATATATTTGTTGTTGCGGTATAGAAGACCTAGGTTTTGACTGGTCTTTTTGATACAGTTTAAGATATGTAGGTCGAATTTTAATTGGTCGTCTGTAGTGACGCCAAGCAGTTTGGTGTTTGAATCAGTGGTGATAATTGTATTATCTATGGATGAGATGGTGAAGTTATATTTAGCTGGACTGAGGTTTTCTGGAAGGAAAATGAGAAGCTTGATCTTTTTGGGGTTGAGAAGCAGGTTGTTTTCAGTTATCCATTGTTCTACTAGGTGCAGAGATTGTTGAGTGACAGTGTGGAGATTTTGTATATTGTCGGAGGTGTTAATAATTGTGGAATCATCTACGTACTGTATTAAGGTAGAGTGGGGACAGGAGAAATGGAGGTTATTTGTAAATATATTAAAAAGTAGGGGGCCCAGGACATAATGCTGGGGAACCCCGGTCTTAACAAGATGGAAAGAGGAGAAGGATGTTTGCCATCTGTTTGAGAGGTAGCTGTTAAACCAGGAGGTAGTGAAGGTAGAGAGCTGTAGGTTGGAAAGTTTGTTTAGGAGGATGGGATGGAAAATGGTATCAAATGCTTTTGATAGGTCAAGAAATAGAGCTGATACGAGTTTATTATTATCTCCGGCTTGGGCAATGTTGTGTGTGAAAGATATAAGGGCAATGGTAGTACTGTGTGAGGGTTGAAAACTGTGCTGTGTGGGTGTAATTAGGTTTGCCTGTAAGAGGTGGTTTAGTATTTGTCTATGTATACATTTTCCAGTATCTTGGATAAGGGGGATAATATGGCAAAAGGCCTGTAATTTAAGGGTTCTGTAGAATTTCCTCCCTTGTGGAGGGGTATTATGAAGATGTTTTTCCAGATATCTCGTACTGTATTTTCTTGGATGGATCTATTGGAAAGTATAGATACAGGGTATACTACAGGTTTGGCTGTATGTTTGAGAAATAATGGAGAGAGTTTGTTGGCTGATGGGGAACAGGGTTTGAGTTTGTTAAGAAGTGATCTGATGAAGGAAGTTGCTACGGGTGCTAGGGAGAATGATGGAAGAGATGAGTTGGGAAGTGAAGTCTTAATATCGAGAGTTTCTGGTTTAGTAAGCTTTTCTATTGTTTTGATGAAAAAGTTGCTAAGTAGGCTTGCAGTTTCATTGGAAGGTTTGTTAGGGAAAGGGGTTTGGTGAAGAGGAGTTCCCTGCAGACAGTAGTTTGTTTATTGAGTGCCAGAATTTCTTTGGGTTGGAATGTGGGTTGCTCAGAGATTTTTGATAACATTTTTTTGTCCAGTAGTACCTGCGTTTTTGTTTGGTTGTGAAGCTGTTTATATAAGTTCAGGTGGAAAGTTGAGTTGTTATTTTTTTCCATGCTCTCCAGGCACTGTCTCTGTTGTTCATAAGTGGTCGAGTTGCCTGGTTTAGCCACAGTGCATAATTACATTTTAGCCTAATTTTTCTACTGGGAGCCAGGGTGTTAAGTGTTTCTAGGAATACATTGCTGAAGCTTTGGACAGTCTCATTAAGGGGTAATATGTGTAGGAATAACCAGTTTACAGTGGACAGTAATTCATTTAGGGTGACAGGGTTGTAGTTTTTAAGGTTACGAGACTCTTTGTATTAGTGCCTCTTGTTAAGATTGGGAGAGTGTCTTACTACTGAGGTAGGGAGGAGGTTACTAAGGGAGCTAGGTAAGGTGGAAGGGCTATGATAGTACTGGGGGTTGAATACTAATAGCCAGTCGATAACCAAGCCGTTCTGGGAATTTTTTTGCTGGTGCGTGGGTGAGGTGATCAGCTGGGTAAATCCATAAAGGTTTATAGAGTAGCTAGGGGATGCAGTATTAACAAGATTCCAGTCAATATTCATATCCCCAAGGATGATGGTTTCATAGGGAATGGATATAGAAATTCAAGAAAGAAACTGCTCGAGTATGAGAATGTTTTTACATGGGGGTATGTAGATTGCTGCAAAGACAAGTTTTTGGGTTGATTTAGGTTACAGGTTGCTCTAAGTATTTCAGCAGGGCAGAAATCAGGTATAGCTTTTGAGAGGGGGGAGAGAGAGAGAGAGAGAGATGGAAGAGCAGAGTGTAGCTACTCCTCCACCTGTTTTTTTTTTACTTCTGTCCAGTCAAACAATATTATAAAAAGGGGGGTAGAATTTAATATGATGTTTAGCCACGTCTCAGATAGAGCAAGTATATCTGGGTTATACTGAGAAATCCAGGCACGAAGGAGGGTACTTTTATTGACAATGCTTTGTATATTCATTGAAAAAAAGAAATTTTGAGGCTTGTGATCGTAATGAGTTATTTGTGAGGCAGTTGGAAAGGGGGGGTACTGTATAAGTATAATTAGATTTCTGTTGGCAAAGGCCTGGGTTGGGGTGAATATCACCAGATAAGAGTAGTATTATGCTTTGAAGTATTTGTATGAAGACATATTTGAAAATGGGCTGATGTTTTGTTTTAATGAGAGGTTGGGCATTTGGTATATACAGTACTTTGAACTTGTGAAAGGATATAGTGGTATGGTTAAAGAGAGAAGGGGCAATAGGGGTGGAGTAGTTATTTGTATGGTGGGTAGTGGGATAAGAGAGCGTGGGAGATGGGGTGGTAAGCAGGTGAAGAGTATGGTATGTGGTTATTACTGAGAAAAGAATTAAAAATAGGAGAGAGAGAAATAGAGTTTTGAAATGTATAGTTATGATTTAGTTCCAGCTCAGAAATAATTAAAGGTTAACAATTTATTTAAGGTTAGTAGAAGAAATCAGGAATTAACTGTTTAGGAGGATGGGATGGGAACTGGTATCAAATCTTTGGATAAGTCAAGAAATAGAGCTGAGACGAGTTTTCTAATATGAGTTAATTAAAGAGTTAAAAGCAAGTAAGTCTCAGGAGGGGTGGAGAGTGGGTGAATAGCCTAGTCTCGTCCTATGAACCTATGTGTAGCCCAATAAATATTAGGGTTGAAAGAACAATAAACTGATATGGGAGCACTCTCCTGGCATAAATGTGTCCTCATTTGATTCTAGACTGCACTAGTTCCACACTGTTGGATTTGAACCACCTACCTATCTTGTTACACAATTTAGAGAATACAGTATCAACATCAGATTGCCACAGAAGAAGTCTGATTACAATGTTGAGATAGTTGTGCACTGTGCAACGGGGGTTAGTGGTTCCCTGTATAGATGCAAATATCTAGATACAACTTTTTCCCTTGAGAACAGTCAGTGGAATCCCCCCAGGTTTCTCCGCCACACTGTGGACTACTCAGCTGAGCACTGAGCAGCATTGCCACACTTTTTAATCCCTAATCCTCAATAGAATCAGTCCCCTATAACAAAGGCTGATCTAACCTGCCCACCCCTTAACAGTATTTACAGTTTAACCTGCTACAATGGATAGTCAGTTTACCAACATTTCTCCAACCAACCTGACTGACATGGGCATCCTGAGGCAATGTAATAATTGCCTCAAGTATACTGACAACCATTTGCTCCTACAGCAAACAAATACATTATGTGAGAGATGTAACTATATTATGAGACTGGAATCAATCCTCTCACATAATAATAAACAAGACATCAAACAGGTTGTCAGCACACACACCTCTCCTCTCACACAAGAAAAAGTCACAACACATAAACCCACATATGCAGAGGTACTCACTAAGAGCCTAGCAAAAGACCAGAGACCTTCCAAGAGCAAACAACTCACACGTACTAGACCACAACCAAAATCTACAATACATAACAGCACACATACCAGTATCTCAGTGAATAAGTCCCTAAGGCAGAACAACTCAAAACCAAATGTGCTGGTCTTAGGAGATTCCATAGTGAGACACACAGATGTCCCCCTGCCAGGCTAGACAAGGAGAAGGTTATGTTTATCTGCCTGTCAGGTGCCAGGATCCATCAAATCATGCACGCACTCAAGTCACTCAATAATTATTATGACTCTGTCATAGTACATGTTGGGGTGAATGACTTGAGACCTACCTCCCTGGATTATATGAAGAGAGACATGACTGAACTCTCAGATTATGTGTCCCAGGCAGGTATTTCCATAGCCCTAAGCAGCATTCTACCTTCACCTAAGATAATGCCACAATATAAACAAAAAATGATTGACTTCAACAATTGCCTTAACTTCTGGTGTCAATCCAAGGGAATCCAGTATCTGTCAGCCTGGTCGCCAGAGATGGTCTTCACCTGTCTCCTCTGGGCTTTTGAATACTGGCAAAGATGCTTTCCTCCCCCATAATGCTTTTTAGGCAATACCAAAACAACAAAACTTCAGATGTATAAAAATCCACTACAGACAAACTCAAGGTTTTGCTACTTAATGCTAGGAGTCTAAACAGTAAACTGCACTCCCTGGAAGCTCTCTTCACCTTGGAAGGTGCTGACATCTATGCAATCACAGAGACTTGGTTCAAGGCTGCAGAGAGCACTCCAGCCATGAAAGGCTACAATGCCTTCCACATGTTCAGACCTCAAAATGAGCACGAAAGAACCAAAGTTGGAGGTCTAGCAATCTTCATTAAATTCAAATACACCTTGATATTGGTTAAACAGTACGACTGTCTTGAGCTACTCCAAGTCCAAATAACTATAGGTAAAACACCCTACCACATCATTGCTAGCTACAGGTCCCCCACCATGAACCATGAGAACCACACCACCTACCTGGACTTGATTGAGTCATTCACTACACAGTCAAGCACCTTGGTCATGGGAGATTTCAACTATTCTATCGAGTGGATGACTTACACGAGCACACACTCAATCACCCTGAGGTTTCTGGACTTTGTTAATACAAATTCTCTGGAACAGTTAGTCTGCACCCCCACAAGCAGCTTAAATGTTCTGGACTTAGTACTCACCAATATGGGGGTCACTGCACTACCCACTGTGTTCTGCTCTCCCTAGTGAGGTCAGACCATAAACCTGTCTTGTTAGAACTAACAAACAGAACTGACACTTCCACAGGATCAATAAAAATGATAAACTTATCCAAAACAAACTATAGCATACTAAGCAATGGTTTAAAATGTTTAACCCTTGCTAACACAGCCAACAATGACACCTATGCAGAGAAGTACATAAATGCCATGTATAACCACTTAAATAACTGTATTGACTCTGCTGTACCTAACGGGATCAAAACCAAGTCTTCCATAAAAACAAGCCACCCTGGTGGATCTTGAGAGTAAACAGGTTATATAACAAAAGGAAGAAACTGATATCTAAGAACAAGAGGCAACTAAGTCAGCAGAGAAAGAATACCCTCCACAACTTGAACAAGCAAATCAAATATATGGTCCTCTAAAGCTAGTTATGAAGCTAAATTAGCTCTCCTAGTTAAAGACAATCATAAGGCATTCTTTAGCTACATCCAAAATCTAAAAGGGTACACCCCACCCAGCTATGTGCTAAACTCAGAGTGGATGTACCACTCACACTGACCCTGAGGAAATTGCCAACCTGTTAGCTGACAGATTTGGTGCACACTTCACCCCCCTGTCCCCACCAGCTATACCCCAGAGCATATGTAACACCTGTCCTCTCCCCAGTATCTCCAACGAGCAGGTAATTTCTATGCTCTCCAAAGCCAAAACCTTGGCCTCCATGGGACCAGATACCATCTCAGGCTGCTTACTAAACAACCTAAAACGTGACCTAGCAGATCTGCTTGGCACTGACTTTAGCCTGAGCACTGGCTTTGTTCCAGCAGAGTGGAGAACAGCAACTGTAATCCCCTTGCACAAAGGGGGTCCATCAAATGACCCTGGGAACTATAGACCCATAAGCCTAACCAGCGTTATCTGCAAGGCCATGGAAAGAATCATCATGGACCGTATCAAAAAGGACATAGGCAACCTTCAAACTCTTGACACAAACCAGTTTGACTTCGTTAAGGATAGATTATGCTTACTAAACCTGATGGACTTCTTTGAGAATGTCACCAAAGCCTTGGATGAAGGCAAAGCAGTACATACCACATATCTTGACTTAGCCTAGGCTTTCAACACAATCCCCCATTCAGGTGTCATTGAGAAAGTTTCTCAGCTGGGGATTAACCCATATATCACTAGAGGGGTAGCCAACTGGCTCACCAACTGAACCCATACTGTCAAAGTTGGGGATTCCATCTCCACTAGTAGAACAGTTACCAGTGGGGTCCACAAGATTCTGTGCTGGGCCCTCTACTGTTTGGAATCTATTTCTCATAAGTCCAGGTGAAAGTAGATGGCTGTGGCTTACCACAGGTTCATAGGTTCATAGGAGGTTAGTAGCCTTAGAGCCTTTATAAGCCTAGCTATGTTAATCCCAGGCTGTTCCAATTGTTCTTCATTAGATGACCGTACTTTACAGATCAGCAGCAACTACTCCTGTCCAGGATGGACATGGGTGCTACACTTGGGGTGAATTTGCAATCACCCATCCATTTATTTGTCTCAGTTGCACTTGAAGTGGGTCATTGAGGAGTTCTGCTTCACATGAATTGGAAGTTTACTTCAGAGCACCAGCAATCTCTGGGAGACATACCTGTCTCTCCAGCATTTTCTATTAGTTTCACTGGCAAGGTTGAGATCCCTAGAGCAAATTACTCTAGTGCCATTTGATTTGTGGATGTACAGTATTTCCATCAGATTAGGGTCAAAGACTGCCCTGCAGGCCAGGCACAAGTCGTCTCTCTGTAGCCTATATGATCATCATGGTTTGGAAGCCCTGTATTATCTTAGTGAGAAACCTTTGTGGTCTCTCCAGTTGCTGCAGGTGTCTGGTGAGATACATGCAGAAGGGAGCATTGTACTATATTAATGGTCTGATTAGGATTGAGTAAAGTGGGATTATAACATTCTTAGACCTGGATGTGATGCCTTAATTATAAGATGCACAATGTAGAAGGCTTTCCTTACCAGCATTTAAACCTGGTGTTCAAAGTTCGGATTGCTGTTAACCTGTGTTCCCAGATCATGCATCACTGGGTTTGAACTTAGAGGGGTGCTGTCAATACTGTAATTAGTGGGGAATTCCTCTTTGCCAAATGGATAATAGTGCACTGTTTTGCATTTAGTTTTAGGCTGTGTGCTAGCCCCTCCTGTAATATGTTAACATTGTTGGGGATTTATAATATTCACAGAACTTAGTAAGCCAAAGGCCAACTACTTTAGCCTGGACTTCTGAGAGACAGACTCCAAACAGTAAAGGGCCCAGTACAGATTCTTGCTGTATGCCATTGGTGACAGGTCTACTGGTAGAGGTGGAGTCAAACACTGACAGTATGTGTTCTGTTGGTGAGCAAGTTAGCTACCCATCTAGTGATGTAAGGGTTAATATCTAGCTGGGAGAGTTTTTCAATGATACCCAAGTGGGGGATTGTGTCAAAAGGTTTGGCTAGTTCACCTAGGCGGTATGCACTGTCTTACCTTCATCCAGTGCTTTGATTACTTTCTTGAAGATGTCTACGAGGTTCAATAAGCACAATGTACCCTTAACAAAGCCAAAGTGGGTTGGGTCTAGACTTTGAAGGTTGCCTATGTCCTTGTTGATAAGGTCCATGATGATCCTTTCCATGGCCTTGCAAATGAGACTGGTTAGAGTTATGGGTCTATATTTCCCAGGGTCATTTGATGGCCTCTCCCTTATGCAAGGGGATTACTGTTGCTGTTCTCCATTCTGCTGGTACAACGCCAGTTCTCAGGTTATGGTTAAAGAGAATGGCAAGTGGCTCAGCTAGGTCCTGGCATAGATTGCTTTGTAAAGCAACCTGGGATGTTATCTGGTCCCACTGAGGCCATGTTTTTGGCCTTCAAGAGTGTAGATATGACTTTATCTTTAGATATACTAAGTAGAGAACTGGTGTCAGGTATGCTTTGAGGTATGCCTTGTGGGGATAGGGGGTGAAGTTTGTACCAAATCTGTTATCTAGTAGGTTGGCAATTTCATCCGGTATAGTGTGAGTGGTACCATCTACTATCAATTGGGCACATAGATTAGCACTGCCTTTTAGATTTTGGAAGTAGTTAAAAGAATGCCTTATGACTGTCCTTGGCTAGGGATGCTATTTTAGCTTCATAATTAGTTTAGAGGACTTTATAAGACTTCTGATTTGCTTGTTAAATCTATTGATGGAATTCTTCCTCTGCATCAGTTTCTTCCTTTTGTTATACAATCTGTTTATACTAGATGCCCACCATATTGGCTTGTTTTTTGGGATGGTTTGATTTTAATCCAGTCAGGTACAGCCGAGTCCATACAGTTGCTAAGATGATTATACAGGGCATTGTGTACATCTCTCCATAGGAGTCATTATTGCCTGTTATTGCAGGAGGTATAAAACTTTTTATATAATCACTTAGTAGGATGTAGTTTGCTTTCAAGAAGTTCCTTAGCTTTTTTGCTCGCTTTGGGGTGTGGGATCCAGTTGTTACATTGAATCAGACTGATTTATGGTCCAACCTTGCCAGGAAGGCATCACACAGGGGACAGTGCAGTGACCACCTATGTTGGTGAGTACTATGTCAAGGACATTACAGCCCCTTGTGGGGGTGCAGACTATCTGTTCTAGAACATCTGCATTGACAAATTCCAGGAACCTCTGAGCAAGCATGTTTGAGATTCTATATGTTACCCAGTTGATGAAGGGATAATTGAAATCTCCCATGACTAAGGTGTTGGGCTATATAGCGAGTGACTTCAGTAGGTCCAGGTAGGCATTGTGCTTTTCTTGGTTCATGGAGGGGGATCTATAGCTAGCAATGATGTTATAGGGTGTTTTGTCTATAGCTTATTGGGCATGGAGTAGTTCAAGAGAGTCATACTGTCTGACCAATCTGGAGATGTACTTAGCATTAATGAAGGTTGATATACCTCCACCTTCATTTCTTTCATGCTCATTGTGAGGTCCGAACGTGTGGAAGGCATTTTAGCCTTGCACAGCTGGGGTACTCTCACTGCAGCCTTGAACCATGTTTCAGTGACTGCACAGACATCAGCATTATCCAAGGTAAGGAGTGTTTCCAGTGCAGTTTCATCTTTAGACTCCTAGCATTAAGCAGCAGAACCTTGAGTTTGTCTTGAGTAGATTTTGCTATGTCAGAAATTTTGTCATTTTGACATTGCCTAAATAAGGTATTATGGGGGAAGCAAGCACCTTAGCCAGTATCCAAAAGCCTAAAAAAGACAGGTGCAGACCATCTCTGGCAAAGCGATGTGGCCTGTCAACCATGTCTTCCCAGGCTGACAAATACTGGAACCCCCTGGAATGACACCAGAAGCTAAGCCAATTGTTTGAAGTCAATCTTTTTTTGTTTATATTGTGGCATTATTATGGGTGAAGGTAGAATACTGCTTAGAGCTAGGGTCATACCTGCCTGGGATACTTAATCTGAGAGTTCAGTCATATCTCTCTTCATATAGTCCAGGGAGGTACATCTCAAGTCATTCACTCCAAGATAGACTATGACAGAGTCCTAACTGTACTTATTGTTAAGAGACATGAGTGCATGCATGATCTGATGGATCCTGGCAGCCGATAGGCAGATGACTGTGACTTTCTCTTTGTCCAACCTGGTGACGGGACATCTGTGTGTCTCACTATGGAGTCTCCTGTTACAAAGACATTAGATTTTGACGTGTTTTGCCTTAGGCCTTATTTAGTGAGACACTGATATATGTGTTGTTATGTAAGTTTTTTTATACATGTCGAGGTACGTGCAGATAATTTGCACTTGGGAGGTCTCTTATTTTTTGGCAGGCTTCTAGTGAGTGCCTCTGCATATGTGGGTTTGTGTTGTGTCCTGAAATTGTGTGAGAGGTGAAGTGCGTGAGGTGGCAACTTGTACGCTGTCTTGTTTTTGTTATGTCAGGGGATTGTTTCCAAATTGATAGTGTAATTACATTTCTCACATACAGTATGTTTTTCAGAACTAAGTGGTTGTCAGTATACATGAGGCAATTACTACATTGTCTCAGATGCCCAAGTCAATCCGACTGGCCGGACAAATGGTGGGAAAGTGACCATCCATAATGGCAGGTTTCTACTATAGTACTGTTGGAGAGTAGGTAAGTTAGATCAGTTTATGATGTAGGAATGACAGAGGAACTTATTCTGTTGATGGTTTAGGGTAAAGAGCTGTGGCGATGCTGCTCAATATGTAGTTCAGTTGTTTGCAGAGCAACAGGGGACTTGGGAGGGTTCTACTGACATCTGGGGAAAATTTAAGTTTCCAGGCATTTGCGTCTTTACAGAGAAGTGCTAATCCCTGCTGTGCAATGCACATCTGCACATAAATCCAAGGCTTAAATACAGGCAAAATTCAACAGTTTTAAGACAAACTACCATTGGGAAAGCCCCAGTCTTAGCCTTACTCCAGCAATCACCAACTCAGATGGAACATGAGCTACACACTTCTGCCACAAAGGTGCAGGGAGACCCTCTTAATGTAAGATGCAGGTTTAGAACACAGTGATACCAAACAGTCTAGATTCAGCAAGTCTGAATTTAACCTATGCTATATAAGCAGTAGTACAGAATTTCAAAGTGCAGAAAAAATGCAGACACAATCAGCAAAAATGAAACAGCTGTTCAAATAAATTCAGTTAACAAAGTGCAATACAGGCTTTAAATATATTTATTTTTCAGTTGTGTGCAGTGGATGCCTAAGATTTCAGTTCAGATGCACTCCAGATCTCTGGCTAAAGTCATCAAACTCTGAGCATCTCTGGTTAATTGAGAGAATCACTGACCCAGGTGTGACTTGAATCCACAATTCCCAGCTCCAGAGACTGATGCATTATCCTTTAAGCCACTGGACCCTTTTGTCTACCAAGTTTGCAGATGACTGCAAACTGGGAGCAATCATTGAGTCCCCTAAATTTATCAGCATATTATAGGAGGTGTTAATACAGACAAATGATTGGTGCTAAAGACACAGTCTAAAACTAAATGCAAAACAGTGCATTGTTGTCCCCTTTAGCAAAGAGGTAGTCCCAGCAAATTACAATATAGGCAGCACCCCCTAAGCTCAAACCCAGTGGTGCGTGACTTAGTAACACAAGTTGATAGCAGTTTGAACTTTGGTCATCATGTGTCCACAGTGGGAAGGAAAATCGTTTATGTTGCACACCTCATAATTAAGGGCATGACATCCAAGAACAAGGATGTTATAACTACTCTGTATTCCACCCTCATCAGACCACTAACAGAGTACAACGCTCCCTTTTGCATGTACCTCAGCAGACATCTGTAGCAGCTGGAGAGACCACAGAAGTTCCTGACCAAGAGAATTCAGGGACTCCAAAACATGACCTACATGGAAAGACTGAAAGCCCTGTCGCTGTACTGTGTATCCTTTCAGGTTGCTGAGAGGTGGCCTCTGCCTGGCCTACAGAGCAGCTAATGACCCAGCCATAATGGAAATGCTGCATATCTGTAAATCAAATGGGACAAGAGTCACTCGCTCCAGAGATCTCATCCTAGTCTGTGACTTAAACTAAACATGCTGTACAGACAGATATGGCTCCCAGAGACTGCTGCTACTCTGGAATAAACTCCCAGTTCACATTATGCAGAGCTTCTCAATGACCCTATTTATGTGGGCCTGGTCAACTGTATGGGAGACCATAAATTCACCCTTGGGTGGCTCCTATGTTCCTCATGGATAGAGGCAGCTAGTCCTGATCATGGATTCAATCTGCAAACAATCAAACCATCTAACAATGGAAAATTAGGGAACATGGGTATTACATGGCTAGGCTTGTAAAGGCCCTAGGGTCATTAGCCTAATAACCTCCTATGAACCTATGGACTTAGTAAATATTTGAAAGAATGACATTGGTGTGTTTTTTTACAGAATATAATTTGGCTAAAAATGCAACAGATCAATGGGGGAGCTTTCTCCAAGTGTAAATACATATTTTAAGTGGAAGTCTACACAACAGAGCTTTTGATGAAGCCAAATTGACCTGACAGTACAGGCACATACACACACTGATTGTATTTAAGCAGTGCTAGAGTCTAACCATCTACCTATCTAGTTACACAATCTAGAAAACACAGTATCAGCCACAAGCTCCACAGGAGAAGTCTGACTCCAGCAGCGAAAGTGTGAACTTTTGAAAGGATGACCTCATCAGTGTGTTGCAGAGATTTGTGTTAAAAGTGGGAGAAAGTGATGGAGAAGCCCTCTCCTAGTCTAAATGTTTCTTCTGCATTTAAGTGTACATGTTAGATTTGTTGTTGAAGCCATACTTACCTGACACTAGAGCCACTCAAGCACAAGTTCCACATTGTTGGATTTAAACCACCTACCTAGCTGGTTACACAATCTCAAGAGCACATTTATCAACCACAAGCACCACAGGAGAAGTCTGAATCCAACAGTGAAAGAGTGCACTTATAAAGGGATAACCTCATCAGTGCATTACACTGAAGATGTTTGTGATAAAAGTGATGGGGAGCCCTTACCAAGTTTAAATGCTTCTGCTGAGTGGAAGTGTACACATCATATGCACGGGTGAATACAGTCCTTCTTAGGACTACACAGACACCGTAACTCTCAACTTCTTAGAGCAAGAAATCTTGACCAAGATGAAAATAATGGGGGGATAAAGGCCCCAAAATAGGGACACTTTTTTGCATATTTGTCTTACAAATATAGAAAATTGATAGAATAACAGGTTTCGCATTAGCATTAAGTTTCTCAAGGGTATGAAGCCTGAAACTCAAATGTCTGTGGTTATTTTTCTGACTTCAGTCCTTAATGTTTTGTCAGTGATTTGCCAGAAATCCACAACTGTATGAGAAACTGACAAAAAATATAAGGCAAGAATATGGACATTCTGCATTATCCATTAGGCCACTGGACAGTTGAGAGGTATCTCTCACACACACACACACACACACACACACACACACACACACACACACACACACACACACACACACACACACACACACACAATAGTCATTGCTGTATTTGAACACCTATCAATCTAATTAGACAATCTAGAATACATTGTATCAATTGCAAGTTCCACAGAAGAAGTCTGACTTTAAATGTGTGATAATACACATTTGGAAGGATTGCAATGTCAGTGTGTTGTGTAGAAGCCAGTGTGCATCATAGGTTTTGTTGAAAAGGCACGTGTGTTGACAAGTAGAAGTAACAGCAATGTGTTGATCACAAGTAATTACATACTGCTCAGATGACTTATCAGTCATGCCATTTATATACATTACAGTAATGTGACTGACATAGCTGTTTCATGGTATGTGTACTGGTGACAATCATAGTTATGAAACAGCAGATTAACAACTCAGCATTCAAGATTGTTCAGGTTAGGATGAGTGTATACAAATTTTACTCATTTGTGGCATTTTCAATATTTCGTCATGCTTGGACAATGTGTAGTGTACATACAAACAGGTCAAAAATATGACAGAGCACTGATTACTAACACAGAGGAAGTATGTGTGAAAAGATCCCACACCATTGTATATCATTTGTAAGTATAACTGTCTTGGTGTGCAGACACAAGTTTACATAAAGAAGTGTTTTGCCAACATCACAGTTAACTCCACATGTATTCAGTATAACAATCCATTACAACATGCAGAAGTAAAACAAGCCACTCACATTATTTTTTTTTCAAAATCTTTCCATGAAGTGCACTGCTGACAAGCTCAGTTATGCAATTGATGGTAAAATATTAGTGCATGTAAATTACATGTTGAGGTTTTGAACATAAAATGGGAATTAACAGTAGTACTCCATGCCAACCTTTGCACAAATAAGGAGTATAAACATAGAAAGAGTTCTGGCTATGATCCAATTCACAGCATGTGTGTTATGTAAATGTTTTATGTGTCATGATTTACACATCTGTCATGATAATTACATTACATTGTTCATTATATGGATGATAGAGGTATATACTTATACGTGCTCATCTGGTGACTGTACATGTACTTGACGCATGTTGTACTGCTTCTTATGCAACTGTATGTGTTTGTATGACATCACTGAATAATACAGTCAATACATGATTACAGATATGTAGGTGTCATAATTAACAGAGTACAGACATGTAGAAATGCAATACAATTTATCCTGTCACCTTACGATATATAGCAGCAATGTTTTCTACATATGCCTACTGTACTCTGCTTGTTAATACATAAAGCATTGATTGTACCTAATGTCTTGCACTTCTTTTTTGGAAAGTAAGAGCATTTTGTGAATGATTATTTTATTTTTTATTTTATTTTTATTTGCAGTTTGTTAACCAGGCAAGTCCATTGGGCCAAGATGAGACCATTTTCAATGGAGGCCCAGGGACAAAAGCTCCAGTATAGTCTTACAATAACAAAAATTAAACAAAATTTTCAAGTAATATGCGTTGTAAACAAAGACATAGAACATGCACATTATAGAAATGGAAAAAAGATAAAAACATTTATGGATTGAGGCCTAACAAGGCATACTAAGTAGATATAAAGATATAACATGAGATGGAAGTAATGGAGATTATCAAAATAATGAGGCAATTTTAGATAGTCAGACATAAAGAGTAGAAGCACAAGTATGAAACACATAAGAGACCAAGCCTGCTAATGCTGGTGGAATACCAGACTATGAAGACAGTATGCAGCAAGAAAGTTTGTGGACAACATATTTCATAACTCTAGTTACAGTTGCAATATCCCGCATGGTGTAGATTCAACTTTTCAGTGTATTCAACATATGATTCTAAATGTCTCCTCATAGTGTTATCATCCTATGTTTCCAGTGAGCAGTGAGGCTAAGCACAGTACAGCAAGGAGAAGTAGACTAATGGAGCTGAAGGCAAAATCTGACAAGTTTCTGCCATAAGCCTTGACCTTCCATTTATTATCAGTTACTATTGTTGCTCAGTGCCAGGCATTGGGCACATCCTAAGGTCAAGTAATGATAGCACAGAAGGGGGATGAGAGAAAGATAGAGCAACAGAGAGAGAGACAGAAAGAGAGAGACACATAAAACATGTTTAATTATGGACCATTTTTGGCCATCCTTGTTGTGTGTTGCTCTTAGGTTCATCATCATAATTGTTATGTCATGCTCTGTACGATAAAGTGTTCCCAACAGGGAGCAAACAGATTAAGACAGCAGCAAGATAATTTTGGGTTAATAAAATATGTAGCCAACAGTTACACACAAGCTAATCATATAAAACAATCAATAAGACTGGTGTGATGCTAGATTAGAACCCCTGACACAATGCAAAAAGCAGTCTACAGACCTGAGCATTATCTCCGCACACCATATAGGAACTCTGAATTTGCAGAGTTAACATCACACATTTGAAGGGACAATAACAACAGACTGAAGCAAGGGAGAAAGTAGACATCAGGCTTAATCACAGTAATGACAAGTGTAAAATCCCATAAGATGTGCATTACATCCAGCAGCCTAATAATTGTCTTACAATAGTGCCTTCAGTCTGTATTTCTATAGTGCAGTGGTGTTAAGCACACTTACATGAAGATAACCATACTAGTGCAGTCTAAGAGAAAAACTCAAAATATTTTGCCCCAGGACATGCAGTACCATTTACTATCACTCATCACTAGTCCACAATGCCAAGTGTCAAGCAAATGCTGGGGACAAAGTGGAATGCTTTTTTATGGGCAATTTCTGGAAATGTGTAATGTGTGTGTGTGTGTGTGTGTGTGTGTGTGTGTGTGTGTGTGTGTGTATGAGATCTATTTTTTGACCAGAGTAAATGTGTGAAAAAGGAGTTGATAGGATAGTGGTGAAAATTGGGGGGGGGGGCAAGCAGAGAGTAGGACACGAGGGAGAGAATAGAGGAATGTGTATGATGGTGGTGGGACAGCACCATAGCTATCCACTTCTTCACAAAATAAATGTAGACTTGGAGAGTCACCACATCAGGGTTGGGTGAAAACAACAAAATCATTTTGTATTGCCAATTGGACCCAATCAAGTGTGTCAAACAGAGACATAGGTGAAGTGGAGAGCTATGCTTGGGGCATATTATCTTTCTGTGGGACAGGTGCCCATTATTTTTATTTAATTTTATTTTTTAGAGAGTGGACAGTTGGGGAAGGTGTTTAGGAATAAGAAGGTTATGTGGTTTGGGTAGGTTAGGTAGGAGGTTCAGACATAGAAGACATGCAAGACAGACAGGGATGGTGATTTACACAAATGGTTGGGGACACCATAATTGGGGATAGGTAGAGGACTTCAGAGGCACATCCATGTCCCTCTTGAGCATAGTGAGAATCTAGTCCTCACTCTCAGAACTGTCATCACTGTCTCCTGTCTGAGTTCCCTAGGTCTGTGCTGGATGTGACATCAATTTTGTATTTTGATACAGGGCCTTTTCTACTCTGCTGAATTGGACACCAAGGCCCCTCACCATGATATCATCCACCAGTTCTTTCAGCTCCTGATAGGTAACATAATTGGTACCTCCAGTACTACTCCTGGTAGGTAATACTGCACCAGCTGTTGGAGCAGAGCTATTTGACACAGTTGGATCAGGTAGTGCAGGAGCTGTGAAAGCAACACTGACAAATTGTGACCCAGATGTGCTGCACACACCTCTGCAGGTATGGCGGGTTCAACCCCAGTGGTTGGTCTAGCTCCCTATACCAATGGTAATTTGTGTCGCAGTAGCAATATTTCCTCAAAAAGAGAGAGAGAGAGATAGGGATGGGGAAACAAAATATAGATAACATCAATGCCATGACACATTATTTCAATACATAAACAAATATGAAATGTACCTATGTTCACTTTTGCCACATACAGATATGACTTGAGGGCATTAATGTGTTATACAGTCAGTCTCAGTGCTATTATAAATAATATGGAAACAATAATTTTAGTATATCATGTCAGATATATGCATTCCAATTAAATGAATCCATTTACAAAACTGGAATGTTTAATGTAATTCAGTATTGCAGTAATTAATTTACACATACTATCCTGTAATAAAAGCTAATTTCTGCTTCTGGAAATTGAATTGACACACAGCTATGTTGATGAACACATTGCTTAATGCAATCATTAAGAGTTATTGCAGCAGGCATGTATGCTTGATATAAAAGTTAGATATACCTTTTTTAAGCTGATATGCGCTGATGCCCTGAAAAGTATGATCTGGCTTACTTTCCACTTGATGCATACTTGGCCCTTGTGTCTCTGAGGTTAGCCAGTCTCTAATAATGTGCTATATATTCTGGGAAATTGTTTCAGCATCTGTACAAAGCAAACAAAAAAAATGAATAATGAAGAAATGTATTGGCTAGAAAATACATGTTGTATCATTGACTAGTGATGGGTTGCTATAGTTATACAACTCAGGTGTGTTTGCACTCCTAAGTACAGCCTCCTATCATCTTAGTAGGTCCTACTTGTGCCTCTTCATGTCACTATAATGGTGACAACATTGTTTCCCTGTATACGGAATGCCAGTTATACTGGAGACAGCCTTGACCAAACCATTCCAAGCCTCAGTCTTGTACTGAGACCCAGTATAGACCCCTGCAGAAGCCTACAGCTGTGGTGTTTGATGAAGAGTGCTACAAAGATCCTGGTTTCCTCTTTACACCACCTTTGGGCTTTAAATGTGGCATCATCCTCACCTTCACCTTCACCTGCCCTGTCTTCTGAAGGACACCTACAACTATGTGTCTGAATTGGCACCCAATTCAAATCTCACATATACCAGCATGAGCACAATGACACACAGCCTTGTCAGCTGCATTTGCACAATTGAAAGTGCAAAAATGACTTGGCAGAGACATTGGGAATAATTCCTTCAAAATGAAATGAAGGTGTGACA
Source organism: Protopterus annectens (assembly GCF_019279795.1). NCBI lineage: Eukaryota > Metazoa > Chordata > Ceratodontiformes > Protopteridae > Protopterus > Protopterus annectens. Next base: position 632,065,231 of record NC_056732.1, on the reverse strand, counting down.
TGTATCAGTGAGACTTGGCCATGTGTGATGCTTACTCTATTTACACATGTTCCCCTGCTAAACAATGAAATGCTTTATGATTCAAAATGTGTTATAATCATTGTTATTTAAAGGTAAAATGCTATGCATTGGGGCATAATGGGTTGTTGGGTCATGCAAAGTACAAACATTGACTAATACCACCTGGGAATCGAACCCATGAGAAAAAAAGAACAAAATGTAAATTCTGCTTATTAACTGTAAATGCCACAGGAAAACTTACTTTTTAAGTTGTAAATTGGGTTATATAAAATTCAATATGAATGGAGCTTTACTTAAGAGATACCTGTATGACTGTGACTTTAACTACTCATGGTACTGCAGTTATATGTAAAAGGCAGTACTTGTGGTTGTAAATAACATGTCATATACATGGAGTAGCATGACCTGAATAATACATGTTGAGGTAGGTTCTATACATAGTTTATATGACATACTGTTCTACATACATAATTATTATATGTGATGGGACATACTAATTTTAAATACATATTGTGCCCATTATACCAAGACAAGTGCATTGTTATGATTAACATAATGTACACACATTATATTTGAGTTATGTAGCAATTGTTAATGATAGTTTTATTGCCAAATTCAGGTTCATAATTGTCATTTGAATGTAATGCTACATTACTAATAAAATTGTGTGATAATACTTATGCTGACCCCCTCAGTAAAATTATTTGTAAACTGGATTAAAAACTCACTGAAATTACACCACAGAGATAGGTAGTTGACAGATGCATTTTCATCACTCAGTACTGTCCAGAGTGTTGACAGTAGCAGACCAGTGCCGGCGTCATTTGCACTACTGAAGGCAGCCTAAATTAAATTTTTGAGTTTTTGCCTTTAGCAGTGACTCAGCATTGTGCAGTGTGGCAAGTGGTGCACAAATGCAGAAGTAAAAAATATTATTATAATTAAAGTAAACAATTTATAGGGAATATTTAGTGATAAATAGAGCAGCATTAACCTGAAACATTCATCCTTTTAACATCCACTTGCTATGTCAAAACTTGCATTTCTGTCACACATCATCAGGCCTTCAGGTAATGCCAATTATTGAGAAAAGGGATACACAGTAGATTACATTAGCTCGTTTGTGACACAGTATATACAAGTAATAATGACATACTTTTAAAGTGAATGTATTACTGTCATAATTAATACTTAGAATAAGTAATTCAGAGTATATTACTATATTATTACATATTTCCAGATTCCTCATGTTACTGTTTTTTTCTCTCACTTTAGAAACTATGTTTTACATCATACATATCAAATGTTGTTATTAATAATAAGAATGGTTGAGTTTCCTACAATAAAGCATTTCCAAACACCTATCCAGAAGGACAGTAAATACAATTTTTAGTGTTTATCATACAGAGTTAGGATGTTTAATTCATAACCAAACCTATGTGACAGTACTTCACCTGAGACCAAGAGTAAAAGTATCAGTAATCTACATTTGAAACCAAAATTACTTCTGCTGTAATCCCCACACAGTGTATTTACAGCTTGTGCCACACAGATAAGTAGTGGATAGGTACACTCAATACTGTCAAGAGTGCTGACTGAAGTGCTTCACCACCAGTCGTATTTGTGCTACTGATAGCATTACAAATTAAAAATTTAATTTTTGCCTTGGGAAGTGAAATATTGTTCACTTCTATTGACCGTTGACACTCTGCTGTGTGCAATGCCAAACTGCATGCAAAGGATGAAGCCAAAAAATAAAAAAAAAGATTTTAAACTGTCTCATTGTGATGTTTTCTCAACTTTGTTGTCTTATAAGATAAAACACATGCACATTAATCATAACTAGTTTCACACAAACAGCACCCTGTCTATATTTGAATCTTGAAACCATGGCATTAGCATAACACATTTGAGACTATTTTCGCTATTTGCCACATATGCAGACATATTATAATGAAGAAAAAGTAGATTACATATACTCAAGCTGTGACATTGTATCATTTTACATTAAGTGTCCAAGATAACTATTTTATCCCAGTTGTCTATTGTAATTTCTCAGTAGATCTGCATATGAATGGGATATTTACAACAGTTAAGCCAATAGTTCCCATCACAATAGTAATAACTGTTTTTAATACTGTAGTATTTTCTTCCCTTTCTTTTGTGTGCATTATTCTCTTTTAATCCTTTTCTAACATGAATGCAATGTCACTTGGATTTATTTTGAGAATGTGTGTTTGTACATTTAACTGTTGTGTACTTCATATGAATTACAGACAACTATTAACTCAGAAGCATATTTAGAGATAATAAGCTTCTAGTAATAAAATATTTAGAAAGGTTATCTGCTAAGTTAGTTAGTAAGCACTGATTTTGTGGTGACCCTGTTCTCCCTGATGCACCTTCAGTAAGTGTAGATCAAAGTGACAACAGTGTGAACCACTTGATTGTTCCTGCAGTAACACTAATCATTCACACCTGTAAGCACTTAGCAAGCAATACTTCTCAGTGCTTGTTCTTGTGTCACTAGGTTGTGTGCACGCATAGTGTAGGTCCCCACACCATGTTTACCTGTCCAATATTTTGAGCAGATGGAGTGATCCATGGATGATAATGAGTTGAGACCTGGTTTGCTCAAAGTGCTAATGTGCATTATATAAGTTCACCATGGTGGTAAGGCACTTTTAGAGTAGTACAGGAAACTGCTTGGTTCCACAGACATTAATACAGCTATTTCACTGCTGTAATTTAATTTTTTGGTACTTTCATACAAATTTTGTAAATGTATGGGGTTTACTTACAAATAATTTTTTAAACATTAGTAATGGCTTAAATTTCAGATAGTATTTATTTTTTATTTATTTTACATTTGTTAACCGAGGGTATCTGACTGAGCCAAAATGGCCCTTTTTCAGCAGAGGCCTGGGTAGAAAAGCTCCACATAGAAAAATTACAGATACATTTAGTTATTTAGACATGATCAGTATATGCATAAATTATAAAAGACATGTTTTTACAATGGTATGCAGCACATCAACAGTTACAGTGGAGAGAACAAACAAAAAATATTAAGTTAAAAATAAAGGTAATTAATAGATTTGTGGTGTACAGCTGAAATTTGGAACATAGGTAGAATACATACATAGTACACAGGTACAGTACATAAATTGTAGATTAGCCAGTGTTTGTGAGTAAGATTGTAAACTATTATCAAGTACTCTAGGTTTAGTATGTGTACCTTATCCACTTTCACTAGACTGGGGAGCAATCATGGCACTGACAACTTTGCTTGAGATGTTGCCTGATGAGGTCTTTAAAGGAGGCTTTGGAAAATGTGTTTTGAATGCTAGTGGGGACAGAGTTCCATTTTCTAGCCACTGAACTACTATATAGTGCATATCCAAAGCTATTGTAGCTGTTGGTGACTTCTAGTAGTAGTTTGCTTGATGATCTAAGAGATCTTTTGGCTGAGTGATATTGTACTAGGTTTTGAGGGCAGGACACTTATTGGGGAGGTAATAGATCGAATGACAGAGGCAGAGCTGATTGTAGGTTAGGAGGTTGGGCAGTTCAAGCCAGTGGAGCTGTCTCAAAGCAGTACAGTGATGAGTTTTATATGAACAATTTGCAGCAAAGTAGGCAATTCTGTTATAGCAGGCTTCTATTTTGCTTAGTTCAGTTTTGTTGAGATTAGTCAGAATAGGAGATGCATAGAGTAGGGTAGATAGAAGTTGGTAGGGAGAAATGGCTGATCTTGTGTTGTTGGTAAGAAATGGTTTGATATGGTAGAGTGATCCCAGTTTGGCATGTACTTTTTAAATGGTTATGTTGAGATGAGTATCAAATTTTAGGTGGGAGTCTATGGTTAATCCCAACAGCTTAGCCTGTGCCACTGGAGCGATTGGAGTAGCATTTGTGGAGTAGATAGTGAATTGACTATTATCGGTGTTTTTGTTAGAACTGGTTATAATCATAAGCTGTGTTTTCTTTGGATTGAGGATAAGCATTGAGTAATATATACAGTTTGTCCATTGGTGTTGCTATAGAATGTATAGCAGTGGTTGTTTTAAGTATCCTTGAGTAACGTTACACATCTTTATAGCAACATTTCTCTGAGAATGGGGACACGTGATAAAAAAATGTTATATAAGTAATAGCAATAGCAGTGTTATTCTGTAGTCCAACAACTGTGTTAAGCCTATTACACATGCCTGACCTAACAGAAGTTTATCTGAAGTGGCGACATGTTTATCTTCCTATATTTTGATTTATATATGTTTTAATGCTGTTATCTATTACTGACTTACACATTCTTGTCATCCTTAACAGATGTTTGTCATTGCCTTTAATTTATTTTTATTTTTGTGTGTGGAGGGCATGAATTATACTTGTGTATTATATATGTGTAGTCCTAGAGAGCATAAGTTCATTTCTGTTAATGATGCCTGCATACATTCAGATTTGTTTTATTGCAAATAACATAGCTTAATTTTCTGACACACATATTTGATTGTGTTCTTTTCATCCCATACAGGGATATGTCTCCAAAGAAATCTGGCCCACATAAATCATCATTCTCAGATGCTAAGAATGAGATGATAGTCCAGCCACTCTGTCAACATGGATCACACATATTAGAGAAGATCAAAGATAACAAGTCCTTTCTTGACCATATCTGGCAGCAGGTGGTTGAGGATATCAACACTGTGCATGGCCATGACCATGATTACAGACACATTAAATCTGAGACCAGTGATATGATCACCAAAGCAAAAAAAAAAAATAGCCACTGCTATAGCACAAGATTGGAGGGCTACAGGTGGTTGTCCTGCTGCCAAACCACCTTGACTAATACAGAGGAGTTATTGTCTACTGGAAGGGATCTGGATAGCTCATCAGGGTTTTCAGTGTAGTGCTTGACAACTAAAGGTGTCTGTTGGTGACGTTCCATGTATGCCATATTAATTATCTATTATATATAGAGAACAAGAGTGAGGGGTAGTGGTGAGTGAGATAGAGGGATAAGGGAGAGATAAGGAAAGTGGATTGAGAATAGATACAGATGTAAGTATATAAGATATTTCAAAACAGTGTAAGAAACTTCTTTGTGTGGAAGATTTTCAGTCCATATATCTCTAGTTAATCACTGTATATTAATCAGATCAGACAATAGTAGTAGAAGTAGCAAACGTAAACTCGTCTTAAGTCAAAATAAAACAAAAAGTAATAATAGAAAATATATAACTGTACAGCATTACTAAGTATTCGAAAGTAATCCAAGCAAGGCAGGCAGTCTGTTTCCAGTCGAAAAATCTTTTAATAAGTACACAGACAAGTCCATCCAAGAAAAAAAAAAATAGTAATAATTTCCTCACAAGTTTAAAAATATATATATATATATATATATATATATATATATATATGGTCGCGAGCCCCAGAAGATCGACAGCGCAGAAGACCGATGCGACGGGACCTAGAAGATCGACAGTGCAGAAGACCGACCCGACGGATGAAAGCACCGACGCCGAGGATGCCGACATGGGAAAAGGCTGTGTAAGTATGCGGTAGTGACGGACGTTAGGGTGCGAGTAAGGTAAGTGTGGATATTAACGGTCTGTGGGGATAGGGGTGGGTTAAGTGAGTTAGGGTTAGGGAGCGGGTCAGGTAAGTGTGCGGTAGTGATTGTGTTTGGGTTAGGGGCGGGATAAGTGAGTTAGGGTTAGGGAGCGGGTCAGGTAAGTGTGGTAGTGATTGTGTTTGGGTTAGGGGATAAGCGAGTTAGGGTTAGGGAGCGGGCCAGGTAAGTGTGCGGTAGTGACGGACCTTAGGGTTAGGGTTTGGGTTAGGGTTGTATGTAGTTGTGTATGTGAGGTTTAGTGTGGGTTTGTAGGGATTTTGGTGTGCTTGTGTTGTGTATGTGTTTTTTGGACGGGGAATGTGTTTTGTTTGTTGATTGTGGTGTGTGAAGTGTATGAGGTTTCGTGTTTGTGTACCGTCGGTTATTTCATTGTCGGGCATGTGAGATTTCGTGTTTTTGTACTGTCGGTTATGTGGTTTCGGTGATTGCGTTGTCGGTGTTTTGGTGTTTCGTTTATGTGAGTTAGAACCATATATATATATATATATATATATATATATATATATATATATATATATATATATATACACACACTTTTTATCAGGCACGGGAGTGGTTTATTGTGCTTTAAAACAAAGTGCTATTGGTACACATGTTAAATTTACATCCCTTCCCCCATCAGTGTGACATTCGAGCTGGTCCTGCCCTACCTAGTAGCTATCATTATAATATATAAATAACCCTTATGTACTTTAAATAAAATTTATAATGCTGTGGTACCTCTTATTTAACCAAATTATTAAGTAGATTATTAAGTCTGTGATTTTATCCAAGACAATATACTACATGGCTGGAAATATATCAACCTTAGTTCATTTGACAATCAAAAAATATATATAAATATATACATATGCATTTTGCATGTAAAAATCAGTTTCTATTTTCATAACTTATTGTTAACAAAGATCGCTTTCGTCCTTCTAGACTTCTTCAGGTCTATGTACAAGAACCCTAAAAACCTATATAATTGTATAATTAGTTAGTATTGGTATTACACATCATTTTGAATAAAGTGGAAAAAAGAACCAGAAAAAACATAAAAATAAGAAAAAATGTATGTATGATGATAGAAACAAAATATACACTTAAATTTCAACTGATTTAAAATGGTATTTAAAACCAATTTGTAGAATAAAATAAAATACAATTAGTCATGTAAACAATGTGGCAATTTTCTAAGTTCCAGTGCACTTTTAATTGAACAGTAGTAGTTTAGTCCAGGCTTCCTAAAACAGTTCAGCTTTAATTGCCACGAGTTCATGTTTCTCCAGAATATTCGGGATGTCTCCTTCAAGATCACCCATGTCTATGCGATCCAGGATCTGGAGCTTAAAATCTGTGTGTCTTTTATGAAGAGAAAGGTGTTTGGCTAGTGCATTATTTTTACATCCAGAGCGGATTTCTGACAGATGACATGAAATCCTACGCTTGACTTTATTTACAGTCTTGTCCACATAGAATGCATCACATTCATTGCACTGTGCCCTGTAAATTACTTTTGTAGTGTTACAGTCACCCCCTGCACTGGTTTTAATGATCTTCTTTAAATAAGGGCAATAAAAACTATCACCTTGCTGTATAAATATACAAAATGTACGATTAGTTTCACATCTTTTAGTGCTTTTCTCACATGGTCACCGTCTAGGTTTAAATTCCACAAAACTTCTAAAACTTCTAAACTTCTAATGTTCCTGGCTTTCCTATAAACAAATATATAAGATATTTGTTAATATGCAGATGTAGCTGATGTTTGTGTTTATTGTGTGATCTTCATTATAATGCTCCTCTCTTTCATCTCCATTTTGCTTGTCTAGGCACATCTGGTACTGAATTTGCACAATCACCTGCAAATGGTATGACCATAACCTTTTTAGTATTGCTACTGTAAGGAAAGTTTATTTTAGTCTACCTTAATTCCTTTTTTAATTGAATTTGTAACTATTATTGTTTAACTCAGATTTACATATAAGGTTGATAACGTTTTCTTCTCTTTCTCTATTTGTTGTGTTTTATTACTTGCTATCACAGGTGAGCCTGCCACTTTCACTGTGGAACTCCTACCACCTGATGCCAGAGTATTGGTAGCCTCTAATGATAATGGCAGTAATGAAGAAACATAGTTAGAGGATGCAAAATGTCAATCTGACACTGAGGTTGTGGCTGCCACATCCCCTGGCCAGAGTCTGGTCACAGTCAGTGTGCCTATGTATACCCATGACATGCAGCCATGAAAGATAGGACCAGCTGAGGGTGAAAAGGTTAATCAGGGTAGTGTGGTTATTCCAGCTGCCGAATCACCCCCATAGCCACTGTGAGGTGAAGTAACATACGGGGGGGGGGTGTTGATAGAGGTTCTAGGAGGATGCTTGCTGTCTGCCCTCCCCCTGATGTTTGTGTGTCAGTAGATGCCATGCAACATACATGTAAGGCTATCACAGAGGCACAGCCAGCTTTAGGTACCAACAAACCCTGTGGTCGCTGGGGGCACCCTGTACCCAAGGGGGGCCCCAACCACAGTAAGTTATCTTGATATTTTGCAGCATGTCTGTTAATAAATCAGCTGGGTAATAACCTTATTTATATATCCTTTAAAATTTAAAGATATCTCTGGTTATACTAGCAAGTGCTTTATCAAGCAACAGGCTTCACAATTCCATTAAATATTTTATCACTGACATAGTGCCCCTGGCTTAGTAAAAGCCCTGCTGGTGGACATTCACTCCACTAAAACTAACAATATAACCATCTTTAGGTACTTGCAGTATCCGTGGCTGCAAGGGACCCCTTAATCATCCTTGACTGTGTGGGGACCCCACAAAAGCTGCTGCTGGTTGGGGAAAAATGAGGAGAAAAAATATATTAATTTCTTGATTATGCTCTTTAACCTGAACAGGGCTGTGATATGACCCTGTTAGGATAAAGCTAATAATGAACATGAGCAAGACAAGCAATAGAGAGGTCAGCAGCCCAGAGTGACTGTTCTCAGTGGAAACCTTGGATTTTAAGGCAAGCTGATGCTCCCAGTCTTCAGGGATGATTTTCCCTTTTGGGGTCATCTATATAAACACTGGCAGAACTCCAGGTACTATAACTTTCAACTTCTTTGCAGAAGAATTCTGTGCAATACCAGTAATAGCAGAATAAAGACTTAAAATCAGGAACGGGTTTTAAATATTTCTCTAATTCAATTAAAAAGTTAATAGTATAACTGGTTTACCTTTGAATGATTGAATACCATTTCTACGATCGGTCATTTCCGTGAACCATAATGCTGAAATATGGACAACATCGAAGGATCAAATGTCAAAAATGGTTTGCTGGAAAACCATTTCTAACATTTGATCCATGTGTTTGAATGGCAAAAAAGCATTTGTTTATTTGCCATTCAAACACATGGTGAACCGGCACTGTGGTTCTATGCAGCCGTACTTCCAACGTTTTGCACGTCGCACATATGGTGTTCAACAAAATAAAGATAAACAGTATAACACCTTATGCATCAACATGTTTTTTGGACAATAAGTATAAAACTCTGATGTCTGGATTTATTGGCAGTCTGTAATCCTGAATGATTTACAAGCAAATCAAACTTTTTACAAAGGACAGAGTAAAATTATGAGAAAAATTAAGGAAAGTCTGTGAAATCAGGGACAGTGACAGGTTTGCATTATTGCTCATTGAGGTAAATAAAGGTGACTTATTCATGCTGCTGTTTGATGACAGCTAAAGGTAGTCACTGATCAAGTGTGGCAGTACCAGTGTTGTACGTTGTATTGTTATTTGCTGAAATAAGTACAAATCTGGTATTGCTATGGCTTATGCATGCATGTTTGTGTGTGTCTATGTATCCATGTGTCTGTGTAAAAAATATCAGTGATATTTATCTGTGCACATGCACAGTAATGCCAGGACATATAAATTATACTTATGGGTATCAGTGAAAATATAGCTAACAGTAATTATATTTCAAAACGAATGCATAAAATACATCACAGAACATTCAAACACTTAGATCTTCTAAGAGTCTGGAAGCCCCTACTCTCTAGACTGTAAAACTGGATACAGGGGGATCCCTTAATCATTCTGACTTGTGTAGGGGCCCCACAAAAGCTGTTGCAGGTTGGGGAAAAATGAGGAGGAAATATATATTTATTTTCTGATTATGTTCCTTAACCTGAACAGGGCTGCAATATGACCCTGTTAGGATAAAGCTGATACTCTGCTCTCAACTGCATCCAATATATATATATATAGGTGTGGTGTGGGGAGTGGCATGTTTATTACTTCTTTAATTTTAATCACAGTCAAACCTTATTGGTGTACACATGAGGTTATTATAGCTTGTGTTTGGGCTGAGGACAGCATGGTCATTGTTTCTTTAACTTTTTTCACAGACCTCAAAGGTGTACAAAGAAGGTTACTACAGCTTATGTAGCAACAGTGTACTTTCTAGGAGTAACAAAGTAAAATAAATTACTGTAATAATTTTTTTCACTTTCCTCACAATCGCACGTCATGCATGTATAAAGGTAATTGCCTTTGACAGTTTGGATTGAGGAGTGAGGAGGCATGCTATGTATATGTATATGTATGACAGCAGGCACTTGAAATACATGACTGTGATTATTTGAACCTTTGCTTTCATCCCAGTCTAACACCAGATAGATGCACAGGCATTCTTTTTTTGGAGGTTAAGGAATCAGGGAGTTCCGAGATAGGACATGTGCATCCAGGCAACAACTGGCTTATTAGTTTATTGTGAGCTCCTATTTTGTCAAATTTATAAATTAAGCCTTGAGCACAACTTATGTCTTCCTTTAAAGAAAAAAAAAACTGAATTTTTTTTACTAGTGTTTTTTGCTTAGGTCACTATTGGATTAAAAGGCTGGGAAAATGCTAGAAAATACATCCTAGAACATCTATAACCCTATGGCTTTTGGGCCCTGGCTTATTTGCGTTATTTCCTAAATGGTTATTGCTGTGATTACTTGGTCAGGAAAGGTATGTTGAAAGGATGCAAGAAAAACTAAAGCTGAACAGCAACACAATTTCTTTTCTTAATCATACCTGCAGTAGTGTTGGTGCGGTAGCGTTGCTTCCTCACAGCAAAACGATGTTGCGTTTGATTCTCAGCTAGAGCATCTTCTGTGTGGAGGCATGATTGAATGGGCATGCCTTCGTTGAAGGTTGTGCGTCAGGGCTGGTAACTTGGCACGTAAAAATCCAGTACCAAACATTATCAGACCGGAGTTCCGCTGTGGCGACCCCTAACCGGGATAAGCCGAAAGACACAACAACAACAACTTTCTGTATAAGCCATCATTGGATGAAAAGGTTAAAAATGTTAAAATTTACTTTAATGCATATAGGAAGTTATGGCTTCTTGATAAAGCTGACGAGTAAGGCAAAATATGAGAAAAGGAGGAAAAGAGTAATGTGTGTGTGTTTGTGTGTATATGTGTGTGTGTGCGCATGTGTGTGTGTGTGTGTGTGTGTGTGTGTGTGTGTGTGTGTGTGTGTGTGTGTGTGTGTGTGTGTGTGCATGTTTGTGTGTATATGTGTGTGTGTGTGTGTGTGTGTGTGTGTATTTGTGTGTGTGTGTGTGTGTGCGTGTGTGTGTGCGTGTGTGTGTGTGTGTATTTGTGTGTTTGTGTGTGTGCATGTCTGTGTATGTGTTTGTGTGTGAGCATGTGCGTGTGTGCGTGTGTGTGTTTGTGTGTATATATGTGTGTGTGCGCGTGTGTGCGTGTGTGTGTGTGTGTGTGTGTGTTGGGGGGTGACTGAAACAACAGATCATTACACCCAAGTCCAGACCTGTGCATACAGTTGCTGCAATGTATCATTGTTGCAACTAAATGTCAGTAAGTGTAAATGCCCCTTTGTGAGATGGGCCAACATAGTGTGATACATACGCCTGTTATAATGTAAGAACACTGTAGGGTACAGGTCAGTCTGAGCTTACTACTCGTAAAAGCTTGCAGCATGAACTAAAATGAGTGGTGGCAGTGACAGGGTAATTGGTAGACTGGGCCCCTTTGACATCTGCTGGAGGCCCCCAAAATGCTAACACCGGCCTTGCACAGAGGCATAGGCATGTTTCATCAGGGTCTTGGAAGAGATAGTCTGAGTAATGCATGTTCTGGATTCTGACTTACATGACTGCCTGAACCATGTGGGTGACTCCTTGGACAAGATGCATGACACACTGGATCATACAGTGTCTGTAACGGAATCACTGCTGCGGGAGGGTCAGCATCCACATGGCCAGAAAGACATTGTCATTCACTGATGTGACATTGCCAGATCCTGCTCCCATTGTGGCACTACTTCTACTGCTCTATCAGAGATTGAGGTGCTCACACCCAGATGTGGTAGGCCACTTGGTCATGGTCATGGATGTAGTCATGAAGACAGCTCATTCAGCAAAAACCATTCACATTCAGGTAATATCTCAACTTCTAGCCAGGGCCATGAAACTTGCAGTGACACTCCTGGCGGAGGTAGTTCTTGTGGCTGGGGGCAGTGACAGCGAACTGAATCCTCTACCATGCATGGCTCACACCTGTTTGAGATGCCTTAGTATAGTGCTGGCACAAGTGCTTTGATTGTGTTCATGGAGGCCAACACACTTGGCCATACCACCACACACACACACACACACACACACACACACACACACACACACACACACACACACACACACACACACACACACACACACACACACCAAGTATATAAACATTACTGCTGAATGATATAAATATATGTTGTTACTGGCCCTAACAATGGAAATGTGCTGACAACCTGATTTCTTACTTGCATACACTCAATTCTTTGGTGTCAGGCTTACCATCTTGTAACCCCCATCATGACCACTCTGTGCAAGTGATAATGACTGTGTACCATGCCCTTTGAGCATTACTTTGTGAATTAGGACTGCCTATGTTCATAGGTTCATAGGTTGGTACTAGGCTATTGGCCCTAGGGCCTATACAAGCCTAGCCATAACAATTCCCTGGCTATTTCTTCCCACACTATTTACTTCCCTGGACCCCTGTCTAGCAGGGCGAATGACGTGATCCCTGGAGTGAATTTCCTTTCTCCCATCAAATCACCAAGGTTCCTTTTGAAGAGGGCCAAAGAGGCGCTCTGCTTGACATGTATGAGCAGTCTATTCCAGAGTCTGGTGAGTCGCTGGGTCAGGAACCTATCCCTCCAGCATGTTTTGTTTATTGTGATGACAAGATTTAGATCCCTGGCATGTGTGGCTCTGAGGGATTGGGATTTCTTTAAGTGTAGCATGTCTAACAGCTCTGGGTTTGACATGGCCTTGTATGTTAAGCAGAGATCGCCTCGGAGTAGACAATATGCGACAGAGTATAGCTGGAGTTTTTTAAGGCGGTCAGCATAGGGCATCTGCTTTAGGCCTGTGATTCTTTTAGTGTGGTATTTCTGCGGCCTTTCCAGTTGTTGCAGATGTCTTGAGAGGTACATACCAAATAAGGCATTGTATTCTATAATGGGTCTAATGAGGGATGAGTACAGTGGGATGATCTACAGTGTCTGATGTACAAAGTGGATAGCTAATGCTTGCTTTAATTGAATGTATTACAAAAAATGTTTTATAGTTCTTTGTCCTCCTCAGTTGTGAATGATTAGTTATGTACTATTTTATTTGTTATATTATTCTTACTAATGCAGTCCTACTACACAGTAATTAGTGCTTGCCAGCATCTTGTGTAAATGATGTTATTATTGTCCTTGTCACTGTTGTGGTACCTGCATTGGGTAACTGTAATGTGT